>NC_081564.1:22521344-22725368 GCF_022355385.1 Mustela nigripes
TGACTGTTTCAATCTCCTTACTGGTTATGGGTCTGTTCAGGCTTTCTTGTTTCATTCATGTTTTGATTTTTATCTTTGCCTTCTGTTTCTCTGGTTTGGTTTTTGTCTCCCTGACTTCAAATTAATCTTTCTAACAATATATAGACATATGTATCTTAAAGGTACCTCAATATCAACATCTCCAAATAGGATTTCAACTTCTGACCAAATATACTCTTCCTTCTCTCAGGTTCATTATGTTGATGTTGTAATCATGATTTTATCAAAGAGCCTGACTAGGAACATGTTCAACTTCTGTGTTCTCACTTCTTACATCCCTTTGGTTACCTTTTCCATTTGTGTTACCCTTGAAATATTTCTCAAGTTTGGCTGTACTGGTGTTGTGCTGATTCAGTCTGTCATCATTGCTTTCTTTGCAAATAACAACTAAGAGTCTCCCTGATTTCAACATTGCCTCTCTAATCTGTCTTCTGGAGTACCAGAGAATGAGGATACTAAAACTATGATAATCATTTTCACATATTTCAAGTTCATTTATTTTGTGTAATTTCAAAGGGCAGAAGAAGAAACACGAAATGAAAATCACAGATAGTAAGATGAGGTTGATTTTGGTTCAAGAGAAGGAAGAACGTTCTCTTAAAAAATTTGAAAGCAGGGGCGCCTGAGTGGCTTAGTCGTTAAGTGTCTGCCATCGGCTCAGGTCATGATCCCAGGGTACTGGGATTGAGCCCTGCATTGGGCTCCCTGCTCCGCTGGAAACCTGCTTCTCCCTCTCCCACTCCCCCTGCTTGTGTTTCCTCTCTCGCTGTTATCTCTGTCAAATAAATACATAAAGTCTTAAAAAAAAATTGAAAGCAGTATTATAATGACATTAAAGTAATTTAAAAAGCAATGCAAATCTTCCAACTTTCCTGCCATCACTTTTGTATGTTCCATCATCTCCAGTTTTTTTCCCACAGATAGACATATTTGTTTATGGTTTTTTTAAAAAAATGTTTTAAAGATTTTATTTATTTATTTGACAGACAGAGATCACAAGTGGGTAGAGAGGCAGGCAGAGACAGAGTGGGGGAAGCAGGCTCCCTGCTGAGCAGAGAGCCCAATGCGAGGCTCGATCCCAGAACCCTGAGATCATGATCAGAGCTGAGGGCAGCGGCTTTAACCCACTAAGTCACCCAGGCGCCCCTGTTTATGGTTGTAATAATGGTTTATATATCCATTTGTTTTACTTTTATACTTAACATTAACTTTATAACTATGTCCCACGTTATTTTTCGCATTTCTAATTTTAGTGACCTTTTGTTTCATTTAGGTATTTACTCTGCTTTTCCATACTTTTAAACATTTTACATGCTCTCTCTCTCTAAAATAAATAAATAAAATCTTAAAAGAATATTTAGGCTAATTCCTGATTTTGCTATAATAGATAGTGTTTTAATAAATACTTTTGTGTGTATGAGAGAATTTTTCTTGTTTTCTAAGGATATAGTATCAGGAGTGAAATGTACAGAACCTGAAAATTTATATAGCTCTTATACAAGTATTACCAAATCATTTTCCAGAAACTTGCCAGCTTCTCTACCTCTGCAGGATGGATTTTCTGACAATGAAACTGTTAAATAAATCTCGCTGTCTTGAGAAAAGTGAACTCCTTGTCAGGTGCTATATTCAAGTATAGATACATACTGTATACAAGATAGGGTATAGATGATTATCTCCATGGTGTTGCAAGAGAAAATCATGATTTAGGGGAAAAGTTAAACTAGTGTGACCTCTGAGATCCCTTCTATGCTAAGATTCTCTGGGATATTTTAAAAATTCCTTTCAAGAGTAATGCTTGCTAAGCACTGTGTAGAAAACAAAGACACACAAAATATTGTTTCTACATTTGGGAACTCTGGCCGAAGAGACAATACTTACATAATTTAATGAGAAATAATAGTGGAGAGTGTATGAATGATAGGAATAATACTAACAGCAGAGCATTGTTCTCATGGTTTTCTATATATTATCACTTTTAACCTTTTCAGCTATTTTATGAAGGAGATTCTATTATTTTCCTGATTTTATAAATGAGCAACTACAGACTTATAGAGATTAGCCAAAGGCTACATATACAGTGAATAAGTAGCGGGGCCAGGATTCAGATTCAGGTGGTCGGACTCCAAAGCCTGTGTTATTACAATATAGAAATAAGAATAAATTGGCACTGTGTGGGAAAGTTTCATTGAATTGGTGATTTTATGGATGAATTATATTTTGATTGGCAGATATCAAGGCAAAGAATGTTCCAAGCAATTTGGAAAGTACAGTATAGTATAGAACTTCTGTCTCTGTGACTTGTAATTCCAATACTGAACTTTGCATACCTTTCCCTGTATTCTATGGCTTTGCTGTAATCTCTATGTTTGGTAACCTCTAGCTCAAAGATTTCTTAAAACTTTTTTATATAATAAATTTTCTATTAAAATATAACAAAATCTTGACCAAACAGCTTATACTGCTTTTTCACCAGTGATCCATAGTAAAGAAGTAATTTAACATATCATATTGTTGTGAGACTGTTTGTAAGATTGAAAAAAAAAAAAGATTTTCATCCAATTTTCTTTTTCAGGTTATTTCTTATCTCAGCTCCAGAAAGAGAAATATAAAATTTTTTTTATCCATAGTTGAAATTATTTAGTATTTATATAATTCATTGTCTGGTATGATCCTTAAGATCCAAGGAATGATGTAAAAGTGAGATTGTAATTTGACAATAAGTTCAGAAATGATAAAAGCACAGACTTGAGGTTAAAAAATTCTTAAATTATAAGAACTCTTAAAACCTCCACTTGGACACAGAACCCATGTAGGAGACCAAGGAATTCTAGGACAAAATAGAGTTATGTAGAAATGTCTGGAAAACTTTATCCTAAATGTGTCCTTATCATTTTATCTACTTCTGCAACACCTTCAGGACAGATCTTAATTCCTAATAGGGATGGTTTGGGCTTAAGATCTAACTAGTAGACAAACACAGTGACACCTCAATAGTATTCTGGGAAGTTGGGCCTGTTTTCTCTGTTGTGGTCAATTGGACGGATGACAATAGACATATATACTAGAGAGAGACCCCTGGCCAGGTTTCTTCAAAGAACTCACTATCTGGTAACAGTCAACACATATTCTGGAATTGGATGTGGAATTTTATTTAAATTTTATGCTAAATTTAAATGCTGATGGAAAAGTACTTCTTTCTAATAGAGATCATTAACTCTGGCTCCTTAAAAGACTAGTAATTACTGACATATACAGACAACTATAAAAAAAAGAGGGCTAATGTTACCCAAATCTACTTTAGAAACTGATGATTCTAGTTAATTAAACCATTATACCTGTTTTGGAATTTGAATTTTTTTTTTTTTTTTAAATTTGACAGAGAGATCACAAGCAGGCAGAGAGGCAGGCAGAGAGAGAGGAGGAAGCAAGCTCCCGGCCGAGCAG
This sequence comes from Mustela nigripes, assembly GCF_022355385.1. NCBI lineage: Eukaryota > Metazoa > Chordata > Mammalia > Carnivora > Mustelidae > Mustela > Mustela nigripes. The sequence goes on from NC_081564.1 coordinate 22,524,831, forward strand.
AGAGCCCAATGCGGGGCTCGATCCCAGGACCCTGAGACCATGACCTGAGCCGAAGGCAGTGGCTTAACCCACTGAGCCACCCAGGCACCCCTGGAATTTGAATTTTTATCAGTGTTTTAGATAAGGGTTCATATGCCATAATTTTTAATTTTCTGAGCTCTTTATGAGTCTGTACCTCCATGTTAGAAAGAGTTGCTAGATACTCTACACATCTTTTCTATCCTTTGTACCTAGTAATCTTGATCGAGCATGGTGTATTTTCTCATCTGGGACACATTAATTTAACTGATCCATAAATAATTAATACAAACGATGTTTTTTGAGGATTAGCTAAAGGCAGAAAAATTTTTTAATATAACAGCAATAAGTATTTCTTTTTCTTTTAAATATTTATTCATTCATCTGAGGGAGAGAGAGAGAGAGAACATGCACATGAGCAGGGGGAAAGGCAAGGGGGAGAGAGAAGATCCTCAACCACACAGCTGAGTGAGGCGCCTGAATCGGGACCCAATCCCAGAACCCTGAGACCATGATGTGAGCCAGAACCAAGAGTCAGAGCCTAACTGACCAAGCCACCCAGGTGCCCCCAGCCAACAATATTTCTTAAAAATCCATTCAATAGCTTATCATTTTGTCTAGGTACAAAATGAGCATTTTTGGATGCCTTTCTTTTTCCTGTGTGAGGCCTATTTTTCAGCCTTTGGTGCTAACACATTAGATTAGTGCAAATGATTTGTTTTTGAGAAATTAGAATGTAAAGTACATTAGTGCCAAAGTAAATGGTACCATTTAAGTGTGGGCTGGAAAGATATTTTCTGAATTCCTTACAATTGCTTTGTATTCCAGCCAATGGATTGAAACAGGAGCCTTTTCATTCTGAATCTATATTCTCTTACTGAACTCCGAACTGAAGTTTTGCATTTTTGAAGTATAGTCTGATGATTTTCATAGCATCACATCTCATGAAGCATATATGCTTTGTTTGATACAATGTGGTCTTGGCAAGGATATCTTAGATTCTTGGAAGTGGACTTGATTATTGAAAACGTTGAAGAAGGTACATTATCTACAGAAAATATTCAGTCTTAAAAACCACACATCATTCTCTGTTATGGGGCTAGTTCTTTCCACAAAGTTTCTTTTTGTCAAATAGGAAAAATTTTTAATTAATTTTTGTTTTCCTTTATAGAATGTAATTGTTATTCTCTGCTAACCATGCAAGGAGGAATGAAAGTTGGTTGAATGCCCAATAGTCCTTTAAATCATATCTTTTTTTTTTAAATGATAACATATCAGAGTTATTTCTAGTGGGAAGAGCCACACTGATGATCTGTGTATATTTCACTTATATAAAGAAAAAAAGAGTATATTGATATTTATTATAGCAGAAGAAAAGTTGAGCATGGTGAGTAACCTTAGATAAGAATATTTTGAATGTATTCTTATTAAATCCTAGCATTAAAAGAATGTTTTGTTAAAAAAAAACAACAGAAAAACAGAGTAATACTAAGAATCTTCTGTTTGTTTAAAAAAAGATACTCCTAATAGTCTGATATAATACAATGTTATCATTATACTAAAACCATTAAACTAAAACTAATATTAGGTTCTATTTAAATTAGGATTTTTTTTTCTCTTCCCGTAAGTGGCCTCAGGTGATCTCTGAAAATGGTTCATTATTCACTTGGCCCAGAAAACCCTACCAAAGCATGCAAATTAAGAGGTTCAAATCTTTGTGTTCACTTTAAGAACACAAGTGAAACTGCCCAGGCCATCAAGGGTATGCATAACCAAAAAGCCACCAAGTATCTGAAACATGTCACTTTACATTGGGGGGAGTTGGTAGGTGTGCCCAGGTCAAACAGTGGAGCTGGACACAGGATTGGTAACCCAAAAAGTGCTAAATTTTTGCTGCATGTGCTTAATAATGCAGAGTAATACTGAACTTAAAGGTTTTAGATATAGATTCCTGGTCATTGAGCACATTCAGGAGAACAAAACCCCCAAGATGTGGCATAGAATTCACAGGGCTCATGGTCAGATTAACACATGAGCTCTCCCTGTCACATTGAGAGGATCCTTACTGAAAAAGAGCAGATTGTTTCTAAACTAGAAAAGGAGGTTGCACAGAAGAAAGATATCCCAGAAGAAACTGAAGAAACAAAAATGTATGGCTCAGGAAAAAATTCTACATAAAATAAATGCAAGTTAAAGTTAAAGAATTTTTTCAAAAGTGAAGACTTCGTTGAGATTTAGTCAACTGCATATTGGAAAAAATATAATGTTACTTGTATTTAGAATTATATTCAGTTATATAATTTAGAATTATATTCAGATTTTTCTAGTACTTGTTATATATGCTTCTAGTTTTCCATTTGAGGCTAAATTATCTTTTGGTAAACAGATGAGATTATGGTTTGTAATAAATCCGGGTATCATAGAGAGAATAATTCTTTTAGCATTTATATTAGGATCTCAAAACTGAGATCTTAAGATTTCAGAAACCTGGTACTTCAGACAGTGGTAAGATTAACTAGAAAGAGGGGCACCTGGGTGGTACAGTCGGTTGAGCTCCTAATTCTTGGTTTTGGCTCAGGTCATGATCTCAGGGTTATTGAGACTGAGCCTGGTGTCCCCTGCTCTGTGCAGAGTGCTTCGGATTCTCTCTCTCTCTCCCTACCCCTCCCACTCATGCTCTCTCTCTCTCTCTCTCTCTTTCTCTCAAATGAATAAATCTTTAAAAGAAAAAAAAGAACTAGAAACAGAAGCTTTATGTATATACCTTATGAAGTCATGACCTCAAGTTTGCTTCTTCTGCATGTTGGAGGGAACCTTCTTTGATAATCAAATTTAGAACAAGAAGAAACCTTATAGCTAATGGCACTATGTTGATACTTAAACAAGTCTACATGAAGCTCATTGTGAAGAAAACTTAAAAGATATTCTAAAATATTCTAATTATAAGTTATCAACATTTATTCAGTCAATAAATTTATATTGAAGCCTATCATACATGAGTCATTGTACATAGGTAGTGAGCACAAATAAGCCAAATCCCTGATTCAAAACTGTTTGGTAAAGAAATAACACAGAAACAAACAGCTGTTATATAAATATAAATAATAGTATCACCATTCATTAAGTGCCTACAAAGGGCTAAATATACATAGTTTCAACTAATCCCAACAATGACTTTGTTTAACATTTTATAGATGAAGAAATGGAAGTGCATAGGCATTAGTTAGGATGTCCAGTGTTGCCTGATTATAAATCATCAAAATCAGTATTTGCATCTAGGTCTCTATGGCTTCAAAGTTCACACTCAATCCATTAAATCTTTTTTTAATGATTTATTTATTTGAGAGAGAAAGAGAGAGTGCAGGGGAAGAGATGAGGGGAGGAAGAGAATCTCAAGCAGACTCCCTGCTGAGGGTGGAGCCTGACTTGGGGCTCTATCTCAAAACCCCAAAATCATGACCAGAGCTGAAACCAAGAGTCAACGCTCAGTTGACTGAGTCACCCAGGTACCCCTCAATCCATTAAATCTTACATTCATTCAGAGCACCTGGGTGGCTCAGTGGGTTGAGCCACTACCTTCGGCTCAGGTCATGATCTCAGGGTCCTGGGATCAAGTCCCGCATCAGGCTCTCTGCTCAGCAGGGAGCCTGCTTCCTCCTCTCTCTCTGCCTGCCTCTCCATCTACTTGTGATTTCTCTCTGTCAAATAAATTTTTAAAAAATCTTATATTCATTCATAAAAGTCCCATAGGACAGCAAAAATCCAATAGAATGATCAAATTCCACTTTTAGTCTTGAAGGAATAAAGTTAATAGACTTGTCCTGGTGTGAACAATTAGGAAACAAAAAAATACACGAAACAACTGTTTTCAGACAACAGAAGGTGCAAAACTGTTATTTCTGAGAGAAGAAGAGGATGAGCCTTAAAACTGGCCTTTCTGTCAGGAGGTACTTTCAGGACCACTGCCACAGAGAGGGAAGAACCCAAGCAGAAACTCTTGCTGAGTTGAAGAAACAGAGATTGGAGTTTGAGGAAGCTGAAGAAGTTGGGAACAGAATACCAGAAGGATGGGACCTATAAAGAGAAAGAGCTCTAGAAATTGGCATAGGGATCCCCTGAGTCTGTGGTTGAATATTCAGTTTCTCAAATGTGTTTGAAATTCTGTAAGGTTGGACAAAGAAAACCATTGGGGAGTTTTCTCTCCAGGTGTAAACTAGACAATTCCTAAAGCTGTCACGGGGCTTGGAAATGTTCATAAAATTACCAGTCACATGGAAAGAGACCTTGTTGAAAGTCTCGCGCATTTAACAGGGTCTCCAGAAAGGTTATGCCTTAGCAGTAGAACTAAACCAACCCTCTAATGAAGGCCTCCAAACTTCATTTTAACAGCTTAAAAATAAACCTGGAAAGGGGCGCCTGGGTGGCTCAGTGGGTTAAGCCGCTGCCTTCAGCTCAGGTCATGATCTCAGGGCCCTGGGATCGAGTCCCATGTCGGGCTCTCTGCTCAGCAGCGAGCCTGCTTCCTCCTTCTCTCTGCCTGCCTCTCTGCCTACTTGTGATCTCTCTCTGTCAAATAAATAAATAAAATCTTTAAAAAAAAAATAAACCTGGAAAGGTTCGAACTTATTTGCCAGTCAAACTGGAATTTAACACTTTTTTTTTTAAGATTTTATTTATTTATTTGAGAGAGAGACAGTGAGAGAGAGCATGAGCAAGGAGAAGGTCAGATGGAGAAGCAGACTCCCCGTGGAGCTGGGAGCCTGATGCGGGACTCGATCCCAGGACTCCGGGATCATGACCTGAGCTGAAGGCAGTCGTCCAACCAACTGAGCCACCCAGGCGTCCCGGAATTTAACACTTTGAAAAAACGATTTGTTTATATGTTTGAGAGAGAGAGGTGCGAGTGGGGGGAGAGGCAGAGAGCGAGAATCTTCAATAGACTCCCTGCTGAGTTTGGACCCCGGTCTCATGACCCCTGAGACTATGACCTGAGCTGAAACCATGAGTTGGATGCCTAACTGACTGTGCCAGCCAGGCATCCCCAAAATTCAACACTTTTTAGAGGAAGACTACTAAATCCAAACACTCAACTATGTAAACTTACTGTCCATTATCCAATAAAACTTTATTGACGTGTAAAGCAGAAGAAAGGAAACATTCTTTTTAGAAGTAATATCTCCGCCCAGTGTGGGACTTGAACTCATGATGCCAAGATCAAGCATGGCATGCTTTACTGACTGAGCCAGCCAGGTGCCCCAGAAAATTGACCTATAACCAAAAGAAAATCGTAGAAGACCCAGGAATGTCAGCAATGATAAAAATTAGTAGATAGTTACTTTAAAACAGCCATTACACTAAATGCTTTATTTGTAATCTCCAAAAACTGGACAATCCAAATGTTCTTTAATGGAGGAATGGATAAACTTATAAGGAAACAAGCTGTTAATACATGTAGCAATGTGGGTCTATTGCAAATGGATTATGCTAAGTGAAAGAAGACAGAATCAAAAGACTACATACTATATGATTCTATTTATACGTTTTTCTTTCCTTAACAGATTTATTGAGTTATAATTAATATATTACACAATTTGCCCATTTAAAGTGTACAATTGAGTGGTTGTTAGTGTATACACAGACTTGTGCAACCATTGCCACAGTCTTGGAACATTTTCATCACCTCAAAAAGAAACCCCAAACCCTTTAGTTATCACCTCCATATTTCCCCCTTTGTCCTCTCCCCCAAGTCCTAAGCTATCATTAATCTATTTTCTGACTCTGGATATTTCATATAAATGGAGTCATATAATGTGTGGTTTTTTTGTGACTGGCTTCTTTCACGTAGCATTATGTCTTCAAATTTCATCCATGTTGTAGGCTATATAGGGTACTTCATTCCTTTTTGCAGTGAATTATATTCCATTGTATGGTTGTACAACATATTGTGTCCGCTCATCAGTGACAGACATTGGATTGTTTATACTTCTTAACTGTTATGAATGATGCTACTATAGCATTCATATATAAGTTCTTTTTGAACACCTATTTTCAATTCTCTTGGATATATATACCTAGGAGTGCCATCATTATGTCATATGGTAACTCTGTCTTTAATATTTGAAGAACTCCAAAACTGTCTTCTAAAGTGGCTGCATCATTTTACATTCCTGCCAGCAGTATATAAAAGTTCCAATTTTCCCTATATTTTTACCAACATTCATCATGTTACTTTTTGATTCTAGCCATTTTAATGGGTATGAAGTAAGTAGTATATTATGGTGGTTTTGATTTGCATTTTTTAATGACAGTTGTCAAGCATATTTTCATGTGTTGTCCCTTTATATATCTTCCATGGAGAAATGTTTATTCAGATCTTTTGCCCACCTTAAAGTTAGATTGTTAATTTTTTTTATTGTTGAGGATAAGAAGTCTTTATTTTTTCTAAGTCTAATTATCAGCTATACTGTTTGCATATAGTTTCTCCCATTCTATGGGTTGTATTTTCACTTTTTTTTATAAAGATTTATTTATTTGACAGAGAGAGATCACAAGTAGGCAGAGAGGCAGGCAGAGAGAGAGGGGAAGGGAAGCAGGCTCGCTGCTGAGCAGAGAGCCCGACATGGGACTCGATCCCAGGACCCTGAGATCATGACCCGAGCCGAAGGCAGCGGCTTAACCCACTGAGCCACCCAGGCGCCCCGTATTTTCACTTTCTTGATGGTGTCCTTTGAAGCACAAATGACTTTCAATTTTGATCCATTTAATGGATCCATTTATTTTGGATCCATTATCCATTTTTCTTTTGTTGCTTATATTTTGTGTGTATGTTTGTGTGTCATATCTAGGCATAACTTGCCAAATCTGAGGTCATGGGGATTTATATCCCTCTATTTTCTTGTTAGTTTTATAGTTTTAGTTCTTATGTTTAGATCTTTGATTCATTTCAAGTTAATTTTTGTATATGGTATGAAATAATGATCTGACATTTTTTTGTATGTGGATATCCAGTTGTTCCAACATCATTTATTCAAAAGATGATTCTTTCTTTCTAAAGTGGCCCTAGTGCTCTTATCAAAAATCAGTTTGACCATAGACACATGGCTTTATTTCTGGACTCCCAGTTGTATTCCATTAGTCTATATGGCTGTCTTTTGTGCCATTACTACACTGTCTTGATTACCATTGTTTATTTTTTTAAGATTTTATTTATTTATTTGACAGACAGAGAGAGAGAGAGAGAGAGAACCAGAGGGCATAAGCAGGGGGAATGGCAGAGAGAAAGGGAGAAGCAGACTCCCTGTTGAGCAGGGAGCTGGACATGGGGCTGGATCCCAGGACCCTGGGATCATGCCCTGAGCTGAAGACAGATGCTTAAATGACTGAGCCACCCAAGTGCTCCAATTACCATTATTTTGTAGTAAGTTTCCAATTAGGTATGAGTCCTCCTACTTCATTCTTTTTCAAGATTATTTTGGCTGTTGAGTCCTTTGAATTTTAGAATTGTTTAAATTTTCAAATCAGAAATTTGTCATTTTCTACAAAGAAGTCAGCTGGAATTCATAGAGAGAATGCACTGTATCTCTAGATCAACTTAGGGATTATTGACATTTTAACAATACTAAGTTGTTCTTGATCCATGAACAAGATCTTTGATCCATGATCAAGCTGTTCTTGATCCATAAATGAATGGGATATTTTCCCATTTATTTGGAATATTTTCCCATTTATTTACATTTTCCTCAATTTCTTTCAGCAGTTTTTTATAGTTTTCAGAGTATAAGTTGTACACTTGTTTCGTTAAATTTATTCCTAAATTTGATGCTATTGTGAGTGTAATTGGTTTTTCTTCATCTCATTTTTGGATTGTTCATTGCAAGTGTATAGAAATGCAATTGAGTTTTGTATATTGATTTTATATCCTGCAACCTTGCTATGATGGTTAATTTTATATGTCGAGGATACTTGGAGGGTGTTTTTTTGATGAGAGTAACGTTTAAATAGGTGAATTTTGAGTAAAGCGGATTGGCCCTCATAATGTGAGTGCCTCAACCAGTCAGCTGAAGGCCTGAATAAAGCAAAAAGATCATCCTTCTCAAGCAAGAGGTAATTCTCTGCAGACTGCCTTCAGACTTCATCTGTACCATAGGCTCTCCTGGGTCTGCAGGTTGCTGGCCTTCCAACTAGAATTACTTCATTGGTCCTTCTGCGTCTCAAGACTGCCAGCCCAGAGGGCAGATTCTGGATTTGCCAGTCAGACTCCAAATCGTTTGAACCAATTCCTTATAATAAATCTCTCCATATACATATACACATCCTATTCTGTTTCTCTGGAGAACTCCTAACTAATATACTCACTGAACTTGTTAGTTCGAACAGTAATGGATTCCTTAGGATTTTCTATATATGAGACTGTGTCCTACAGATAAGATACACTTTTACTTCTTCCCCTTTTTTTTAAAAGATTTTGTTTGTTTATTTATTTATTTGAGAGAGCAAGAGCTCAGAGGGGAGGGGCAAAGAGAGAGGGAGAGAGAGAGAGAATCTTAAGTAGATTCTGTGCTGAACACAGAGTCTGACATGGGGCTTGATTCCACCACCCAGATATCAGGACCTGAGCTGAAAGCAATAGTCAGACACTTAAGTCACTAGCCACCCAGGCACCACTACTTCCTTTCCAACCTGGATGCCTTTTATATCTTTTCCTTATCTAATTGCCATGACTAGAATTTCCATTACAATCTTGAATAAAAATGGTCAGAGTGGATGCTCTTGTTTTGTTCTTGATCTTAATGGTAAAGCATCCAGTCTTTCACCAAAAAGTATGTTATTGAGTATGATTTTTTTTTGTAGATGCCCTATGTTGCATTAGTTCTTGAGTGTTTTTTTAATCATGAAAAGCTGTTGGATTTTGTTAAGTGCTTTTTCTGCATCTATTGACATGTGATTTTTGTCTTTTATTCTTTTGATATGATGTATTGCATTAATTAATTTTCAGATATTAAACTAAGCTTACATTTTTGGGAAAAATTTGGTCACAGGATATATATATATATGATATAAAAATATATATCATATATATATATGATATAAAAATATATATCATATATATATATCATATATATATCATTATATATATATATATATATATATATAATGTTCCTGGTATTAGTGTGCTAATATTTTGTTGAGGACTTTTATGTTCATATATATAAGGGATATTAATCTATAGCTTTCTTTTCTCGTGATGTCTTTTTCTGTTTTGGTATCAGGGTAACATTGGTTTCATAAAATGAGTTTGGAAGTGTTCACTCCTCTTCTACTTTTTGGAGGCATTTGTGAGGAGCTGGTATTAATTCTTCTTTAAATGTTTGATAGAATTCAGTGGCTCTCTGGGGCTGGGCTTTTCTTTGTGGGTGAGTTTCTTTTTCTGCTATTTGATCTCTTCACTTATTATAGACTTATTCAGATTTTCTGTTTCTTCTTGAGTCAGTTTTTGGAGTTTGTGCTTTCTAGGAATTTTCCATTTAATCTATGTTATCTAATTTATTGATATGTAACTATTCCTAGTATTCCTTTATGCCTTTTATATTTTCATGAAGTCTGTAGTAATGTTTCCTCTTTTATTTCAGACTCTAGTAATTTGTGTCTTCTGTTTTGTTTTCTTGGTTAGTCTGGATAATGGTTTGTCAAATTTTTTGATCTTTCAAAGAAACAGCTTATGGCTTCATCAATTTTCTCTGTTGTTTTTGTATTCTCCATTTCATAAGTTTCCAATATAATCTTTATTTTCTCCTTTCTTCTGCCTGATTTAGATTTAGTTTATACTTTTTCTAATGTCTTAAGGTAGAAATTTAAGTTATTTGAGATCTCTCTTCTTTCTTAATATAGGCATTTATACCTATAAAATTCTCTCTAAGCCCTGCTCTAGCTGTGTTGTGTTTTGTTATGTTGTGTTTTCATTTTTATTCATCTTGAAGTATTTTCTGATTTCTCTTTTGATTTCATCTTTGACTCATTGGTTATTTAGGAACATGTTGTTTAATTTCTACATATTTGTGAGTTTCCTCAATTCTATTCTGTTCTTGATTTCTAATTTTATTCCATTGTGGTCAGAGAACATACTTTCTATTATTCTTTTAAATGTATTGAAGTTTGTTTAATGCTTTAATGTATGTTCTATGCTTGCATGTGCATAGTGCTGAATGTTCCATGTGCACTTGGGAAAAATACATATTCTGCTGTTATTTGGTATGTGTTCTGTCGATATATTAGGTCTGGTTGGTTTGTACTTTTGTTCAGGTCTTTTATTTTCTTGTTAATTTTCTGCCTAGTTGTCCTCCTTACTATTGAAATTGGATGTTGAAGTCTCCAAATGTTGTTCAATTGCCTAGTCCTCCCTTCATTTCTGTCAGTTTTTGCTTCATGTGATTTTGTGTTCTATTATTAGATGTTTATAATTAATTTATCTTCTTGATGGATTGGCCCTTTTATCATTATAAAATGTTCCTCATTATCTCCAGTAGCAAATTTAATCCATTCACATTAGTGCTGTTATTGATAGAGTTGCATTTATAACTGCCATTTTACTTTTTGCTTTCCTTGTGTTTCAGTGTTTTTGTTCCTCTAATCCTCCTTTACTGCTTTCTTTTGCATTGAGTGAATATTTTTAATGAGGCATTTAAATTTCTTTAAAGTTTTTTTTTTAACTATATATACATATGTTTTATTGGTTGCTTTGGGGCTTATCACATATCTCTTAACTCATCAAAATAAGTTTCAGGTTTATGCTAGTTGAATTCCAGGGAGATGTAGCATTGTTATTTCTATATAGCTCTAATCTCCCCGCCCATTTGTGTGGTATTATTGTTATACATATTGCATTTATTAGTGTTACAAGCCCAAAAATGCATTGCTGTAATTATTACTATATCATCTGTAGCCATTTCCTTAGCCCAATGCAGCTTTGCCCCCACTCACCTGCTTTGTGTTGATATCGGCAAATATATTACTTTTCTTTATGTTATAGGTTGAAGAATACATTACATACATGTTTTATACAATTGGTCTTTAAGTCAGTTAAGAGAAGAAAGGAGAAAATAGGCCTTTATACTGCTTTTTTATTTATTATTTTTACACTGCTATTTATTTATTTATTTATATATTTTAAGTAATCTCTCAACCCAACATAGTTCTTAGACCCACAATCCCAAGAACAGGAGCTACATGCTCCACTGACTGAGCCAGCCAGGTGCCCTTATACTGCCTTTTATAATTATATAATTACCAATACCATTTCATTGTCTTTTGTTTTTTTGTGGCAATTTAAATTACCATCTGGAGTCACTTGCTTTCAACCTGAAGCATTTTCTATAGTATTTTCTGTAAGATAAATCTGCTGGCAACAAATTCTCTGTTTCTGTTAATCTGAAAAAAATATATATATATATTTATATAATAAATATATATATAAATATATATTATTATTATATATATAGATATTTTTTTTTTTTTCTCAAGATGACTTTGCTTGATTTAGGATTGACAGTTTTTCTTTGAACCACTTTGATTATGCTATCCTACTGCCTAACTGGCCTCCATTGTTTCTGTTGAGAAGTCAGCTGTTAACCTTTTGGAGTTCCTTGTAAGTGATGAGTTGTTTCCTTTTGTTGTTAAGATTTTTGCCTTGTCTTTGGCTTTTAGCATTTTTATTTTGATGTTTCTGTTTGTGGTTCTCTTTGCACTTTTCTTACTTGTAGTTTGTTGAACACCCTGAATGTATACATTAGTGTTTTTCAATAAATTTGGACAAGTTTTCAATCATTATTTCTTTAAATATTTATTTCTCACTCTTCTCTCCTTCATTATGTGTATGTTGGTGCACTTAAAGGTATCCCACATTTCTCTGAGGCTCCTGTCATTTTTCTTTTTTTCCTTTATTATTATTATTTTTTAAGATTTTATTTGTTTATTTGAGAGACAGAGATCACAACTAGGTGGAGAAGCAGGCAGAGAGAGAGGAGGAAGCAGGCTCCATGCTGAGCAGATACCCCGATGCGGGTCTCAATCCCAGGACCCTGGGATCATGACCTGAGCCGAAGGCAGAGACCTTAACCCACTGAGCCACCCAGGCGCCCCTCTTTATTATTTTTTTATAGGGATAGATTCCCAGAGGAGATTTTCCTTTTTTTTTTTTTTTTTAAAGACTTATTTGAGAGAGAGAGAGAGAGAGAGAGCCAGCACAAGTGGGCAGAGGGGAAGAGGAAGAAGGGAAGCCGACTCCTCACCTGAGCACAGAGCCCAATGCAGGGCTCAGTCCCAGGACCCTGAGATCATGACCTGAGCCAAAGTCCAACACTTTACACACTGAGCCGTCCAGGAGCCCCTCTTGTCATTTTTTTTTATTCTTTTTTTCTCTCTGGTTTTTGGGTTGCATAATTTTTATCTATCTGTCTTCAAGTTTGATAAATCTTTCTTCTGTCAATTCAAACCTATTGTTGAACCTCTCTAACAAATTTTCCATTTCAGTTCTTTTCAAATCCAGAATTTCCATTCAGTACTTTTTATAATTTCTATATCTTTATTGATATTTCCTATTGGATGTGACATTGTTGTCACACCTTCATTTCTTTAGTGTTGGTTTCCTGTAATTATTTGATAATATATATAATGGATACTTTGACGTTCTTGTCTGTTAAATTTGATATCTGATTGCTTTCACAGTCATTAACTGTTACCTGCTCCCCCCACCACCCCAGTGTATGAGTCATACCCTCCTGTTTTTCTGAATGTCCCATAATTTTTTTTTTTTTTTTTGAAACTAACATTTTAGATAATGTAGCAACTCTGGTTCTGGACTTTCCCTTGCCTCCTGGCTCATGTTATTGTTATTTCTTTGTTTAGTGACTGGCTGTCTTATTTTAGTGAAATCTACTTCTCCCCTGTAGTATTAAGCCTCTGATGTTGCTACTTAGATAATGTAGCCTTGTGGATACCCACAATTACCTTGATGGTTTTGTCAGGACTTTCTTTGTCTCTTTCCCTAACCTCACCAGCTATTAAACTCAGCTAATTGCTGGTGATTGTTTTCAACAGTGTTCCAGACATAAACTGCTCTAGAGACTAGTCCAATCAAATTTAGGCTCCTTTGAAGGGAGTTCCTGAGCTCAGTGTTTGTTCTTATTTCAGGAGGGCTCCTCCCACTTGTCTCTTATTTTGATTCTCTCCTGCAAACTAATTGGCCTAGAGTTTAGCCTGTGTCTCCAATGAATCTACAAATACCCTCTCAATTTCCTTTCAGCACAAGCTTGATTGTATTTAAGAGTGCCCTTTGCCTTTCATTTCCTCCACGTTCTGTTGCAAATAGTCACTTTTCTTGGGAAAAGTTAGGACATATCTCTTTTATGTCCTGCTTCAAGAGCTGAGCTGAGCTCTCTGCTGGGTGGAGGTGAGGCATTAGACTCAGGTCTTCTCAATTAGTCTCTCCCAGTGTGGGACTATGGTCTTATGAGCCAGGGGAAGAGTGATTGTGTTCCTGGCTGCATCCAAATTAGAACCTTCGACCACCAGTGGGGGCTGGGTAGAAGAAAGGAGCCCTCAACTTTTGATCATAATGACATAGAATTTAGTCTCAACAATATATAGGTAGAGCCAGGATGAGAAATATGGATGTTTAGACCCTCTCATGAAGATGTAAGGGAGAGGGACATATGCATACTTGGCTATACCAGTCTGGAGTGGAGTGGCGTCTCACCGAGCTCAGAGGGTGGAGGGAGTGGTTTTGGTTCAAATACCACAGACTTCTTGTTGTTACCAAATTTTAGTAAATTTTCTTGAATAGAGGTTTCTTCGTTTGCTATATGTCTTTGGGACCATTCTGAGACTGAATTTTTAAAAATATTTATTTATTTATTTATTTAGAGCATAAGTGGGAGGGGCAGACAGAGAGGGAGGGAGAATCTCAGGCAGACTCCATGCTGAGCTTGGAACTCAATGCGAGGCTCAATCCCAGGATCCTGAGATCATGACCTGAGCTGAAACCAAGAGTTGGACATTCAACCAACTGAGCTACCCAGATATCCCCTAGCTGCTTTAATTTTTTAAAATAGTTTTATCAGTTTTTCTGAGAAGCAGGTCTGTGGATCTCTCCATACTGATATGCTAGAAGTTGATCTCTCTCAAAACATTCTTACAAAGGCAAAACTTAATTTTAAAATGTATGTATAATTATATATAATATGTATAATTGGTTGCTCTGCGCAAAGAAAATAGATTAGTAGGTTCCAGAGCTGGGTGTAAGGTTTGGTCACAAAGGGTCATAGTGGAGTTTTGAGGGTAATGGGGCTATTTTATAATTTTATTGTGCATATGTTTGTTAAAATTCACAGAACTGTATACTAAAAGGTATAGTTTTTACTGTATGTAAGTTATACCTCAATAAAACAAATGAGGAAAAGCTGATAAATATGCTTAATGATTTAAAGAAAAACATGAATATAATGAGAAAAATGAAAAAATATTTTAAGAGTAGGGGCAAGGCCACCTGGGTGGCTTGGTTGGTTAAGTGTCTGCCTTCAGCTCAGGTCATGATTTCAGGGTCCTGGGTTTGAGCCCCATGTCAGGCTCCCTGCTCAACAGGAAGCCTGCTTCTCCCTCTCCCTCTGCTTGTGCTCTTTCTCTCTGTCAAGTAAATAAAAAGTAAAAAATAAATAATAAGATAAAAGGGGGGACAAATAGATTGTAGAGTTTAAGAACACTATATCTGAAATTTAAAAATATCATTAGAGGGTTTAACAGCAGATTAGACTCTACTAAAGAATAGAGCAGTGGGGGCGCCCCTGGGTGGCTCAATGGGTTAAAGCCTCTGCATTCAGCTCAGGTCATGATCTCAGGGTCCTGGGATCGAGCCCCATGTCAGGCTCTCTGCTCAGCGGGGAGCCTGCTTCCCCCTCTCTCTATGCCTGCCTCTCTGCCTACTTGTTATCTCTCTCTCTCTCTATCAAATAAATAAATAAAATCTTAAAAAAAAAGAATAGATCAATGAACTTGAAGAATATAAAATACCTAAACTGAAGCATAGAGGGGGAAACAAACCCAAACAAAACAAAATAGTGACTCTGTGACTTGTGGAACAATCAAGAGTCTAATCTATATGTGTCATTGGAATCCCCGAAAGTCAAGTGGAGATTTGAAAATAGAGTGACCATAAATTTTATAAATTTGATGAAAATTATAAACACATGTTTAGCAGAGACAATATAAGCCATAAGACAAGGGAATAACTTCTTTTAACTTCATGAAAGGTAAAAACTTTCCACTTTGAATTTGTACCCAGCAAAAATAGCCTTTAAAAATTAAAGTGAAAAAAAAAAGACATTTTTAGGCCAAAAAAAAAAAAAAGACAGAATTTGTTGTCAGTAGAGCAGTACTACAAGAAATATTAAAGAAGTTCAAGGGGCATCTGGGTGCTGCACTGAGTTAAGCAACCAACTCTTGCTTTTGGCTCAGGTTGTGATCTCTGGGTCATGAAATCGAGCCCCACATTGGGCTCCATGCTGAGCATAGAATCTACTTAGAGTTTCTTTCTCCTTCTCCCTCTGCCTCTCCCTACTGCTTTCTCAAATAAATAAATAAGTAAATCTTTAAGGGGTATGTGTGTGTGTGTTTAATTCATTTGAGAGAGAGCAAGCAAAAGCACAAGCACGGGGGAGGGTTAGAGCGAGAGGGAGAAGCAGACTCCTCATTGAGCAGGGTGCCTGATATGGAGCTCAATCCCAGGATCCCGGGATCATGACACGAGCCGAAGGCAGATGCTTAACCACCTGAGCGACCCAGGTACCTCAACAAATAAATCTTTAAGAACACACACACACACACACACACTCAAATTGGAGGAAAATTATGTGAGATGCATACTTGGATCTATATTAATATGTGGTTAAATTAAGAATTTGTGTCTTGTTTTTGAATTTATTTAAAGACAGCTTCTGGGGGTGCCTGGGTGTCTCAGTGGGTTGAAGCCTCTGCCTTCGGCTTGGGTCATGGTCTCAGGGTCCTGGGATCGAGCCCCGCATGGGGCTCTCTGCTCTGTGGGGAGCCTGCTTCCTCTCTCTCTCTCTCTCTCTGCCTGCCTCTCTGCCTACTTGTGATCTCTCTCTGTCAAATAAATAAATAAATAAACAGATCTTTTAAAAATAAATAAATAAAGACAGCTTCTGTTTAGAGCAAAAATAATAACAATACATTATTGAATTTATTACATGTAGGAGCAAAATATATGACAAGAGGACAAGAGGCAGGAAATTGGAGTACATTGTAAGATTTTTGCTTGATGTGGCACAATGTTATTTGAAGGTTAATTCTTTAAGTCAGATATGCATTTTATAAACTCTTAAAGAAATCATTAAAAAGTAGTATAATTAGTAAGTCAGTAGATGAGATACAATGAAAATTTCTTTAAACAAAATGTTCTTTTAAATGGTGAATCCAAAAAATGGCAAGAGAAAAGGAACTAAGAAGAGATGAGACAGATAGAAACAAAGTGGTAGACTTTAAGCCAATCACATAGACAGTTTAACTAAAAGTAAGATGTTTAAACACTTCAGTTAAAAGGCAGAGACTGTCAAATGAATAGACAAATGCTATTTACAAGAAAAATACTTTCTATATAAAGAACCAGGTAACTTAAAAGTAAAATGATTTTTTTTTAAAAAAAGGATATATCACACAAAGACTACTTGGTTTGTTTTTAAGGATTTTACCTATTTGAGAGGGAGAGCATGAGAGAGTGAGCATGAATGGGCTTGATCCCAGGACCCTGGGATCATGACCTGAGCTGAAGGCAGAAGCTTAATGACTGAGCCACCCAGGTGCTACTATACAAACACCACATGTAAGAAAGCTGGAACGACAATATTAATATCAGACAAGGTAGATTTTAGGATAAGGAATACTATCAGAGATAGAGATATCACAAAATAGTAAAAGAATCCATCTTAAATGTATATACAGTTAATAACAGAGTTTGAAAATACATGAATCAAAACCTGATAGGACTAAAGGAGAAATCAATAATTACAGTTATTTCAGCACTCCTCTCTCAATGATAGAGCAAACAGAAAATCAGTAAATGTATAGAAGACTTAATACACCATCAACTTGACCTCATTAACCTTACAAAACACTCCATCCAATAACCACAGAATACATATTCTTTTAAAGTGTTTGTAGGGGCACCTGGGTGGCTCAGTGGGTTAAAGCCTCTGCCTTGGGCTCAGGTCATGATCCCAGGATCCTGGGATCAAGCCCCACATCTGGCTCTCTGCTCAACAGGAAGGCTGTTTCCTCCTTGCTCTCTGCCTGCCTCTCTGCCTACTTGTGATCTCTGTCTGTCAAATAAATAAATAAAATTCTTAAAAAAAAAAAAAAGGGTTTGTAGAACCAAATTAGACCATAATCTGGGTCATAAAACATGTTTTAGTGAATTTGAAAGGATTATAATAATAAAGTATTTCTCTGACCACAGTGGAGCTATATTAAAAATCAATAACAACACATCTAGAAAATATACAAAAATTTGGAAAATATTGAAAATACCTATATTTGATAAATCTCTAACTAGACTGCTAAGAAATAAAGAGAAAAGACACAAATTACCAATATCAGGCATGAGGGATAGGTATTGCTACCGATTCCACATACCTTAAAAACATAATAAAGAAATATGAAAATTGCATTTTGTTAAATTTGACAATTTGGGTAGAATAAATGCATTCATTGAAAGACAAAAATTACCAAACCAACACATGGAGAAATAGATAAACTTAATAAACTTACGTTGCTTAAAGAAATTGAAGTCATTACTATAACCCTTCATATACAGAAACTCTAGACTAGAGGGTTTCATTGGTGAATTCTATTAAACAATTAAGGAAGAAATAATGCTAATCTTAAACTCCATAAGAGCATAAAGGAGAAGTCTTCAAATTCCTCTTATGAGACCAGCATTATCCTAATACTAAAGCCAGACAAAGACATTACGAGAATAGGAAACTGGACTAAATAATATCCCTCATGACTATTGATGCAAATGTCCTTAGCAAAATATTATTAAATCAAATCAAGAAATATGTGGAAAAGATAATGTTTCATAACTAAATGAGGTTTATCCTAGGAGTGCAAGTTTGGTTTAAGATTTAAGAATCAATGTAGCAGCACCTGGGTGGCTCAGAGAGTTAAGTCACTGCATTCGGCTTAGGTCATGATCTCAGGGTCCTGGAATCGAGCCCTACATCGGGCTCTCTGCTCTGCAAGGAGCCTGCTTCCCCTCCTCTCTCTGCCTGTCTCTCTGCCTACTTGTGATATCTCTCTCTCTCTGTCAAATAAATAAATAAAATCTTAAAAAAAAAAGAATCAATGTAACTCACTGTATTAATGTAATAGAGGAGAAAAACTATGTGATCACCTCTATAGATGTAGAAAAAGTATTTAACAAAATTGAATACACATTTGTACTTTTTTAAAAAAGAAGCTTCTAGAAAATAAGGAATGGAAGGGAACTTCCTTGACCTTCTGAAAGACATTTACAAAGAACTTAAAGGTAACATCATACTTAATAGTGAAAGACTAAATGCTTTGCACCTAAGATAGACAATAAAACAGGATATCAACTCTTATCACTTTTATTTTCTGTTATAGTAGAGATCCTAGTCAGTGAATTAAGGTAAGAATAAGAAATAAAAGGCATACACATTGGAAAGGAAGAAATAAAACTGAATTTCTTTGAAAATGGCATGACTGCATACATAGAAAATCCTAAGAAATAGATAAGAAACACACTACCAGGGTTAGTAACATGAATTTAACAAGGTCACAGGATATAGGGTCAATACATAGAAATCTATTTTATTTCTGTGTACTATTAATGATAAATTGGAAAGTGAAATTTTAAAAACCATTTCAGTAGCATAAAAATTCAAAAACTTAGAGCTAAATTAACAAGACAAATGGCAAGACCTGTATAATACAAACTATAAAACATTGCTGAGATAAATTAAAGAAGAGACAAATAAATGCAGAAATGTGTCATGTTGATGGATTAGAAGACTTGATTAAGAGGTCACTTTTCCCCAAACTGATCTTTATATTCAATAAAATCACAGCCCAAATTCTACAGGCTACCTTTGTAGAAATTGACAATTTACTTCTAAAATTTAAATGGAAATGCAAGGGACCCCCAAAACTCTATAATTATGAAAAAGAACAAAGTTGGAGAACTTACTCTCGGATATCAAGACTGTAAAAGTACACTAAACAAGATGGGGTGACATTGTGGTGAAGATAAATGTACCAATCAATGGACTGGAATGAAGAGTTCAGAAGTATACACACATATATTTTATCAATTGATATTTTTATGAAAGCACTAAGGTAAAAGATAGTCTTTTTAACAAATGATGCTAGAACACTAGATATCCATATAGGAAAAATGAACCTTAATCCTAACCTCTTACCACACACAAGATTAATTCAAAATAGACCTAAATGTATGAGCTATAACTATAAAAATTCTAGAAGAAACGAAATTTCCAAGCAAAAATTTCTTAGGTCCCCAAAAGCACTAATCATAAAAGCAAAAAATTGTTGATAAATTGGACTTTTTCAAAATTAAAAACTTTCTTCCAAGGACATTGTTAACAAATGATAATGCAAGCCAATACTGGGAGAAAATAGTCTGAATACATACCTCTGACAAAGTAGTTGTATTCAGAATATATAACTTTTATATATACAGATTATATTTATACAGATTATGTTCAACTCAATAGTAAGAGGACAATCCCATTTTTAAAAATGTCCCAAGAATTTGAATAGGCACCTTACGAGAAATATGTACCAATGGCCAAATAAATGCATGAAAAGATCCTTAATATTATCAGTCATCAAGGAAATGCAAATTAAGACCAGAATGAGATACTAGTACACATTCACTAAGATGATGAAAAACTGACAATACCAAGTGTTGTCAAGATGTAAAGCTTTTAAAATTTTCATATATTGTTGATGGTTGTAAAATGGTACAACCACTTTGGAGAATGTTTTGTCACTTTTCTATAAAGTTAAGCCTACACTTAACTATATGGAACAGGAATTTCCCTCCTAGCTATTTACCCAAGAGAAAAGAAAACATTTAATCACAAAAAGACTTATATGCAAATGTTCATAACAATTTTATTCATAATAGCTCCAAACTGGAAACAACCCAAATGCTCATCTTCAGATCAAGGGATCAGCAAATTTGTACAATGAATTATTATTAGCAACCAAAAGGAACAAACAATGGATACTTGTAAAACTGTGAATGCATTTTTAAAAATCAGAAAAGTCAGATAAAAGTATATACTGTCTAATTTATTTTACTTGAAATTTTAGAAACAAAACTAATCTGAAATGACAGGAAACAAATTGGTGTTTGCCTGGGGTCAGAGTTGGGTGGGGATTTAATGCAAAGCGGCATAAGGAAACTTACACTTGATATAGATGCAGCAGTGTGTATAATAATATGTAAATTTTGTTTCATTACAGTTGAATTTTAATACATAGTGATCACAATCATGAAAGCCCTATTGATAATTGTCCCAAGTTGGAAACAACCATGAAGGATTGATTCAATAAATTTTGGTAAACCAATAAAATGAAGCACTATGTAGCCATTAAGAAAATACTAGAGCAATAAAATTCTTGATCTGGAGATAGTATCCATTCTTCTTTGGTAAATGAAGGTAAAATAAGACACCTTTTGGGAGGTTTATATAATTTGGGTTATGTCAGTAATTTGTGTTCATATTATTATAACTATGTAATTCTATACAGAGCTGAATTATGTAGTAAGACACAATTGCTTTTCCTTTCTTGCATAAGTATTTCATTTACTTAGTTTTCTCTATACTTATTTCTAATTGAACTCCAAACTTTTCTGCTGATTATCTAAACTGCATTGTCCAATATGGCAGTAACTAACCACATGTGGCTATTAAAATTTACATTAAGATAAATTAAATAAAACAATAAGTTTGTTTCCTCAAAAACACTAGACACATTTCAAGTTCTCTGACTAGTGACTACTGTTATATGCAGATGTAGAATATTTCCATCATCACAGAAAGAGCTAATATGTAGTGCTGTTCTAAATATCCTCTCAGATATTCAGAAGAAATAATTTTATCCTCACTGAGAAATTTCTCCTGGAGCTTTTCACCTTTGACCAAATTTGGATGATTGTTCTCTGGCTGGTGCCTCACTCTCATCCTGGAATCTGCCTTCACCAATTTCTGGAGAATTCTTTGCCTTTCCTGTGTTAGATCTCTTTGTTTGTTTGTAAGTAATTTATATGCCCAATGTGGGACTCAAACCACACTGAGATCAGGAGTTGCATGCTCTACCTACTGAGGCAGCCAGGTGTCCCAAGATTCCTGTTTCTTATTCTTGGTTTGCTCCCTCATTTTTGTGGAGTGTATCCTCTGGTAACTTTCTTAGAGGTGATGGGAAGTAAGTTTTTGAGATCATACATGCCCTAAAAATATCATTATTCTATCATTATATTTGATCGAGGGCTTGGCTGGCAATAAAAACCTAGGAAGACATTTATTTTTAATAAGAATATTGAGGCACTGTTCCTTTGTCTCCTAGTCTCTGTTGTTGCTGTTAAGAATTTCCAAGTCATTCTGATTCTGACTTTTTGTATAATATCTGTTTTCTCCTATCTGGAAGATTTTTCCTCAGGTTTTTGAAATTTTATAATGTACCCTGGTGTAGGTCTATTCTCATTAATTATTTGTTCTTTTTTTTTTTTTAAGATTTTATTTATTTATCAGAGAGAGGGGGGGAGAGAGCGAGCACAGGCAGACAGAATGGCAGGCAGAGGCAGAGGGAGAAGCAGGCTCCCTGCCTAGCAAGGAACCCAATGTGGGACTCGATCCCAGGACGCTGGGATCATGACCTGAGCCGAAGGCAGCTGCTTAACCAACTGAGCCACCCAGGCGTCCCTCATTATTTGTTCTTATCACTCAGTGGCCCATTTGAATCTGGTAACTTGGGTATGCCTTCCGTTTTGGGAAATTTTCTTGAATTATTCCTTTGATAAAAATTATGCTTCCTCAAATTTCTCTGTTCTTCCTTTCTGGGTTTTTTAAAAATTCAGGTTTTTTTCAGTGTTCCAAAATTCCAGTGTTCCAATGAATTCCAAAATTCATTGCTTATGCACCACACCCAGTGCTCCATGCAATATGTGCCCTCCACAATACCCACCACCAGGCTCACCCTACCCTCCACCCCCACCTCAGTTTCTTTCTCAGGGTCCACAATCTCTCATGGTTTGTCTCCCCCTGTGATCTCCCCCAAATCACTTCTCTCCACCTCCCAGTGTCCTCTGTGTTATTCCTTATACTCCACAAGTAAGTGAAACTGTATGATAATTGACTCTCTCTGCCTGACTTATTTCACTCAGCATAATCTATTCCAGTCCCATCCATGTTGATACAAAAGTTGGGTATTCTTCCTTTCTGATGCAAGTATAATACTCCATTGTATATATGGACCATATCTTCTTTATCCATTCATCTGCTGAAGGGCATTTTGGTTCTTTCCACAGTTTGATGACTGTGGTCATTGCTGCTATGAACATTGGGGTACAGGTGGCCCTTCTTTTCACTACATCTGTATCTTTGGGGTAAATACCCTGTAGGGCAATTGCAGGGTCAAAAGGTAGCTCTATTTTTAATTTCTTAAGGAATCTCCACACTGTTTTCTGAAGTGGCTGTACCAACTTGCATTTCTACCAACAGTGTAAGAGGATTCCCCTTTCTCCACATCCTCTCCAATACTTGTTTACTGTCTTGTTGATTTTGGCCATTCTAACTGGGATGAGGTGGTATCTCAATGTGGTTTTGATTTGAATCTCCCTGATGGCTAATGATGGTGAACATTTTTTCATGTGTCTGTCAGCCATTTGTATGTCTTCTTTGGAGAAGTGTCTGTTCATGTCTTCTGCCCATTTTTTGACACAATTATCTGTTTTGTGTGTATTGAGTTTGAGGAGTTCTTTATAGATCTTGGATATCAGCCCTTTGTCTATAGTGTCATTTGTGAAGATCTACTCCCATTCCGTGGGTTGCCTCTTTGTTTTGTTGACTGTTTCCTTTGCTGTGCTTTGTGGGTTTCTTTCTTTCTTTCTTTCTTTTTAAGATTTTATCTATTTATTTCACTGACAGAGATCACAAGTAGGCAGAGGCAGGCAGAGCAAGAGGGGGAAGCAGGCTCCCTGCCAAGCAGATAGCCAGATGCAGGACTTGATCCCAGGACCCTGGGATCATGACCTGAGCCAAAGGCAGAAGCTTTAACCCACTGAGCCACCCGGGAACCCCGATTTCTGGATTTCTTAATATTTAGATAGTGGACCTAATATACAGCTTCTCTATTTTAAAAAAATGTTTTCTCTCTAATTTTTTGTATCTTTTGTTTTGTTCTACTTTTAAGGATAACTCTTCAATATAATCCTGCTCTTTTATTGAGTTTTCATTTATATTACTGTTTGTTTCCAAGAGCCTTTTATTGTTGTTTTCTGAATGTTCCTTTTTATACTATCATATTCTTGTTTGTGCTCCAAGAATTGTGTCTTGTCTCAGAGGGTAGTATCTCTAAATAGATTTCTTCTCTCAGTATGTCTGTTTGTTACCTCTGGTTTTTAAATTTTTTTTTAAGATTTTATTTATTTGACAGAGATCACAAGTAGGCAGAGAGGCAGGTAGAGAGAGAGAGAGAGGAGGAAGCAGGCTTCTCACTGAGCAGAGAACCCAATGCGGGGCTCGATTCCAGGACCCTGAGCCAAAGGCAGAGGCTTTAACCCCCTGCAATAGGTGCCCCTGTTACCTCTGTTTGTTTGCCATTTCCTCCTGTACTTCAATCCATCTTCTCTATCCCTCTCTCCTCAGAAGTCTGGAGATAGCTGGTAGTCCTAGTTCCTTGGCTGTCTGCTCATATTTAAGTGTAGAGGAACTAGAAAGCCCTGAGCTTATTATAAATTATTGTGATTGTGGCCTTCACTCTAGAATGATCTGGTCAGGCCTTTGGGGAAATTCTTAATATCCGTATTTAATCTGTATCTGGGGCACCTGGGTGTCTCAATCAGTTAAGTGTCTGCCTTTGGGTTGGGTCATGATCCCAGTGTCCTGGGATGGAGCCCTGTCTTGGGTTCCTTGCTCAGCAGGGAATCTGCTTCTTCTTCTCCCTCTGCCCCTCCTCTTGCTCATGCTCTCCCTCACTTGGGCTCTCTCTTACTTGTGCTCTCTCTCGCTTGTGCATGCTCTCTCTCAAATAAATAAATAAAATCATTAAAAAATGCGGGAGGAAGAAGGCCTGGATTCAAGTTTCAGTAGTAAAATCTGACTGGAGTGGTGCCTGGGTGGCTCAGTGGGTTAAGCCGCTGCCTTCGGCTCAGGTCATGATCTCGGGGTCCTGGGATCAAGTCCCGCATCGGGCTCTCTGCTCAGCAGGGAACCTGCTTCCTCCTCTCTCTCTCTCTGCCTGCCTCTCTGCCTACTTGTGATCTCTCTCTGTCAAATAAATAAATAAAATCTTAAAAAAGAAATAAATAAAAATAAAAATATTTCCTCTTGGTCAGTTTCCTCAGAATCTTTGTTGGCTGCAAGTATTTTGGGAGCCAAATAGAGATGGGAGGCCTGAGGGTCACTTTTACTTAATTCCTCATAAGGTTTCTTCAGGGATGGTTTGTATCCCACTATTCAAAGACTATCACCATCTATAAACTTACGATTTTATACCCTGGTGGGCAAGGGTATAAAAGAGAATAAACTTATGATTTTATACCCTGGTGGGCAAGGGGCAACTGCATGGTTCTGCAAAGTTGAAGAAGGGATCTGAAGATTTTAGCTGCTTCATAAATGTCTTTAAGTTGATCTTATTTTAGCTCCTCTACCCATCCTCTTAATCCCCTCTTCCAAAAGTATATGATGCTGGACATTCCTTAGACTAATGTTCATTTGGGTGGTTGTTGGTTTGCTCCACTGCTAGTTTAAGTTACCAGCTTTTAGTTACCTCTCATGTATCTGCTTTCCAGCTTCCAAAATTTCAGTGCTTTTTTTCTTCCTTCTTATTCTTTCTGTCATTTGGGGTTTCTGCTCATTTGAGGTATAGGAAACCACCTCTACCCAGAAGTCAGTAAATACGTTTCTAAAAAATAAATATGTCAAGAATTAGTTTAAAGGACATACAGTGCATTTTTTCTTTAAGTATTTTTGTCTGAAGAATAAAGATATTATTACTTTGTATAGGAATTCTGAGAATTGATAAAATATTGTTTAATAATTTAAACATGAAAAACACTTTATAATACTATAAAAATACTACAAAATTATATTTAAAGAATTTTTTTAAAAGATTTTGTTTATTTATCTGACAGACAGATCACAAGTAGGCAGAGAGGGAGGAAGCAGGCTCCCCGCCAAGCAGAGAGCAGGGCTCGATCCCAGGACCCTGAAATCATGACCCGAGCCGAAGGCAGAGGCTTTAACCCACTGAGCCACCCAGGCGTCCTATATTTAAAGAATTTAAGTCTAAACCATCTCAGGAAGAGAATAGACTCCTAGTCTTCACTTGGAAATAAATACCTCAGCTGGATAGAAGGCCACTGGATATAGTAATGGTATCTGAAAATATTTTCATGTTTTAAAACTTCTTACTCTTACTGTATCTTTTCAGAGCTTCTCAGAACACTGTAGCCTCATAGTCTGAAAGTTCACAAAGATACTTCCTATTAATTGACAAGAATGTACAAAGAGATCAAATTTCTCCACTTGGTTTTGGATGCTTTGTGTCAAGATCCCTGACTTTGCTCAAAAGGAAAACTTTGAAGTTCTGAGCCAGGAGAGGAGGAAAATTGAAGTGAAGTTGTTCTAAACTTTACATTAAAAAAGGCTTTAGGGGTGCCTGAGTGGCTCAGTGGGTTAAAGCCTCTGCCTTCAGCTCAGGTCATGATCCCAGAGTCCTGGGATGGAGCTCCTAATTGGGCTCTCTGCTCAGTGGGGAGCCTGCTTCCTCCTCTCTCTCTGCCTACCTCTCTGCCTACTTATGATCTCTGAGTGTCAAATAAATAAATAAAATATTTTTTAAAAAATTTAAAAAAAAAAGGCTTTACATGATCCTGATTACCCCCCTAGTTAATGTGCTGTTTCCTTCCTTTCCTTGCCAAATTTCTCACAAGATGCTTTCTTTCTTTTTTTTTCTTAAGCTTTAACTTATTTATTTAGAGAGAGTGAGAGAACGTATGCATGTGTGTGTGCACATGCATAAGTAGGGTGAGGGACAGAGCGAGAGGAAGAGTGTGTCAAGCAGACTCTATGCTGAGCATGGAGCCCAATCTTACAACCCTGAGGTCATGACCTCAACCAAAATCCAGATTTGGATGCTTAACCAATTGAGCCAGCCAGGTACAGTTCACAAGACTCTTTCCATTTACTGCATACTCCTCACTTGTTCTTTGGCTCAGAAAGCTGGCCACTTCACTTATCTTCACTTTCCTAACTATTCTCTTCATAATAAACAATGACTTTTTAATGAATAGATCTCACAATCTTTATTCTTCTTGACCTATTTTATGATATTAACTATATACTATTTTTAAATGTTCCTTCTTATTTCTACGATATTATTCTGTTCTCATTCTTTTTCCATCTGCCGGATCTGTCATCCATTTCTCTGTCACTTTTGTTCCTCCTCCCACCTCCAGTTGCAGGTAAAATCCAACATCTCCACTGGTTTGACCATCTACACTTTGAGCTGTACATATTTTCCTTTGGAGGATTCATCTCTTCTCTGGGCTTCACATATCATATCCACTCCCAAATGGCTTATCTTGAGGCCTCTTGCCGCAGAACTTCAGTTCTATATCTATAACTTTCTATTGGGAATTTCCACTTTGATGTCCCACCAATATGTCAAGTCCAATGTGCTCATCTCTTTATTCTCCACTGCCCTCCCCTTTCACACCCAGAACGAATTTTCCTACCCAGTTTCCCTGCCTTTCAATGTCAACTTTATTCTCTCAATGTCTAAAGTTCAGAATCTTGGGATTGTTCTCTTTATTTAGTCAGGTATCAAAAGTTACCCAAGCTTTCCCTTTCCAGTCAGATTTTTTTTTTTAAGATTTTATTTATTTATTTGACAGAGAGAGATCACAGTAGACAGAGAGGCAGGCAGAGAGAGGCGGGGGGGGGGGGAAGCAGGCTCCCTGCTGAGCAGAGAGCCCGATGTGGGACTCGATCCCAGGACCCTGAGATCATGACCTGAGCCGAAGGCAGCGGCTTAACCCACTGAGCCACCCAGGCACCACTCCAGTCAGATTTTACTACTGAAACTTGAATCCAGGCCTTCTTCCTCCCGCATTTAAATTGCTGCCACAGCCTCCAGGTTCTCCCATAGCCTTCTGCACTATCCCTCATACCAATACCAATCTGATATTTTTTGTAACCTTCATCATATCACTTCCCTAATTAAAATATTTCATGACTTCTATTTCCTACTACATCTCAATCTGCAGGTTACTTATGATCTGGCTCCATGTTACCTATTTTATTTCCCACTATTACCCAACATGTTCCCCTTCCTTGAGTTATGTCCATTTTCTCACTGTCAGGAACAAGCCAAGTTCATTTCTTCCTCCATATCTTAACAAATATACTTTTCTCTTGGCTGGAATGCCTTTCTTCTTTCCATTGACCCAAATCATATCCACCTTGCAAAAGAATTGTCCTTGTTTGCTCTGTCTACTTCCCTGTTATCTGTTCTCTTTAACACACTTTAACCAGGTATTCTTCCCCACTATTCCTCAATTCATACTATTTTCCTATTATTAGTCACTTCCTCAGTCTTTCCCATCTCAGTAAATGAAACCATCATTTACCCAGTTGCTCTAAGACCCTAGTAGACATCCTTGGCTCTTCTCCCTTATAACCCACATCTACTCCATCAGCAAATCCAGTGAGCTCTCCTTTCAAAATATATTTCAAATCTGACCACTTCTCACTATCTCATTGTTTCCATTCTAGCTCAAGTAAATAGTACTCATGTAGGGTCTCCCTGCTTTCATTTTGCCTTTGCAAAGTTTGACACAAAGCATCAAGAATCTTCCTTTAAAGATATGAATCTCTTTATGTCACTTCACTTTCCATAGTCTTCCAGGTGATACATGAGCTGCTCTAGCCTAAGGTACTAGCTTTAGCTCATGCCAGTTTCCCCTCACTCCTTTGTCTCTAGCTTTTCTGGATTTCTTTGTTTTAAGAACAAGCCAAACTTACTGATACCTCACTTACATGTGGACACATTTAAAAATAATTACTAGATAAGTTTGAACACAATAAATGTCTTCAGTTTCCATAATATGTGTCTCTGTATAATTTATATAAATAGATTTTTATATGTAAGACATATATCAACAGGAAAAAACAAGAAAATATAAAATCTTTGCTCTAGAATAGTCTTTTGTGTAAATTTATGTTTATGTTGAAACAACCTCTAACTTACAGAAAAACTGTAAGTTCAACACAAATGATTTCCTCAACCAGTTGCTTCATCACTTCTGAAATACTGTAGTATGCAATCCCTAAAAACATGGATAGTCTAAAAAATAATCACAATACAACCATGAAAACTGGGAAATTAATTCTGACACATTACTATTATCTAACCCTCAAAGTCTATTCAAGTTTTAGCCTAATAATGTCAATGATAGGGATAAGGATCCACATTAAATCAATGTTGTATTTAGTTGTTGAATTTCTTTAGCTTCCTTTAGCTTAGGGCTGTTCCTCAGTCTTTCCTTGATTTTCATGTCCTTGACATGTTTTTGTATATGTGTATTTGTTTTGTTTTTATTAAAGTATAGTTGACACACAATGTTATATTAACTTCAGGTGTACAACATAATTATTCAACAAATCTGCATATTATGCAACTTGAAATGTCTTTATAGAATGGACCAGTTATTTTGTAGAATGTCCTTCAATTTGGGTTTGTCTGATGTTTCCTCATGATTAGGTTCAGGGTATGCATCTTTTTCAGAAATACCACAGAAGTGGTACTTAGTACTTATTGCTTCCCGTCAAATGATACATGATTTTGATCTGTCCATTATTGATGGATGTTTATTTTGATTACTTGATTAAAGAGGTTTCTACCAGGATTATTTACTGTAGTTACTCTCTTCTCTTTGTAATTTTAAATAGTTTGTAGGGAAGTTCTTTGAAACTGTGTAAATTATCCTATTTCTTATCAAACTTCTCATTCATTATTTATTTATATCAGTATAGACTCATGGGTGCCTGTTTTATCCATTACTATCATTATTTTTATTTATTTTGATGCTCTCATTGTCTCAGATTTTGCCAGTGGGCAGCCCTTCAAGCTGGCTTCTGTGTTCTTTGACATGTCCCCTCAATTCTTTGAGTAGTTCCCTTATATTCTGGTACATCTGGCTCATCTTGTACTTTTCTGGTTCCAGTCCTGGAATCAGCCATTTCTTCAAGGATACCTAGTTTTTTATTGGTTTCATTTAGTAGCCAAGACATGGTCTTCTCTCAGTGGATGAGCTAGAAAATACGTGTATGAACACGTACACACACACACACACACACACATCTATATGTCTCTTTATGGAAATCCCTCAGTTCACACCTATATTGCCAATTCCAATCCAAAGCTATAGAAATCATTCCAATTTTTTCACTTTCCATATTTGTAATTTCTTTCTCCATTAGTAAGAAACCTTGCCTTCTTTATGCTTTACATGCTTACTTACTTTATCAGTCCCCTCAAACGTAACCAAACTCTCATCCTCGTCGCCTTCCCCTGCACACAAAGATACCCATCTTACTCCTGTAGGGCTCTGACCCTCCTGCTCTGGGCCTTTTTCCCAATGTAGATGCAATGCCCTCCTCACCCTGCTCAGGGTGCCTCTTTTGCTCTGCTACATCTAACACTAGTTTTTTTTTTTTTTTAAGATTTTATTTATTTATTTGACAGAGAGAGAGAGAGACCACAAGTAGGCTGAGAGGCAGGCAGGGAGAGAGGGAGAAGCAGGCTCCCTGCTGAGCAGAGAGCCCGATGTGGGGCTTGATCCCAGGACCCTAAGATCATGACCTGAGCCGAAGGCAGAGGCTTAACCCACTGAGCCACCCAAGCTAACACTAGTGTTAAGACTAAACTGTTCATTAAAGGATGGGAAGAACTAAGGCCAAAACTTTACTTAGAAAATCCTTTCTAGTTAGCATAGATTTGACTACCAAGTTGAGAAGGCTGTAACATTTTTATTCCCTTTCCCCTAACAAAGCATATATTATAAATATTAATCAGTTTGAAATACCATAGCAATCAGTGGACAAGAAACCAAATTCATTTCTTGAAGAGCACCCAACCTAGATCAATGTAAAACAGAACACCCAGATTTAAAAAAATTCCTTCACATTTTTTCATCTTTTGTTAAAATGTTTCAGTGTTATGGACACAGCCTCAGAATCACTATTAAGCACTAAAGATTATAAGTTCATGAACCTCACATTTTGAAAATGGAGGTTTCTGATGCCTAAGGCCCTTGAATCAAAATTAATTTTATCTTTTAAAACTGAGAAATGCAAATGTTTCATCACAATTACATTGATATCATTCAGTTATACCACAAGACTTTGCAAGACAATGTCTACATTGAATTGATTGTCCTTTGAAACTTTAGAACTGAAACTTCTACAAGATTGCCCTTGATAACCGTTTCACAGAGATGAAGCTGTGATGAGGAGTCAGGATATTGCCATCAAAGAGACTGCAACCCCTGGAGACTAAAATGTTCCCAGGACCAAAAAACCCAAGTTTTCCTCCAAATCCTTTAAAGATATAAACTAACCATTCCAAGAAGTAGCTTTTTCATTCCTACTCTTATTCCAAATTTTCGTTGTCTGAGAAAGGCGAATTTAGCCTTTCTTCTAAATCAAGATATGATATGACTGCACTTTTGTTTAATTCTAAGTCAAAACATTCCCAAACTCCCACGGCATTCCTGAGAAGCCCTAAATGCTGTTGAAGTTCTCTCATGGCCATGTCTCATTCCTTTAGAGAGCCAAGCACTCTCCATCTGTAGCTTCTCAGAGGCCATGAAAAGGGAAGGGCCTCCGTGACTGCTCTGACCAGGTGGGTCAGATTAGCTTTTACAGTCCACTTACGAGGCTAACAAGGCTCCTCTGTGGGTGTTTGAGTACACCTTACAGAACTGCTGATGACCTCATGAGCCAAAGAAAGCAGGTCTCACATTGTGGACTAAGCCTAAATATTAATACTACTTTATATTTATGTAGTGTCTTTTTTCCAAGGAGCTCCAACCTCTTTACAGACATTATGTCATTAATCCTCAAAGCATCACTGTTCAGTACATGGCAAATATTATCCCCCTCCCTTTTTTTTTTTTTTTTTTTACTGTGATGGAAACTTGCAAGTCAGTGATGGAACCCAGCACCCTAGTTCTGAGTCTTTGTGCTATACCATGAAAAACCAGATGAATAATTTTTCAAGCTTATTCGTTGCTTCTTGGGTGGGATTTGAGAGGATATCTGCTTGTATGCATTTCAATTTTCAGTGTCTCTAGGTTCTGTGTTCCTCTTTTCCTTCTTCATTTTCAGTCAAGCATTTTCAACCATATGTAGTTCATCTTCCACTGTTGCATTTACAGGAACACCCAAAGTTTGTAGCTGAAATTTGAAATGAAAGATTTTGTTATTGAATATGTAATCCGGCTTATCTCTGAGAGATACTTTATACTTTTCATACCCCAAGATAAGTTAGATTAAAAAAAAAAATCCCTTGGCCAGCTCAAGGGACATTTCATTTATAGCAATCACATATTCACCAAAATCAGGTACTGCTCAACTAGATACAACCAATTTGTAATGAGTAATTAACATATACCAGATTGGGTGCCAAACATTTTCAAACACATGATCTTATTTTATATATAATATTCCATTAGAACCTGTTAGATCAAGTCTTATGTGTGTGGAAACACTCTCAAGAGTAGGGCAAGGGAAAAGGACACTAATAGAAGTATGGCCTCAGCTGCTTTATCCCCCAGAAAAGAGCTCAATTAACTCTAATTCCCTTAGTGGAAATCCCCAGCGTAAATATTTCCACAAAAAGGGAACATGTGGCTAAATTCTAAAAACCACCAGGAATTAGCTCAATACCCACACACTTAAAAAAAAAAACTTTAAAACTTGGTTCCTGGATCCTCAACAATTAATGCAAAGCCTCAAAGGAACAAAACACAGCCATATCTACTGATGATAAATATTTCTTGATTTCCCTTAGTTAGACATTTCCTAGTCAGAAATATTAGTATCTGGGGTTAAGAACAATAGTGGAATAACTTTAAACACAATAATCAGTTTCACATCTTATCTTTATGTGACATACTGTTATGTTGTTTTCCAAATTGGTGGTTGTCTGGTACATTGCCAAATTAGATAATGGAAGTGAAAAGAGAGATACTGGAGAGAAATCAGAA
The DNA here is from genome assembly GCF_022355385.1 of Mustela nigripes. Classification (NCBI taxonomy): domain Eukaryota; kingdom Metazoa; phylum Chordata; class Mammalia; order Carnivora; family Mustelidae; genus Mustela; species Mustela nigripes. The sequence continues at coordinate 22,557,460 of NC_081564.1, forward strand.
AAATTCTTCTAAAATAAGGAGAAACTTTCAACTTTTACTCATTAAATTCTGAAAGCCTCAGAGTAAAAATGTGCCAGATGCCCGGCAACAATAATACTATTCCACTCTAAATAATATTCTAAATAAATGGTGTTTAATTTGAAACTGAGCAGCCCTTACCCCATCATGGAAAATCTTTATAGGTTGGAAAATATGTACAATATGTCATACTTTAGGTATATAATTTAGCCATAATCTGTAGCATAGCTACCCCGCAGTTTATACACAACAACCTTGGGTTTTTAAGAAAATATATTCATAACATTCTAAATGTTTGTTTTTTCTTGTCATAGGAAATGTTAGCCAAAAGAAATACCCTGTAACTCATAAAAATTTAGTGATGGGGAAACTTAGAAAGTAGTAGTCAAAAAACTGATGTCTGCCCTAGCGGACACAATCATGTTGATTGTGCACCATACAATTCCAGGGATACCTAAAACCTAGACAACACTGTAAATGGCAACCCCTGGAGGGGAACAATTCCTGGCATCCCTGATTAGTGAAGCTTTTGAAAATGCTCATGGGTTTTTCTCTGATTCACAACCGAAGACCAGTTGTAAGCTTCTGTGGGACTTTTATTATTCTTCCTTACATTTTTGCATGTGTGCAAAGTTCTAAACTAATTTTTCCTCTCCATATTGGTTCCGAAAAGCTTCCCTGACTGATTGAGGTGCAGCACACTGGTCTGGCATTCTCCCAGCCCTAGGTTTTCATGAGTCAGGGAAAACGTGTGCAGTTCGAGAAGAAGCTTGTCAGACGTGCTCAACCCGCCATGGGCTAATTTATGAAGTCCTTCCCCCTATTCTTCTTTTCCCTCCACATTCCTACAGCATACTGCTTGTAACTTTATTTAGCCCTTACTTCATCTACCTGTGTTAGATATTGGTTAGAGTTCATTGTTTACACATCTGTGCTCTTCACTACCTTGAAACACTGCTGTCTGTCCCTGTTGTGCCTTCCCAGTGCTCCCATCACCATCGCAGCACTTAGCATGGTACTCTGAATCTCTGCTTTCCTGACCCTCCTCTTTTACCCTTCCACTCTTTGGTTCTCTCTCAATTCCTTTAGGCAGGAGAAAAACATGCGGCATCTTGTTGGTGAGGATAACTGGAAGCAATGGGAAGAAAGCCTACCTTCACATGATATGAGACCAGGAGTGCCCCCACAGATAGGTCTTAATTGGTCACAACCCTCCACTTCCTTGTGTCCTCTTACTGTGGACAGGCCCGGTCCAGTTTTAGTAAAGCAATTAGGAGAGAATGATACTGGGAATTTTACAACAGTTTAGTGGTGCAGTAGATTTCAAAATGAAAACAAGAGTAACTGATAACAGTGGTTGCTTTCTAGGGGGGAAATCGAGTGGTTCAGGGATGGCAGGGAAAATCTCACTAACTTTATTTTACCTTTCGAACTTCTTACTATGTGATTGTATTAGCTAATAAAATAGATAAATAAAACCAAATACAAAAAGTAGATGTGAATACAAAGTAGATGTGAACTAAACTGATGCCATAGAAAATTCTGAAAGGATTAAAATATATTAAAAAATCAAAGTAGATCAGAAAGAGAGGTATGATTGTTTTTATTTTGTGTTAGAAACTGAAATGTTTCACCATTTGCTGGAAAAGTAATATAAAAATTAATTTTAGGGGGTGCCTGGCTGGCTCAGTCAGTGGAGCATGTCACTGTTGATCTCAGGATCTACACCATGTTGGGTGTAGATGTTAGTTAAAATTTTTTTAAAAAATTAAGTTTAGCCGTCTGCCTCTCATATAAAACTTATCCGTCCTCTCAGCACCCAACTAGTTCTCTTTTGAGGTTTTCTTTTACTTTTTTCTTTTCCTCTTAGAATGAACTCAGGGCCAATTTAAAGTGAAAATTTGACTTCTGAGTGAATGTGTCTTTGCCATTCTGGGGTTGGGAGCGGAGGCCCTAAATGCCATCTCCTTCACCCTCTCCTTCCTGCCAGTGAGATTAGGCAGTTATAAACAGAGATTTGGAAGTCACACCTATAGAGACCTTCCACTTGAGAAACTCTTCATACCAAAGTCTTCGTACCACTTGAGAAACTCTTCATCCCTTTTCTGTTCATTTTATGGGACCTATCTCTATAGTCATTTCTGTACTTACAGTTATACTAGGTTCCTTTCGACACCTGCTAATACACTTTATAGAGACTCAGATTCAAGCAACTGACCTACATAGCAAATATATAAGAAGCAAGTTATCACATTTCTAATTCTGTATCTATTATCTCTTCATCTCTTTTTTGAAGAATCAGCAAACCCATGTCAAGTTTAGTACATCTAATAACACCATCATGTCATTGCCTGTAGGTTTCCTCCTACATGACACAAACCAAGAAACAGCTTTTTCATTTTTTAAAAAGATTTCATGAGGGCGCCTGGGTGGCTCAGTGGGTTAAGCCTCTGCCTTCGGCTCAGGTCCTGATCCCAGGGTCCTGGGATCGAGCCCTGCATCGGGTTCTCTGCTCAATGGGGAACCTGCTTCCCCCGCCCTTTACCTACCTATTTGCTTACTTGTGATCTCTCTCTCTCTCTGTCAAAAAAATAAATAAAAACTAAAAAAAAAAAAAAAAGATGTCATTTATTTATTTGACACAGAGAGAGAGCCTACAAGCAGGGGGAGCAGCAGGCAGAGGGAGAGGCAGACTCCCTGCTGAACATGGAGCCTGAGGCAGGGCTCCATCCCAGGACTCTGGGATCATGACCTGAGCTAAAGGCAGATGCTTCTGAGCCACCAGGACACCCCCAACTTTTTCGTTTTTATAATTACTTCAAGTATGTGCTTGAATGTGTTTATATATGTGTGTTTTTTTAAAGTAAACTCTACCCCCAATTTGGGGCTCAAACTCATGACTCCAAGATCAGGAGTTGCATGCTCTACCTACTGAGCCAGTGCACCCCTGTTTATGTGTGTTTTATATGTCTGCCTTTAGCTACCACAGAATTAATAGTTAATCACTAAGGCATTTGAAAGTAGGAAAGTACCTGACATTTTTCTATTGAAAAGTATCTAAATATTTTAGAATATTTTATTTATTTATTTTTTATTTTTTAAAAGATTTTATTTATTTATTTGACAGAGAGAGATCACAAGTAGACAGAGAGGCAGGCGGAGAGAGAGAGAGAGAAGCAGACTCCCTGCTAAGCAGAGAGCCCGATGCGGGGCTTGATCCCAGGACTGTGAGATCATGACCTGAGCTGAAGGCAACGGCTTAATCCACTGAGCCACCCAGGCGCCCCTAGAATATTTTATAATTTATAAAGGTAATGGGGCGCCTGGGTGGCTCAGTGGGTTAAAGCCTCTGCCTTGGGCTCAGGTCATGATCCCAGGGTCCTGGAATCGAACCCTGCATTGGGCTCTCTGCTCAGCAGGGAGACTGCTTCTCCCTCTCTCTCTCTGCCTGCTTCTCTGCCTACTTGTGATCTCTGTCAAATTAATAAATAAAATCTTTAAAAAAAATTTATAAAGGTAAGCCAAATAAACTTGAAGTTTTTAAATACTCTTAAAATTTTTAATAATACACTTTATTTATTAATGTATCAAATATTATAATTCTACCATGTAATAAATATGAAAAATTATGAAGGTTATGTTTATATTCTTTGTCTTATATGTAGTCTACTTTATGTTCCTTTATTACCTTTCTAGTTTACAAACAAAAGTAATTTCATAATGAAACTTTCACCATACTGAAATAAAAGAAAGGAATAAGAAGAAATAAAAAGCATGTTGTTGTAAACATATCAAGTAATAAGACAAATTTTAACAGAATTTATAAGCAAATTAATAGGGAACTTCATATTTTTAGTATAACCTTATATAAGTTACACATGAATACATTCTCATAAATAAGTCAAAAACTACCCACCAAGGTATTTCACAACTTTGACTTTGCATTTAAAATACACATAGGCGCGCGCACACACACACACACACAAGATGTACTGTCCAATATGGTAGCCACTAGCTACATGTGGCTATTAAGCACGTACAATGTGACTAATCTGAGTTGACATGTGCTATAAGAGTAAAATAGACACTGGATTGTGAAGATTTGGAATAAGACAAAAAGAATGTAAACTATCCCAATAATTTTTACATTGATTACATATTGAAATGATAGTATTTTTGATATATAGGGTCAAATAAAAGTATTGATTACCATTCTTAATTTCACATTTCTTTTTACTTTGTTTTTTTCTTTCTACTTTTTAAAATACATATACTAGAAAATTTAAAGTTATGTATGTGGCTTGTAATTGTATCTTACATTCTTTTCTTTTTTGTTTTTTTGGTTTATTTATTAATTTTTTAAAAAGATTTATTTTTATTTATCAGAGAAAAAGAGAGCACAGGGTGGATAGGGACAAAGGGAGAGGAAGAGAGAGAATCTCAAGCAGACTTCCCGCTGAGCATGGAGCCTGACATGGGGCTTGATCTTACAACCCATGAGATCATGACCAATGCCAAAACCAAAAGCCAGACACTCAATTGACTGAGCCCAGGCACCACTAAATCATCTTTTTAAAAATTATCTTTAAGAAAAATGCCACTTGGGTGCCTGGGTGGCTCAGTGGGTTGAGCTGCTGCCTTCGGCTCAGGTCATGATCTCAGGGTCCTGGGATCGAGTCCCGCATCGGGCTCTCTGCTCAGCTGGGAGTCTGCTTCCTCCTCTCTCTCTCTCTGCCTGCCTCTCTGCCTACTTGTGATCTCTCTGTCAAATAAATAAATAAAATCTTAAAAAAAAAAAAAAGAAAAATGCCACTTAAAAATGTGGTTAAAATATATATATAACATAAAATTTATCATTTTGACTATTTTTAATGTATAGTTCATTCCCATTGTTGTAAAACCATTTAAGTTCATTTCCATTGTTGTAAAACCATCACCACCATCAAGCTATAGAACTTCTTCATCTTCCCAAACTGAAGCTTCATATCTATTAAATAACTCCCCATTTCTCTCCCTAGCCCCTGGTAACCACCATCCTACTTTTCTTCTATAACTTTGACTAAGTGCTTCATATAAGTGAAATCATACAATAGTTACTCTTCTGTGACTGGGCTTACTTTCATTTAGCATAGTGTCCTCAAGGTTCACACATGTTGTAGCATGTTTCAGAATTTCCTTCATTTTTATGACTAAATAATATTACATTGTCTATGTATGCTACATTTTGTTCATCCATTCATCCATTGATGGACATTTGGGTTGCTTCTATCTTTTGGCTATTATGAATTATACTGCTATTGACATGGGTGTACAAATATCTGTTTGAGTTTCTGCTTTCAGTTCTTTGGGGTATATACCTAGAAGTGGAATTGCTGGATTATATGGTTATTCTATCTTTAATTTTAAGAGGAACTTCCATACTATTTCCTTCCTTTCTTCCTCTCTTTCTTTCTTTCTTTCTTTCTTTTGGATTTGGGGAGGGACAGAGGGAGAGAGACAAGCAGACTCCTGGCTGATCACAGAGCCTGACAGACATAGGGCTCTTTCCCAGGACCCTGAGATCATGACCTGAGCCAAAGTCAGATGCTCAACTGACTGAATTTGCCCGGGCACCCCCATACTATTTTCCATAGAAAATGTATCATTCTACATTCCCATCAGCAATGCTTAGAGTTTCAGTTTCTCCATGTCATCCCTAATACTCTTCCATTTTTTATTTTTTATTTTTTAAAATATTTTATTTATTTATTTGAGAGAGACAGAAAGCATGATGGGGGTGGAGGGTCAGAGGGAGAGGGAAAGCAGACTCCCTGCTGAGAAAGAAGCCCAATGCAAGGGCTCTCAGGGCTCTCAGGACCTGTGATGGTGACCTGAGCTGAATGTAGACACTTAACTGACTGAGTCACCCAAGTGCCCCATCAATACTTTTATTTTCTGTTTGGTTTAAAAAAAAAAAATAGCCATCCTAATGGGTATGAAATAATATGTGATTGTGGTTTTGATTTGCATTTCCTTAATAATTAGTGATGTTGAGAATCTTTTCATTTGCTTATTTGGCCATTTGTGTATCTTTGAAGAAAGTCCTTCACAGAGTTTTTTTGTTTTTGTTTTTTAGTAAGTGTTACCATTTTTTTTTAACATTTTATTTATTTGTTTGATAGAGATCACAAGTAGGCAGAGAGGCACTCAGAGAGAGAGAGGAAAAGAAGCAGGCTCCCTGCTGAGCAGAGAGCCTGATGCGGGGCTCGATCCCAGGACTGTGAGATCATGACCTGAGCTGAAGGCAGAGGCTTTAACCCACTGAGAAACCCAGGCACCCCTTCACAGAGTTTTTAATCAGGTTGTTTTGTTGTTGTTGAATTGTAGAGATTCTTTATATATTCTGGATTATTAATCACTTAACAGATATAATGACTTACAAATATTTTCTCTTATTTCATGGGTTGTCTGTTCACTCTCTTGGTAGTATTCTTGGATGTACAATTTTAAATTTGATAAAGTCCAGTTTATCTGTTTTTTCTTTTGCTGCCTCTGTTTTGATGACATATCTAAGAAATTCTTGTCAAATCCAATGTCATGTGCATCCCCCTGTGTTTTCTTCTGTGAGTTTTGTGGTTTTAGCTCATATGTTTAGGTCTTCAATCCTTTTTTTTTTTTTTCCTTTTTTAAGCTTTTCTCTTTTATTTTCTTATTTTTTTATTTATTTTAAGCAAACTTTACCCTCATGGGGTTTGAATTCAACAACTCTGAGATAAAGAGCTGCATGTTCTACTCATTGAGCCAGCCAGGTGCCCCTCTTCAATTCATTTTGAGTAATTTTTGTATATGACATAAGGATCCAACTTCATTCTTTTACATGCAGGTATTCAGTTTTTTCAGCACCATTTACTGAAAGACTTTCTTTTATGCATGAATGCTCTGGACACCCTTGCTGAAAACCATTTGGTCATATAGGTAAAAGTGTATTTCTGGGCTCTCCATTCTATTTCTTGACCTATATGTCTGTCTTTACACCAGTACAACATGCTTTGATGGCTGTAACTTTGTAATAAGTTTCGAAATCTGAAGTGTGAGTGTCCAAAGTCCTCCAAATTTGTTTTTCTTTTTCAAGATTATTTTGGCATTTTGGGAGCCTTTGAAATTCCATATGAATTTATGAATTTCTGCTCCAAAAAATGTCATTAGGATTTTCACAGTGATTGTACCCCATCTATAGATTTTTTGGGGGTAGTACTGATATCTTAACAATATTAAATCTTTAGTTTAGGAACACGGTATATCTTTTTATGGTTTTATCATTTTAGGTCTTGCTTGAGTAGGTCTTTTCAATACTGAAGTTACAAGCAACATTTTCTGTATTTTCTTTTAATAAGTTTAGAATTTTGCTTTTTACAGCAAAATTATGCCAAAATTATGCTTTTCCTTCTTAAACTAGCTGGGATTTTTTTTTTTTTTTTTTTTGGTGTGAGAATGTTTTCCCATTCTGTTGGTACTACTTGAATTTTCTGCCCTGTCCTGCTAATTCGAATGACACTTTTATCATAAGTTATAGCCCCATACATACATAGGTTTGTCTTCAGACTTGCTGTTCTATTTCACTGATCCATATGTGTACTTCCATATTACTGCTGTAATGTGTTAATTGATCTAACTGTATTGTGTTTTGCTGTCTGGAAGGGCAACTCCTTTCTCCTCATAGTTCTTTTATTTTTATTTTTTTAAAGGTTTTCCTATACTTTTTCTCTTCTAGGTGACCATTAGAATCAGTTTACTAAGTTCCAACAGACATACCATTGGAATTTGGAATGGGATTGCATTGACTTGATAAAATAATCTCGGGAAAATTGACATTTTTACATTTTGAAGAAAAATTATTTCTAGTTTCTGTATTTCTGTTGTCACCATGGCCTCTGGACAATTTCCTGTTTACTTAAATTATATCGAGATTGCCACTGTAAAGCAGTTCTGTCCTATAGAACTTTCTGTGATGATGAAAATGTTTTATATCTGTGATGTCTAATATATGGGTACTGAACACTGAAATATGGCTAATACTACTGAGGAACTGAATTTTAAATTTTATTTAATTTTGATTAATTTAAATTTAAATGGTCACATGTGGCTAATGACCTAATGACTACTGTAATTGTACGCTTTGGGATACATGAGTAACTGTGTAATTGAGCACTTTTGTAGATAGTAGAGGTAGGTAGCAAAAGAATTATTGATACCTACTGGGTGAAGGACACTGAGTAAAGCATTGCAGTGCAGAGTCTAAAAACCATAATATTAATACAAATGAATTCCTGAAGAACTTAAACCCAGACCATGTACAGGACAAATTGTTTACAAACATTTACGCTGTCAGAAAAATACAATTACAAAAACACGAAAAGCCCCATACATACATAGGTTTGCTCAAGAAAGAAAGGTCATATCTGATTAAAGGAGTAGGAAAGTCTTTATGGATGAAGTAACTTTTAGAGAGTGGGATGCCTGGGTGGCCTTTTTCTTCGGCTCAGGTCATGATCCCAGGGTCCTGGGATTGAGTCCTGCATGGGACTCCTTGCTCAGCAGGGAGTCTGCTTCTTCCTTGGCCTGTCACTCCCCCTGCTTGTGCATGCATTTGCACACACACTCTCTGACAAAAAAAGTAAGGAAGGAAAGAAAGAAAGACTTTTAGAGATTAACCTTGAAGGAATTATTCTAAGTTTAAAAGAGAAAAAGTCATAAAAGATTTTTGTTTTCTGAAGTGTAAGAAATAGTGAAGAGGAAAAAGAATGAGGTGTTTGGAGAATCTAACTATTAGTTTCATAGGGCTGCTGTAACAAATTACCACAAACTTGATGGCCTAAAACATTAGAAATCTATTCTTTCACTAGAGGCCAGAAGTCCAAAATCAGTGTCATTGGGCTGACATACAGATGTGGGTAAACCCAAATTTCTTTTGGAGATTCTAGGGGAAATTCTGTTCTTTGCCCCTTCCAGCTTTTTTTTTTTTTTAAGATTTTGTTTATTTATTTATTTGACAGATAGAGATCACAAGTAGGCAGAGACGCAGGCAGAGAGAGAGGAGGAAGCAGGCTCTCTGCTGAGCAGAGAGCCCGATATGGGGCTCTATCCCAGGACTCTGGGATCATGACCTGAGCTGAAGGCAGAGGCTTTAACCCACTGAGCCACCCAGGTGCCCCGCCCCTTCCAGCTTCTTATGGCTGCTGACTTCATTGGCTTATGGCCATATTACTCCAGTCTCTGCTTAAGTGGTCACATTGTCATCTTTATCTATGTTCAAGTTTCCCTCTGCTTCTCTCTTATAACTATACATGTGATGATATGTAGGGTCTACCTGGATAATTCACGATAACCTCTCTATCTCAAAATCATTAATCATACCCGCAAAGATCTGCCCCCACCCTTTTTTTTTTTTTAAGATTTTATTTATTTATTTGAGAGAGAGAAATCACAAGTAGATGGAGAGGCAGGCAGAGAGAGAGAGAGAGGGAAGCAGGCTCCCTGCTGAGCAGAGAGCCCGATGCGGGACTCGATCCCAGAACCCTGAGACCATGACCTGAGCAGAAGGCAGCGGCTTAACCCACTGAGCCACCCAGGCCCCCCCCCCCCGCCGCCCTTTACCATAAAAGGTTCTAGGGATTAGGACCTGGACATCTTCAGGCAGCTGATTTTTCAGCCTACTACAGCAATCCACTTTGGCTGGAGTAGAAGATGCCTGTGGCAGTAGGAATGGTAACAGCTGTCAGTCACTAAATGACTTGTATATGTCTGATGCTGTACCAGGTGCTGTATCTGTGCTATTCCATTTACTCATTACAAGAATTCTGTGTAGGCATTAGATGAGAGAAGAATCTAAGGTGACTATGTTTTCCACCTTTCATGACTGGGAAATGGTGATTAATAGAAATTGAAAAGTCATGAGGAAAAATTGGTTACAAAGGGAAAAAAAAAATGAACTCAGCTTTGGCTGTCTTTAGTTTGAGTCCTACTAAGTTATGCCAAAAAGGGTCAACCCCAGAAGAAGCCTAAGAACCCTATGTAGAGATCTCCTGCAATTTTCAACTTGTGTTTTCCCCTTTGAAATGAAGAAATAAATTATAAGGAACACTAAATTTGAAATCAGGAGACCTGGGTTTAAGACTTACACTTACTGTGTGAACTGAACAAGTCATTTCACTTCTCTGAACTTCAGTTTCTACATCTGTCAAAGAGGAATAAAAACCCCTTCCTGCACTCACACAGTTATTTGTAGGGAATAAATAAGATCGTCTTTGTGATGCTCTTACTGCAGTATATGGTCTATTGTAAGCATTTAAGTGTAAAAAAGCAAAATTATTAATATGTCAGATGTTTTAATTTTGAGGTGATATATCTTAAAGCTATCCAGATTCTAAGCAACAGTTAACATTAGTTTTAAATGTCCATTTATTCGCTGCCTTTCTCATTCTTCAAACTTGCACCACTTAAGTATCTTAAGCACCACCCAAGACCAAGTCCCTCTCTTTCTAAGTGGGTGACCTAAATTCTACCTTGTAGAAATAATTATGGCCGTCAAATATGAATCACTCGACTTCCTATTCCCGTATTTTAAAATGTACATATATCTATATCTACTTTTACTTCCTTCCAGGCCTCAAGTAATATCCCATCTTTTGTCCAGAGCGAATGTATCTTTCTGTATGTGCTTGTGATGCAGTTTCCTCCATCCTGAGCTCAAGGTCACATAGTCAATGCCCTGGGTGGACATCTTCATTTGGATATCTCACTTCTAATTCAGAATCCTTCCCACGATGCTACTAACACTCACTCCCTCAGCTTCCTCTGTTTCTTATCTTGGTCAATGCCATTACCAGAAACTTGGAGAATTTTTGTCCCTTTTTACTCCTTTATTTGCCATAGTGTTCATTCACTAAGTAATTCATTCAAACACTAACATAATTACGTTATGTTAGTGTTTGGCTCAAGCATTTGTTCTCTCTCTCCTCAGTCCTCTGCCTTATTAGTCCTCTCCTCTCTAACTTCACTGCTTCTCTTTTTCTTGCTCAGATCAGTTCTCTCTGAAATAGCCTCATTGCTCCTTGTCTTATTCCTGTCCAGTCTACCCTTTACTCTGCGGCCATAGGGATCTGTCTAAAACAAATCTGCTTTTAGATCCTTTCCGTGGCATTCCACTACAGTACAAAGTCCAAATTCATGTACTGCATCCTTTTGTCACTTATTCTCCCATCCAAGTACTAACCAGGCCCAGCTCTGCTTAGCTTCTGAGATTAGACGAGATTGATCACATTCCAGGTAGTAGGGCTGTAGAAAGTTACCAAGTTCAGAGAACTATTCCCAGTTCTCTGGAGGTACTCTGCTTTGTAACCCTGTGCCTGTGCTCCTTTTGCCTAGAATGTTCTCCCTGCAACTTCAGTTTCTAATGACATTTGCCTGGTGAAGCTCTTCTCATCTTGCACTAATTAGTGTAAGCTTCACATCTTCTTTGAAGCCTTGCCAGGCTTCCCCAGGAAGAGCTAATAAGATCTTTTTGGAACCTCTGCTGTACCCTATACATGACTGTCATTTCATCTGTAACTAGTTTGTTTCCCCCTACCAGATCCACACACGGGAATGTGTCTTGAGCACCTTTGTACTGTTCATGCACGATATTATCTGGCACAGAGAAGATGCCCCAAAAATGTTGTTTAATAACTGAATTAATTCTAGAGATCTTAAAGTTATATGATGCTTTAGAACATATGGAGAAAGGGAGAATTGATATAATAACTTTTGGAGATTAATGGAAATACATGGTTATGACTCAAAGAAGAATACATATTTAGCTCCTAAGTAGAGATAGCCATGGTCCAGAACCCTGGTGACAAAAATCAGGAAATCAAGAAAGCAAATAAATGAACAAACCTTTCATAAATCCCACTAAAACATGAGGCACTTCCCAACATATAAAAGAGCTCATAGCTCTGCTGGAGTTGGAGGGAAGTGTTCTCTTTAAGAATTCACTTTCTTGGGGTGCCTGGGTGGCTCAGTGGGTTGGACCTCTGCCTTCAGCTCAGGTCATGATCTCGGGGTTGGTCCTGATCTCGGGGTCCTGGGATCAAGCCCTGCGTCAGGCTCTCTGCTCAATGGGGATCCTGTTTCCCCCGCTCTCTCTCTCTGCCTTTCTGCCTACTTGTGATCTCTCTGTCAAATAAATAAATAAAATGTTTTTTAAAAATTCACTTTCTTACTGCTCATTCATCCTCATGTTAACTTGAGCTACATTTATGCTAATAGCATTTATTTTGTAACCCCTGTTGACTTATCTTTCATTGTACCAAAAAAAAAAAAAAAAGGATAAATGTTTAGGGAGAAGAATCAAAACTAACATGAGTGCTATAACTTACTTATAGGGATGCACACCCTCTCTGAACCATAACAGTTCTTTCTTAATCTGGGAACATCCAAATCCAAAGATTCCATGCTTAACACTTGATTATAAATCTATACTGGTAAAGACTGGTTTTCTAAAGGGAAAACATTTTGTCAGATCTGACCTGACAAATAATTTTGAAGTAAGCAAAATTCACTGCATGCTCATCTCACCCCAAGCACATAAAGTACTCACAGTATTTCCTGCTTGCCTGGGGCTGCCTCCTCCCCCCCCTTGGCTCCCTACACAGATCTATCTCCTAATGCCAAGTAAGTACTGTATCCTTCCTATATTGAAACTTACCTGTCTGCTTTCCAAAGCCTGTGAGGCCCAGGTTTCAGCAGGCTGCCACTTGGAGAACATTTGATGAGTTAATCTACACTAACATCATATTGAGTAATAATTCCAGGGGAATTTATATTTTTAACAGGACTGTAGTAGAGGGGGTACCTGGAGAGCTCAGTTGGTTAAGTGTCTGCCTTTGGCTGAGGTCATGATCTCAGCGTCCTAGGAGTGGGGAGCCTAGGAGTGGGGAGCCTGCTTGTACCCTCTCCTTCTGACCCTCCTTCCTGCTTGTGCTCTGTCTCTCTGTCTCTCTCACTCACTCAAATAAATAAATGAAATCTTTTTTAAAAATTAAAAAAATTTTTTTAAAGGAGTGTATTGGATAAATAACACTTAACCCTAAGAGCCAATCCAATAAAGGGACATTTCTCGCTGTCCCATATATCTTCCATGTCTTTTCGTGATTTAGTGTCTCTAAGCATGCTGAACCTTCTGCCTATAAATCTATACTGGTATACTGAACTTTCTTACCCCACCCCTTCACCATCTCCAGTCTAGTAAACTCCTACTCATTATTTAAGACCCAGCTCAGTGTCCCTCTTTTGCTAAGAAGGCTTTTCTAAATTTCCCAGGCTGAGTTGGTTACTCCCTGTTGACTTTTTTTATAAAGAGGGGAGGAGAAAAGGAAGAAGGAGAGAGAGTATCTTAAGCAGGCTACATGCCCAGCAACCAACCTGACACAGAGCTTGATCTTGCAGCCCTGCGATCATGACATGAGCCCAAATCAAGAGTCCTATCCTTAACCAAATGAGCCACCTAGCCACCCCACTCCATCTTGACCTTTATAAAATTTTGCATACTTGCTCTTAATTTCTTTTACTTCATATGTATTCTTCAGCTGACTTCAAGGTGACTTCTGCCCCTACAAATTCAATGCACTTTATAACTCCCATGTGGCTAAATCAAGTGGATATATATCTGTCCTCATCTTTCTTGACCTCTCAGCAACTGACACTACGGATCACCATCATTATCTCTCTTATTTTCTCCACTCCTTCTTGGAACTCTCTTCCCTTGGCTTTCTTTACATGATAGACAGCTCGTCTTCTTTTATCTCTCTCTCTCAATCTCCTTAGTTGGCTTATGTTCCACATAATCTCTAAATGTTAGAGTTCCTTAAGGCTATGTCTTGGACCCTTTCCCTTTTCACGCTCTGATCTCTCAATAAGCAAACTCTTCCACGCCCCTGGTATTAATTAGCCTCCATATGCTGATGGCTCTCAAATTTACATTCTCATCACAGACCTCTCTCCTGGGCTCCAGACTTCCATATACAGCTGCCTATTCAATATGTCCACTTGGGATTACACATGTGGTCCAAACTTTGCAAGTTCAAAATTCCCATTTTTCTCTACCTGAGAGAATAGTACCTTCATCCATGAATTTAGCTAACCCAGAAGATGGGAGTCACTATTGGCTTACCTACCTGTTCTTTACTGTCATATCCATTTGGCCATCCTTCTGACTCTACCTTCTAAATATTTCTCTCACTGTTGACTTCTCTTTATTTGTACTGTCACCCAAGTTATCACCTGACTACTACAGTAGTATGACTCATCATTCTGCGGCCACTTACTTGATGCCGCCTGTACCTTTCTACACTGCAGATTACTCTTTGAAGATTCACTCATCCATTTATTCATTGAGAAATATTTATTGAGCCCCTACTATCTGCAAGTCATGACCAAGACAGGCATGTCCTTGATATCCTGGAACTTTATTAAGAACTTAAGATTGGGGGACCTAACTTAACTGGAATGAAGGTAGGGAGCATTTCTTCGAGGAAATAATTTTTCATCTGAGATATGAAGAATGAATACAAATTTACGAGGCAAATGAGGTTGAGGAGAAAGAGCATTTTAGGTAGAAGGAGCATCGTATGCGAAGGTCTAGAGTCAGGAAGAAGTCAGCTCTGAGAAAACTGAGAGGACAGAGAGTGACAGATCAAGTGAGGAGGTGAGGGTAGTACTGCTGGGCAGAGCTAGGCTCTGGGGTGTAGTGATTCTAACTGAGAGGTATTCATGGGCCTGGAAGCCCCCTCAAATAGCCTGCAATAGTGGATGAGTGTGTGAGTTGCAGGTGTGAGCATTCTGAGAAGAAAGGTCATAGCCTTCATCAGGGTCTTATAGCCAACATGTGACACCTCTCCCCCCCCTCGAAATATAAAAAAAGCCACTGATGTGTATGGGGAAACCAAGTATCGACTTTGGACTTTGTCCTAAAAACAGTGAGATTCCATTGGAAATTATTAAGCAGAAAGTAGCACAGCTAGATTGTAAAATCCACAAGGCAGGGATTTTTATCTTCTTTGTTCACTGATGTGTCCCGAGCACCTACAGTAGTACCATGCACAGAGCTAGCAGTCAAGAAATAATTGCTGGATGAATGAATGTTTATTGTGGCTACTGAATAGCTATCTGTTATATAGTATTGTATTATACTCATGTGCTTAATGCCTCTTTATTATAATACTTGATCCTTGAAAACTACTGGGTCTTATTCATCTTTTTATCACTAGAGATATGGTCCTAGTACCTAGCACAGTACCTGACTTAAATTCAGCTTCAAAATGCATTCATTCATGCAGCCAGTAATTTAAGAGCATCTACCAGATGTCAGAAACTGGGAATACAACAATAACTAAGATAACTGTCACTAACCCAGAAGAGTATATCCTCTGGATGAGAAGACTGGCAAGTAGCCTAATAATACTATGTAGTAATTGCCACAAATGGGTAAGAACAAAACATAGCCCTAGAGGTGTCACAGAAGGCCAGTGGGCAGAATAAAGTCCAGGGCTGACCCTGGGCCTGGTGAGGAAGAGAAAAGGAGAGCACAGGAGTGGGCATTAAAGGCAAAGTCCAAAGGGTTGTGAAGAGCCATTTGGAGAACTGCGAGTGGCTCAGTGAGTCTGGGGCAAGATGAAGCAGCAAAGGGGGATGAGGGCCAAACAGAGTCTGATTTTATCCCAAGGACAATGGAAAATCATTAGTGGATGAGTGACAAATCAGAAAAATGACATGGTCAGATTTAATAGAAGCTCACTTAGATTCCAGAGTAGAGAATGGATTGGAGAAGCAGTAGTGGTGGGAGTTCAAGACTTAGTACTTGGGATAGATGATATTGGCCTGGGCTAAAGTAGAAACAGTGGCAATAGAGAAAAATGGATGGATTTGACAGCTATTAAGGAGGTAGGATCAACAGGAATTAGTGATTAGGTACATGTTAGGGTGAGAACGATGGAGTAGCCATGGATGAGTCCCAGGCTTTTAACGTGGACTCCCGCAGGGGACTCACCAAGAGTGAGAACAAAGATTGGGAGCTGGCATAGAGAAGCAGATGACAAATTCTAATTTGGACAAATTGCTTTTGACTTTTCTTAACATCCATGTGGAAACTTTTAGTAGGTAATTGATTACACACATGGATCGAGTTCAAAAGGAAGGTCTAGGCTGAATATATAGAAGTGTAAGTCTTTGGTTATAAATGGTAACTGATTCCCAGGAGCCATACATGAATGTGGAGAAGGAGAAAAGATGGTCAAAGACAGAACTCTAGGAGAACATTCAGGTAACAAACATGTGTTTTTTTAGTAAATGAATAAAGGAATACACGATGAATGGAATAATTTAGATGAAGGGATCCCTTCTCGTGCTTTCAAATACTGCTACCAAGTCGGCTAGGTCACTTATCTGTGCTTAAGGCAAAACCTGTTCTCTGGCTTCTCAAAAGAATATGTTACCGAACAAAAAATGGGAAGTAGGGAAATACCATATAGCAGAAAACATATCTTCAGGGTTTTTTCAGACATACATATAGATACTTCTGAGGTTCTATTGGTAAATGGATCATAGTAGCCTCTTGTTAGCCCATATACAAGGAACACTTTAAAGGCTGTTTAAAATATAATATGACATGCAGTAGAAATCATTTGATGATCCCCCATTGTTGCTTAAATCACCAAGATAATCTGTCTAGACTGCCTGATCACTGGCTCTTTGATTGCCTGGTTGGCTTTGGCATCAAATGTGCCAACTCAGCCAGTTGGAATACACCCAAAAAATGTTTGTATGGATAAATATTTTTGTTTATATAGTTCATATGGATTATTCGTCTTTGTTAGAAAGTGGCCTCTGACTGATCACTTACTTGCTTTTGAACCCACTAGTTTCCCATAACCCGCTGAGAGTTCCCAGGCCTCACTGATTGCCTTGAGATTGGATACATTATTAAAGATGTTTTGATTAACTCACTGCAATAAATTTACAGTTCTGAAACTTGTAATAAAACTCTGGTTTACTTTTAAGTAAAGAAGAAAAAGAAAACAAAACTATTAAACCATCAGACCAACTTGTCACTCTAGGATTTGTACATTCATCTTTCTTCCTTTCTTCTCCATATACCCAAACTTGATTGAAGTATGGGAGATTTGGTTTGAATGGAAAGTATGCCCAAGCAACATTTCTAGAGAAACTGAATTTTACCAAGTGCTCTTTCTTACAGCCACACTTTAACAAATTCATCTTGTAGATAAAGAAATTGGTTTTTTGTGCTTTGGGTTTTATGGTGCTATTTCTTTTCCTTTCCAGCAGGCCATTTCAAATTTTTGCATATCTAAGCAAACCAGTTATTTGATGAGCAGCTCTATTTATTTTCTCAGAGTTTTATTGTTCTATATAATCGGTGTGTTAGTTTAAGCCAAAGAGAATTTGTGGCTTTTGAGATCAGAAATTCAAATTCTTTCTAAAACTAAAAAACTAAAACTAAACTTACATTAGCCATTCGTAGACCCAGTCTGTGGTTCTAAATGGTACTTAAGTGTTTTAATGACATTCCTGCTATTTTGTAGTAGTAACATATCAATAGTAACAATAGCCTGTAACAGAAAAAAGGATAATGTTGGAAACTCTACTAGATATTCTAATGTGTCTTAAAAATATATGTTTTATTCCATTTTCCTACCAAAGAAAGAACAGAGGACATTGAAAAACCTTTCCTCCCATCTAGTGGCTGGAAAATAGAAAAACTCTGTGTTTCTTGGAATTCTAGGCATTAAGGATTGTCTGACAGATTATAATACAACCATTTGTTTACTTAGTTAAGCAAAAATAACCTTTAAAGTCTTTACCAAAGCTGAACCCAATGGGAAAATACATATTCATGATGATTTACTGATTAACTTCATCAATAATGTATACTTCTCTTCCAGCAGGAAGAACAGCCATGGTCCTTCCTAATTCATTAATCTGAACTCATGATTAAAAAGGCTGTATATTTCTGCTTACTGAAATTGGGACTGCAGTTATATTTGCTTCTAAAGCAATCATTGGGGTGCCTGGGTAGCTCAGTGGGTTAAAGCCTATGCCTTCAGCTCAGGTCATGATCTCAGGATCCTGGGATGGAGCCCTGCATCAGCTCTCTGCTCCGCAGGGAGCCTGCTTCCTTCTCTCTCTCTCTGCCTGCCTCTCTGCCTACTTGTGATCTCTGTCTGTCAAATGAATAAATAAAATCTTTAAAATAAATAAATAAATAAAGCAATCAGTGCCCTAGATCTGTCCTGACCCTAATTGCTCCTTGTTGGCCCCACACCTTGACCACTCTTCCCTTAAGAGTTGGTTGTGCTGAATTCACCGAAGAGAGCCAAGAAACTGTCCCTGAAACTGGCTGCCTCCAGGACCTCAGCTCCTGAAACTTGGAATGCCAGACTCTGATACTGGCAGCAGGGCCAAACCAACCCACAGGAAAGCAGGTTTAGATCCGTTATGCAGCTAGAAGGATTAATGGTTGGTCTACCTGTCTTGTATATGCCTTATGCAGACGTCAAAACCTCTGCTGAAATGTGCCTCTCTGGTGATTCTCACAGATTCAAAGAATGAATTTTGCGTACAGTCAGCAAAGTTCTGAGATCTCCAGGAAGAAGAGGAAGGTCAGCGAACCAGTGAAAGTCTTCATCCCTGACAGAAAATGAAACTTGGATGTCTTCACTGCATTTACTCTAAAATGATTTTATTTTGCAACAAACATGCATGAAGTGTCTTAAATAGGAAAGTTTAAGTTCCTATCACCAAAACCGTTTACTGAATTTGTTGCTCAACTTTTTTAGTCAGTTTACTAAGTGCTCAATTACCAGGTAGGACATGGATTCACTTTGCCTAAAGGAAACAAGGTCACCAGGGCTGCCTTGGGATAGCAATACTTCAAGGCTGAGTTAGAGACGAGACGCCCTTTATATCTGTAAAAGAACCACAGCAGCTATTTTGAAAAGAAATAAGCTGTTGTTCTCAAAAGGAAGGAGGGTTTTCCTTGCATAACTAAACTCCCCAGGTATTTAGTCTACTGTGAAATGTTGTAACTTGTTGTGACCTGTGTACTGGAATCCCTCTATCGCTTTATTAGAATTCCCACAGAAA
Source organism: Mustela nigripes (assembly GCF_022355385.1). Classification (NCBI taxonomy): domain Eukaryota; kingdom Metazoa; phylum Chordata; class Mammalia; order Carnivora; family Mustelidae; genus Mustela; species Mustela nigripes. Next base: position 22,576,654 of record NC_081564.1, read on the forward strand.
TGCATAGGTTGTATGTGGTGGTGCTTATGCAGGTTTGATTTTTATGTTAACTCCAATTACGAGATCGATCAACGAAGTGTTGGACCAAAATGTCCTCTCCCTGTAAAGTTCCTTGAATCTGGCCCTCCACCCCATTCTGTTGGCCACCTGAGACAGGACTTCTGAAGTCTCATGTTGAATGCTTCCCGACAAACACTTCAGTTTATCAGTCTGTAACCTGCAGGTGATGTTATTAGTTCCCTTCTTATTCTGGGACATTTGATAAACTCCATAATGATTAGTATTAGACACATAATACAGGACTTTGAAGTGTTTTTATTATTTAATAACAAAGAATTTAAAAATTTAATTTAAATGGACAGGACCAGTAGGTTAAATGTTGAATGTATATGCTTTCCAATTAAATAAAACCAAAACACAAGGCTTTTTTTTTTTTAACTCTTTTTTTTATTCTTCACTTAGTTTGGTGTTTCTTCAAATGGAGTAAGGACATCTGCACCTGGAGTGCTCATTAAAATATGGATTATTGGGCCTATTCCATTTCTCTGAAATCAAAATCTCAGGGGGTGGGGTCCTGTGGAGAACTCCCAGGATTCTAATGCACATGAAAGAATCCTGGACCTCTGACCCAGACTAAGAGGAGAATCTCTGGGGCCAGACATGTACTTTAGCCAGCAGAAGGCTGCGGGTTATCATAACAGAGAGGAAAGTATGAGAAAGCCTGCCTGTCCAGCACTACCCTTTGCCAGACTGATCTAGGGCCTGCCAGGGAGGAGCATTTTCCCCTCTCCCAGCATGATAAATATACTCACATAGGCTTACTCGGCAAGGAGGAGGGAAAGGTATTGGGTTTATTATATCCTTGATAGAATTGTAGCCTGAGTCACCACAATTTCTTTTAAGAGAATCATTTATAAAGAGATTAGCTGTCTAGTAGAGGGATTAAGTTTATTTTGTGTCTCTCCAGAGGGTAGATCTAAGTCCAAATTGGTGAAGCTATAGGAGGTCAATCTGGCTTGGTATAAAGAGGAACTTTTTAACTCCACATGTTGCCAAAATTTTGAAATGGGCTACTTATGAGGTAGTTAGCATTCCTCCACTTATAAGTGTTTGAATTCAAAGGAATTTTACAAAGATTTTAGGAGTCCTTGACTCAAAACAAATTCGTTATATGGAGTAATTGGTCAATCCAGATTTCAGGAGAAATAATTTTGTTTAAAAGGGGAATTTTACTCTCAATCTATATTTATAATTTTCATAACTTAGCCTAAGATATTTCAAGTTGAAGCATAGAATCTGAATTGCCTAGAAAATTTCTGTAGTGATTTTATTGTCTCCATTATAAACACCCCTCCTCCCCCAAAGGAACAGTCTTTTATCAATGCCAATAGGTGGAATGTGTTGTGTATATCCTGTGTGGTGTGTGTGTGTGCGCGCAGATAGAGGTGCCCTTCTTGTGCCTGGGCACAAGCACACAAAGAAGGACATCTATTGTAAGAGGATCTAAGGGACACTTGGCTGGCTCAGTCTGAAGAACATGCAACTCTTGATCTCGGGGTTGTGAGTTCATGCCCCATGTTGGGTATACAGAGTATTTAAAAATAAAATCTTTTAAAAAAGAGGATTTGAGAACCATGAAAATGTGAACCGCCGATTATATACAGCAGAGTTCATATATGCAACTAGCTATCAAGATTAGAGGGTATTCAATTCTATTTATTGAATAATTTCTGGTCTTATATAGGAATGGAATGAGTAAACAAGTTCATCAAGGAGCTGGAATTTCAGTGAAAAGAATGAAAACTTGGACCCTGAGCTGGGGAGTCTGAACTGTATCGCACTAGCCATTCCCTCACCCTGACTATGCTTGGTTCATCAGTGCGCTTAGAATGACTAGATGACGACAGCTTGGAAACTGGGACATTGTTAAATTAAAAATGATGCAGGGGAAATTTGATTTCAGCTGTTTGGGGTTTTTCTGTCTTTACAGAAAATTGGTTTAGCTGGAAAGAGATGGGGTTAAGCTCATGATTGCTGCTAGCCTTTGAAGCCAGGCACCAAAACCGCACCTTCATTTCCCCTCTTGCAGGTCCCTCTGGTGTCTGGTTCTTTCATTCTCCAGCTCACTTCTGCCAGGAAGAGGCTGGAAATGTTCATCGGTATCAAAGTTGCATTCACACAAGTTCAAAGTTGTGTATGTGTTTCAAAAATAACCCCATTAGAGCCAGTTTGTTAGAATGTATCAGAATTGTCAATTATGGTTGAAAATCCAATCATACTGGATCTTTAGAGATTTCCACAGATTCTTATAGTACAAATAATTCTTAGTTATAATCATCACCATTCAGAAGGAAGATCCAGTTGATAAAATGAGGCTTAGCATACTGCTTGTAAGAGGTAAGGCACGGTCCTCTGCACTGTATGAATGTAGAGTCTATACAAGTGAGAAAATGACTTTGTTTATCCCAGACATATCCTCTTTTTTTTTTTTTTTTTAAGATTTATTTATTTGAGAGAGAGAGAGAGAGCATGAGCGGGAGGGGCAGAGAGGGAGGGAGAGAGAAACCCAAGCAGACTCCATGCTGAGTGCAGAGCTCCACATGGGGCCAGATCTTACAACGCCGAGGTCACAACCTGAGCCAAAACTGAGTAGGACACCTAGCGAACTGTGCCACCCAGGCACCCCCCAAATGTATACTCTTCAGAAATTATTAGCTTTTTTTTACTTTAATTTTTAATTTTTTATAACACATAATGTATTATTTGTTTCAGGGGTACAGGTCTGTGAATCATCAGTAGTTTGTGTTTTTTTAAAAAGGCAATATTTTAACTATGATTTTATGTTGTGTAATGAGACCCTGGCTGAGAGTTCCTAAGCACTTTTCAGTTTCTGTAGGGGATGAGGACACCCTTGATGGCCTTAATTAACAAACTCTTGGGTTATGCAATGGTAAAGCCAAGATCCTATCCTGAAATGGAGAAGCTTGAGATACTCATCTGGTCATGTAACTTCCCCTTGGGTGCACTACATCTCTGCAAATAAGGTTTTACCTTCTGGGAGTGTCACAGTTGTTGAGACTGACTTTTGTAGGAGGTGGTGAGCTCACAAGAACTACTGGCTGACCATGCGGGAGGTGGTAGGTAAACATCCCTGCAGCCTGGCTGGAAATTGCATGTGAGACTTGCTCTGTGGGGGATCCTGGGGGAAAGTCTCATTAAACATTATAGCCTGGTCTTAATCATGCCATGAGGTTCAGCAATACTGGGGTTTCCTCATGGCAGGGGTTGTGGGGACAGACTGACTGAGATGGTCAGAAACGTCTAGGACAGACTGATGGATCATGGAACTTTCCTTGGGAACTGAACTATTTAGGGACAGGAACAAGTGAAGGAGTGGACTTTTGGGGATCATTATTTGGGTATTGCAGAACTCCTTAAGGCTACAGAAATCCTGGGCTTCTGAGTTCCATTTAGATAATTACTGGTCAGCTTTGGGGTAAGCAGGCAAAGTTAGGTCTTCATCTTCCTTTTCTCAAAGTAGTATAGGAAAAGCCTGAGCTGCTGGCTTCAAAACCAGACTGCCTTTTTCTAGACAAGTTATTTCACCTACTGGCTCTCAGATTACTCAATCTGTACATGTAGATAATGATGGTACCTACCTAGTGATCCTGTTGTGAGGATTAAGCAAAGTGATGAAAGTTAACTTGCCAGCATACATAGAGCCAGTGCAAAACAGGTGTTCATCGCTTTTGCTATTTTTTAAGTCTTGGCATGTCCCCTTCCTTAGTCTCAGGAACTCATGATGACTGCTTTGCTTTTTGGCTACCTGGAGATCCTGCACCAACACTCCATCCAAACCTGTGCTAGCAGTTGATCCGTGCTCCCAGCTGCCTCTGTTCTCAACACCCTCCCTGCTCCTTTCCCCAGATCAAAACTACCTTTCTCTCAAGACAGTTTGATGGCAGGGAAGCATCAGATTAGGTTTAATGTGGGGCGTCTGGCTGGTTTAGTCAGTTAAGCGGCTGCCTTCAGCTCAAGTCATGATCCCACAGTCCTGGGATCAAGCCCCACACTGGGCTCACTGCTCAACTGGGGGGTTCTGCTTCTCCTTCGCCCTCTGCCCCCTCCTCCCTGCTTGTGTTCTCTCTCTCAAATAAATAAAAACCTTTTAAAAAAATAGATTAGGTTTAATGTGGTGCCCTCCCACATTTGCATTTTGAAACAAGCTTGTTAACAAGAAAATTGAATCTCACTTAGGGAATGTGATCTGAGAACAGATTGAATAAACAGGGAAGAAGAAAGTCTAAGGAGAAGTTTGTAGCTGTCTTCAGATACATATGGGGCTGTCATGACATGTAGGGAACCACAGACGCAATCTGCACTCCAAAGAGCGGAACACGACCCAGTGAGAAGAAGTTGCAGAGAGGCAGATTTGGGTTTGGCATATTGAAGAATTTCTATTCCATGCTCTAGCAAAGGGCCTGGCACGTGGAAGGCAATCAACATTTTAGTGTTTTTGTTAACAATTAGAGATGTCAGCTAGTGACTACTTCCGGCTGTAATGAGTTCCTCATCACTAGAGGTGTTCAAGCCAAGTAGTCAGGATGTCGTCCTTTTGGATAAGAATTCAATCCAGTGAATACTGAGATCTCTTCCACCTGTAGAATTTTATGACAATTTTAATTTTTAAAAGTTTTTTTATTTATTTGTGAGGGTGAGAGAGAGGGGGACAGAAAGAATCCCAAGCAGACTACCTGCTGAGTGCAAACCCTCAGCTCAAGATCTGATTCAGTGCCCCATGACACTTTTATTAATGGTAGAATTTCAACAGCTGTTTTGGAGCAAAGGGACATTTTATAAATCCTGTTCTCAAAAAGTAGTGAAGGGGTTAAAACAAAGGGTTCTGGGGTTAGACATTACCTGGGTTCAAACTCTGGTCATCTGCTTCCTAGCTTGGTGACTCTCTGGGCAAGTTATTTGTTCTCTCTGTATTTCAATTTACTCATCTGTAAAATGAGGCCAAGAGTAGTGTCTTCATCCCAAAGTTATTATGAGATGTGAGTGAGTTAATACAGGTAAAGGGTTTAGAAGCATGCCTGGTACATGGAAAATTAATGCCCAGTACTTGTTAGCTATGAGGTATTATCTGATATCCTTGCTACTCTACACTTTCGATGTCTTTTCAGTATGTGGAAGGAGATCCTTGACCCTGACCTGGTTTTACCCTAAATCATATGCCAGCTATGACCAGTGCACTTTCAATCTCCTATAAGCAAGTCATAGAGCTAACCAAGCAGACAGGGCCCATGACGCACTGTTTGTGAAGGATCCTGCTGATGAAACACCATGATGGCCACGGACACGTTAATTCTGCTATATGCTTGGCAAGTGGTAGGTGCCCAGTAAATATTTGTTGAATGAATAGATGAATTTGGCAGGGTTCTTATTATTTCCTACATTTTATTTATTTATTTTTGATTAGGTAATACATCCACATGATTTAAAATTCAAAAGGAACAAAAGACTTTATAATGAAAAACATCCCTCCCACCTTGTGCCCAGCCACCAAGTTCCCCTCCTCGTAGGGTAACTAATATAACCACTTTCTCATATACCTTTCCAGACCTATTTTAGGCATAAATAAGTAAACATACTAACATATGCACTTTCATTTCTTTCCCTCTTTATTAAATAAATGGCAACGTACACCATTCTAGGCCTGTGTGCTGAAGGGGCCCAAAGGGGTTGAGCCTGGGCACGTTAAGGAGGAATTAGAGAAGGTGCTCCTAGACAGAAAATGAACCAGGAGACTTTCGCATTAACCCATTACCCATACCCATAACGCATTAACCCAGATACAGAGTGATTAGGGCCTGCACTACGACATAAAAAGAGTTTGTCAGGGAAAGAATTGTTTGAGTGGGTTTTTTTTTAACTTTACCCCAGGGTAACCGCCACCACAATCAGGATATAGAGCATTTTTTGTCACTCCCAGAAGTTCCCTCATGTCCTTTTGTAGCTAGTGCCCCTCCCTGGGCCCACACACCCACTCCTCTGCTTTGTCAGTTTTTCAGCCTCTGTGTTTCGGGCCTACGTGGAGTGGTGGGACCTCCACTCCGCAGAGCTAATCACTTTATTAGTTAACACTAGGGGCGCTGACTCTGGGCCAGACACTCTACTAAGCACCCACACGTGCGCATTCATTTGATCCTCTCCAAAACCAAATGTGGTAGGTACTGCTGTTATCTCGATTTCAGAGGAGATACTTAAGATACAGAGAAGTTCAATCACTTGTCCAAGGTCACTCAGTCAGTAAATAGCAAGAGGCAGAATGTTGAACCCAATGACTCTGCTTCCAGAGACCATATGTGAAAATAATCAAGAAAATATTCAACCTCCAACAGAAGGACTTCATTACTATTTCACAATATCAAAGGAGGCAACAAAATCCTTAGTAGGGTAATATAAAATGGATTTGTCTGGCAGCCTTCAAGTGTGCTTCAAATGACTGGTGGCCTTTTCTCATAGGCATAGGCAGGCAGTGGGCAGTTTCATTCCCCTGCCCTCAGTGCACACCAGCCATGCTGCTTTCTTCTAAGAAATTATAACATTTAGAACTACTTCTTTATGTTAAAGAACTGGTGCGGTCAGGGCATTACTGAGAATGACAACTATCTCTGCCTATCTATGGGTCCCAGAATATGCATGTCATTCTGAAACCGCAAGGAATGTGGTTAAGTCTCCTGGCCACATCTCTCAACAAAGATTTATCTGTTTCACTGCTGCCTCCAAAGAGCTTTTCTCCTGGACTAAGATGTTAATTCCTAGTGATGTCTACTAATGGGCCTTCCCTAAGGAGGAGCCTATTAAAGGAATTAATTGCATTGCAGGTTCAGAAACTCACCAGCATAATGAAATGGCTCCCCAGCTGTAAGAGTATAAGAAAGAAGCCACTGAACTAAGTCATAAGGCAGACAAGTTCCTATAAAGTGAGAGGCAAGTTTGCTAAGATAACTGCAGACCCTAGGAGAAACAGGATGGGGGAAATATTAATAATGAAGCCAATTTTCACTCACTGATGGGGTTTTATTAAATACAGATCATATTTTTCCAAACATTTCAAAATTTTTATTACAACTTGCACCTCTCATTTGAGGCCTATGTTTGCCACTTATTAACATTGCCAATTAACCTAATGATGCAATTTTAATGTGTTTATTTTAATAAGAAAATAGTTATCTCCAGTCAACATAGAATAAAAGAGAATAGACTTGGGATGCAGTCGGTGTGATCCCAATTTGAGAGAAGGTGGTAGAATTATCTTTTCTGGAAGTCTGGATTGGTTTCAGCTCAGTGTGCCTAAAGCCTGGGGAGTAGATTAGATGATTCTCTGGTCTTTTGTTCCTCTCTATGGTCCATCTCCCACTGTCTAAATCTCCAGAAATAACAATACCAGAAGAAAAAGATAATGGTAGATTAACTGTAGTGCTAGGAATTATGCTTGTTACTGGTGAATCACCAAGCCCTTGATTTCTAAGTTGATTGGGGAGGGTGGTGCAAAGTAGGATAATGTGGGGAATTTACTAGAGATTTGTTAGTCAAATTCTGAATTTTAACCTTTGTTCTCCCTCTATTTCTGGACAAGACATTTACCTCCTCTCTTCCTTGGTTCCTCCTCTTCTTTTCTTTCTTTCTTTCTTTTCCTTTTTTTTTTTTTTTTTTTAGATTTTATTTATTTATTTGAGTTCTTAGAGGGAGAGTGAGAGGGGAGAAGCAAACTTCCAGCTGAGCAGAGAGCCCCACACGGGGCTCGATCCCAGGATCCTGAGATCTTGACTGGAGCCCAAAGCAGATGCCTAACCGACTGAGCCACTCAGGTGCCCCTCCTCATTTTCATTGGATGGTGATCCACCTGGGGTTTTTAACAACTATGAAGTAGAAGCAGTGGGTGGGAACAGTCTACTCTAAGTCTAATGTGGTGCTTGGAATCCCTCTGCTTGGGCTTTGGGTTAGCTTGGAGGAGGGATGGAGAGCTCCCTTGGAGGGCTAGCCCATTGATCATTGGTTCTAGAGAACGCCTAATCCTCAACAGCCAAGGGTGACCAGACCAGTTCTCTGGCCTCTCTTCCCGATATTAAGATTATTATGGAGCAAAAGTGAGAGTCGTCTGAACTTAGTCTTATGGTTACCTGAAACATGGGGCTCCTTTAGAATGAGCTCAGCCTTAAGGATGGGGCTTGGGGGAAAGTTGTGTTTGTTGTTGTTGTTGTTTTATATTAATGAAACTCATTTTCAAGTACAGAATACACAGAACAGCCGTTTGCATGCTAGGAGAAAAGTATGGTGATGACACAGGGTGTAAACTAACTTTTAAAAAGTTAGAGATTGGGGCGCCTGGGTGGCTCAGTGGGTTGAGGCTCTGCCTTCAGCTCAGGTCATGATCCCAGGGTCCTGGAATTGAGTTCCGCATCTGGCTCTCTGCTTGGTGGTGAGCCTGCTTCCCTTCCTCTCTCTCTCAGCATGCCTCTCTGCCTACTTGTGATCTCTGTCTGTCAAAAAATAATAAATAAAATCTTAAAAAAAAAAAAAGGTAGAGGTTGTAGGATAATAAAACAACTTTCACTACTTTGCTATTGCTTGGGTTTTAAGTGTTTCTTAGAATGGATAAGCTACATAAAAGCTAACCCAGTTCTAGCTAAAGGGCTAAGAGTTCTGATGGAAACTGTTAAATCAATTCTGTAACCAGAAAGATAAACATTTTAAAAGTGTCAGGTATCAGTATTATTGTAATACTCCCTTTATCAAAAACCTATAACTGAAATTTATAGGTAAGAATTTACAGTAAGCAGCAGGCACTTGGAAACTTGTCAGTTAAGGTTTCCCATTATACAAGAACTTCTGCTGTAAGCCTTTTAACCCTCCCAAGTCAGAAATTTAAAAAAAAAAAAAAAAAGCTTTCACAATTAGTTTCTTAGGAAATTATAGAAATGTCATGATACTAAGAGAAAAGCTTTAGATTGTCATTTCCAATAGGACATACATAGACTCCTAAAGAAAAAAACAACCTCTTTTCTTCTTGTGTGGGGGTAATATATAAATAACAATCAAAATCTATATTCTTGATACATTTCTAAAGAAGATGGTTGACTAAATTACTTTAAAGTGACTTCATTTCCTGCTACTCCCCCAACCTCCTTAATATTGAGAATACAACAAATATTTGCATAGGTTTATTATTCACATTTAATCATGAATAATTCACTTTGTACAGACAGCTGGGTAAACAAGAGATTTGGAGTTTCCTTTTTCTAGGCTATTTTTCCCTCGGCTCAAAGGAAACAGCATCAGTGTGGTTTTATAGGATTTTCAGTACCATCTTGCCCTCCCACCCACAGGCAGGAGGCACTCTCCGTTTTGTGCTGCTTTCTTTCCAGTTTCTTTCTTTCTGTCATTCTTGGGTTACACCCCACCAACACTGAGCTCAGTTCTTCAGTCTGTACGACAGCACGTGTTAAGTTTATGGATTTGCTTTTGTGTAGATACTCTTGATGCTGGGAAAAGATCCTGCTGAACTCTTTCTGCCTTGTCATTATATCCTTCGTCCTCTCCTATCAGTCATTAACAATTTCACAATTATTTGACTATCTACCACAAAGCCGGTTCTCATTTCCCTCTGCTCCTCCCAGGCCTACGTGAGGAAGTGAAGCACGTATCACTTAACACAGGTTTACCCAGGGCATTTCAACCTGGGCAAGGGGGCAGAATTTACCAAAGGTCAAGGATCCTTCCAGTTCTGTGAATGTCATCAGCCAAATTGTGATAGTATAACTTGTGGTTTAGGAGAGAATTAGGCTTGCCGTAACTCAGTTATGACCAAATGAGGGGAGGGGGGGGTCATAGTATACTCTTGGGAAATTCCTGTTCTTTGTCATGACCTGGCAAATAACTTTAAGAATTTCAGCTACCCATCAAATGTCATGCATCTATCCTAACTATATCAGTTGAGGACAGACATAGGCATAGGGATATATGTATCCTCCATTCAGCAACACCTATAAAATATGAACTCTATAGAAATATGGCCAGTAACATTCTAGAGAAAGCTAACCATAATTTGAATAAATTAAAAATTTAATCTTTATTCTTTTTTCATTTAACAAATACTTGAATAGTGCTTACTATGTATTAGAAATTTTCTAAGCACTTTGTACATAGTAACTCTCTAATTCTCATAACAACCCTAGGAGAGGAATATGAGGCACAGAGAAATTAAGTAATTTGCTTAATGTCACCACAAGAAGTGCTAGAGCCAGGATTTGAACCAGGCAGTCTGGCTTCAAAGTCTGTGCCTTGAACAGAACACCACGCTCTATTACGAGTATTATACCTGCTTATGGTAGAAAGTTTGAAAAAATAAGACAAGTATAAAGAAGAAAAAATTACCCATACTCCCCCAGCCATTATAGAATTTTAGTGTGTTTCTTGTATGTATATGTGTGTGTGTGTGTATACAAAAGCATAGAATTTAATAGAATCTCTCTCTTTTCAGTTAGCTATACCTTGTGAACATTCTCCCATAGAAAGATATTAATTTGATTGAACATTCAGACAATTTTCATAGTCTCCTTTGGAAATACCAGCTCAGCCAAGTGGGGAAGCATTTACCACGATTGGTGGGGTGGGGACTGCTGATTTAGTATATGTATTATTTCCCCAAGCTCAAAGAGCTTCCTTGAAAATGGTCTCAGCATGATTTCTTTTAAGAAACCTGAAGAAAGTATCATAGCCTAGAAACATAGCGTGACTTTTCCCATGAAAGCACTTTATGTTGTCTCTACTTTGTATTGTTCACTTTTCTTAGGGGTGGGGTGGGGGCTGGTGAGTCTTGGTGCAAAGGAAAATGTAGGCTAGTCAACAGGAAACCTGAAGTCCTTAATATGGCATAGTAGCCTCTAATCATAACTTGGCAAGGCTGCTTTCTCTTTCTTTGATAGGTGTTGAAAAAATAATAAACTTACCAAAAAAAAAAAAAAAAAAAAAACCCAAAAACCATTTACCTGGTAAACAAAACTGTGATTATATGCCAAAACATTAAAGAGCAGTCTCTGAAGCCAAGACAGTAGTGGTCATTGCCATGGTCAACGACAGCTTTTGGCCAAGTCACATGCCATCCTGTTAATAGCCAGAGAGGTAAACAGCCCAGATATGTGCTGACCTAACCTCAAAACCTCTCAGGAACACAAGGAAATTGGCTTGAAAAGACCGTTTCTTTTTTTTTTTTCTTTTTAATTGAGTTTCTAGCTCTAATTAAAGAGGCAGAAACAGAAAACAATAGTCAAAAGGGAAAGTCAAAGAATGACCCCCATCTCTGAAAAAAACAAAACAAAACAAGTCATTGCATTAGAAACACAGTTGCACCAATTCTCACTCTTTCCTTGAGCTATGCTACCCATTTGTAGGTGAGGAAGTGGAGAGGGGGGCCAAGGGCTAACCTTTTCAAAGGGCCTCTCTGGGCATTTCTTTCTCTCTTTTTCTTTCTTTCTTTTCCTTTTCTTTCTTTTAAGCCTTTTACTTTTTTTTTTTAAGCCTTTTACTTTTTTATGATTATTTTTTCAGTTCAATTGAGAACCATTCCTTTATTTATTTGTTTGTTTGTTTTAGCAGGAGAGGTGCAGAGGGAGAGAGAGAATCTTTTTTCTTTTTTTATTTGTTTCAGGGGTACAGGTCTGTGATTCATCAGTCTTACACAATTCACAGCACTCACCATAGCTCATACCCTCCCCAATCCTCTGTGTCCATCACTCAGCTGCCACATACCACCACCAACCCCCTCACCCCTCCCCCTCCTACCCCCTCCCCCCAGCAACCCTCAGTTCATTTCCTGAGATTAAGAGTCTCTTATGGGTTGTGTCCATCTCTTGTTTTGTCTTGTTTCACTTGGAGAGAGAGAATCTTAAATGGGCTCCAACCCAGCATGGAGCCTAGCCCTGGGCTCAATATCACAACCCTGATATCATGATCGGAGACCAAATCAAGATTCAGATACTTAACTGACTGAGCCACTCAGACGCCCCCAAGATTATTTATTTATTTATTTATTTGTTTATTGTTTTTTTTAATTTGACAGACAGAGATCACAGTAGGCAGAGAGGGTAGGGGGAAGCAGGCTCCTGTGGAGTTTGATCCCAGGACCCTGGGATCATGACCTGAGCCGAAGGCAGAGGCTTTAACCCACTGAGCCACCCAGGCACCCCAGATTTTTTGTTTTTAGGTAATCTTTACACCCAGTGTGGGGCTTGAACTCCCAACCCTGAGATCAAGAATTGCATGCTCCACCAATTGAGCCAGCCAGGTACCTCTGGGAATTACTTATGTATGCACATAAATTTCCACAATAAGTACCTTCTGGAGTTTGCATGCAACTGAGTTACTCTGTCAAACTTCCTGTCCAATGTTCTAAATTGAGCTGTGCTACCAGAAAATCAGGTGTATCTCAAGTGCTAAGTCAAATTTGGCTTTTTTTGGAAACCGGAACTCACTCACTTGAGCCCCTAAATCCACTGCACTCCCATTTTCCCCTTTAAATTGCCTTCTACTCACAGTCACTGGTACTAGGTCCTCTGGGAGGTACTGTAGGTAGGAGTTGTTTGAAATTTAAGATGTGATATCAGGCAGACAAATAAATAAATGAAGTTTTCCTTTGACCTAAAACTAAGATCAAATCTGTATTCTCTTCCTTTCTCTTGTGAGTGTTTTGAAAACTAGTTCTACTTTTTTCTGTCAGAATCTTCTAGTCCTGGAGGAACAACAAGGCATCAGGATAGGGAACCGATCAGCTCTTCCAACCAACAGCTTGCCACTGCTTCTCTCATATTTACAGAAATTCCTTCAAGGGAGGGGTTGAAGATCTGGGGAAAAGTGTGTGGTCAAGGATGAGATTACTATGACTCAGGTCGATATAGAACTCACCTTTACCTAGGATTTACAAAGCGCTTCCCAAGTTTCATAACTGTGTCATGGGGCAGGTAGGGACCACTCTCCCCAGCCCAGAGAGGTTGTGTTGACTGCCCCAGATCACACAGATGATGTAGAACCTGGGTCTGAGTGCTGTGACCTCAGTGCTGCACTGTGGCCTCGCTCTCCCTTCACCTTTAGTGTCCCTTGTCCACATCTTGTCCAGCTCTCCTGTAGCGCCAGATGCCACAGTCAAAGGCTATCTCTCCAAGGCATACCGGTCTGTTAAATAGTGTTTGATTTTGATGTCCCTCAAACCCTCTCTGAAGGCTCTTCTCCTGAAACCCCCATTGCCTGCTGTCCCCATACCTCCCATTCTTCCAGGACTCCCCAAGGCAACACTATACCCAGGCCTGTTCTCCTAGATGACCACTCGTGCCTTGAACCTAGACCTCTTCTCCCACAGTTAACCTCACTTACTCTGCCTCTCATCTCTCTGAGTCCTATGAGGGGGGAGTTTGTGCTGAGCCGCTAAGAAATGGCACTGACCAAATCGTCTATTACCCCCACCCCTCACTCTTTGGGACCGCCTGATGGCTCTCTGAGCTTGAGCCAAGTGTGTGAGCTGAGCCACACCCGTAAAATGAAACAATAATTCTTTAAAAGTGAGAAACAAGTGAAATCAGCTGGGGGTTATATAGATCTCAATGGAATTCCTTGTTTCCCCCTAATCCTGTCTTTCCCTCCTAAAGCAGAGTTCAGGGCACCCTCCTGTCTTGCTCCAGTTACTGCAGCGGCCTCGCTTTCCTCCAGACCTGGTCCCTGCCACACATTCTCCACCCTTGGCCGAAGATATCGTTCCAGAGTACAAATACGACCAGAGTATCCCCTGCTTAAACGCCCCCAGTGGCTCCACAGGGTCTGAGTCAAGGGCAGGCTCCGTGGTGTGGCCCAAAAGTCCTGCATGCTCTGTCCCTGTTCCCCTCACCAGTCCTCAGTGCTCCCCTCTCACGCTCCGTGCCAGGGGTGTGTCACGCCCTCCTCCACCTCTGGGCTGTTGAGCAAGCTGTTCTGTCTTCTACAACTCTCCTTCCTCTTCCTAATTTCTAACTATCCTCTTCATTCTTTCATTTAAGTATCATTGCCTCCTGGACGTCTTCCTGACCTGGGTCAGATGCCTTCCTCTGTGGCCCTCTCCCGTCCTTCCTCCCATTCTAGCATCCAGAACACAGCCTACCTTTAGCCTTGCTGCTTGACCCTCGCTTGCCCATAAGCTCCTTTGGGGTCTAAAACACATGGGTCCCCAGCCCCTGACTCGGGGCGGGCAAGAAATCAATGAATGAATATTTCTGGCCCCTTTCCTAAAACACATAAAATGCTCAATTATTTTTTCAAGCGTGTGACTCTTACTTGAAAATATTTGCATTTCAAACTCCCCACCCTCTTCTTTGAATTTGAAAATTCCTCCTGCCTTCAATGCCTTATTTTTTTTTTAAAGATTTTATTTATTTATTTGACAGAGAGAAATCACAAGTAGATGGATAGGCAGGCAGAGAGAGAGAGAGAGAGGGAAGCAGGCTCCCTGCCGAGCAGAGAGCCTGACGCGGGACTCGATCCCAGGACCCTGAGATCATGACCTGAGCCGAAGGCAGCGGCTTAACCCACTGAGCCACCCAGGCGCCCCCAATGCCTTATTTTTAAATAAAGAATAACTTTGGGATATTGAGTTTTACCAATAAATACAATATTTTTTAATCCAAAGAGGAAAAGGGAGACTCAGATAATAATAATGATACCATAAGAGAAATTAGAATTAATACTTCTATGTCATGCTCATACAAATATCTCAATTGGTTCTTATAATACTATGGATTGTATTGTATTCATATTTTACAGTTAATTATACAGTTGCAAGTGGCAGAAACTATCCTTCATTAGCTTAAACAAAAGAAGCAGAAAGGAAATCTTTTAAAAGATTTTATTTGTTTATTTATTTATTTATTTATTTGAAAGAGTGTGTTGGGGTGGAGAGTAGAGGAGGAGGAACAGAGAGAGAGGGAGAGGGAGAAGGAAAGAATCTCAAGCAGACTCCACACTGAGCACAGAGCCTGATGTCGGGTGTGGAGCCCGATATGGGGCTTGTTCTTACAAGCCTGATTTCATGATCTGAGCCAAAACCAAGAGTCAAATGCTTAACCAGCAGAGCCACCCAGGTGCCCCATGCATAAAGGAACTATAACAGAGCAGGGGTGTCCCATGGAACCCAAAACACAGAGTCAGTCATTACAAACCCTTTGAGGTTTTTGTTTCTGCTTCTTTCCACACTTGCAGCTCATTCTTCTCCTCATTATGCATTTTTGATACCCAGTCCATTTGGCCAAGATGGCCGCCCATGGCTCCAAGGTCAACAGTCACAGGCCCAGCCACATGAGGGGGCTGACAGACTGTCCTTGGATCCAGGCACAGGTCCACAAGGGAGCTGCTCTGATGCCAGCTGAGTCAGGTCAGGGAGTGACTTCAGCAACAGGGCAGGGTGGCAGTTGCATTACACAGATGCCCATTCTCCTGAACCTAGCAATGATAAGGGAATCTGGGAAAGGAAGTTTCAAGAGAAAGGGGTCCCCTACAAGAAGGTTAAGGAACTTGTCTGAGAGCAAAGGAGGCCCAGGTGAAGCCAAGATGAGAGTAGGAGTCAAACATCGAGTTTGCCCAAAGATCTCCGATCATGATTTATAATTAAAAATTAGAAATATGGAGATTAATTATAGACATATGGACTGAAATGTGCATTCTATAGTGCCCATGTAGTACTAAATTTACAGAAATGGGGGCACCTGGGTGGCTCAGTTGTTAAACATCTACCTTCGACTCAGGTCATGATTCCAGGTTCCTGGGATCAAACCCCACATCGGGTTTCCTGCTCAGGAGGAAACCTGCTTCTCCCTCTTCCACTCCCCCTGCTTGTGTTCCCTCTCTCGCTATGTCTCTCTCTGTCAAATAAAGAAAAAAAATCTTTTAAAAAAAATTTACAGAAATGGCCTGTTGGCAGTTTGGCAGGAAAAACATCCAAATCTCTATGGAAACCTTTCACCAGAGCTTAAAATTAAATTAAAGCAACCTTATGTTAAATAGCAAACAAGACAATCCAAAACCAATTAAGTTGGTAAAATAATCGTGTTTAAAGCCCAATGATCATTTTAAAAAATGTAGTAATTTTGAGATTCATGTAGTTTCCCTAGAAGTGGCTTTTAATATAGGTTTTACTGATTTTTAAATTTGCTTTTAAGAATTCTGTAGACTCTTAGAGGCACAAGAGATAAAGCAAGAAGGGATGGGGACCCCAAATCCTGCCTTTAAATTTCCCCTTTGCTCTGGGCCTCACACCCATCTACCTGGGAGTCCCTGTTGTTCCCTCTACAAAACCCTGGCATTCTTCTGAGCAAGGGTGCTGCCCGATTTGAAAAATCTGATCTAGCCTAGGTGAGAGAATGAGGCCCAGAGCAGTGGTTCTCAAACTGGAATATATGAAAATACCTGGAGCTTTTTTTAGAGGCGCAGATTCTTGGGTCCCCACCCTTAGAGACAGAGTCAAGGAATCTGTGACCCTCCCAGGTAGCCCAGCCGGATCTTATGCAGGGGCTCCTCAAACCCGCTTTGGCAGGAGCCATCTGTCCAAGGTCACTAGGGGCAGAGCTGGATCTAAGACCCAGGTTTTCTGAAGTCCTGTTCTATGCTTTTCTTACCATATTTCACTGACACAATGGAATATTATTCAACCTTAAAAGGGAAGCAGATTCGGACACATATTATAACATGGACATTACACTAAGTGAAATAAGCCAGTCACAAAAGGACAAATAGTGTAGGATTACACTTACAGAAGGTACTTAGAGTAATCAAATCATAGAGGTGGACAGTGGAATGGTGGTTACCAGGAGCTGAGGGAAGGGGGGAAAGGGGAGTTGGTGGTTTTTAAAAAAAAATTAATTTATTTATTATTTTAGAGAAGGGGGAGGGAGGGACAGAGGAAGAAAGAGAATCCC
The DNA here is from genome assembly GCF_022355385.1 of Mustela nigripes. Classification (NCBI taxonomy): domain Eukaryota; kingdom Metazoa; phylum Chordata; class Mammalia; order Carnivora; family Mustelidae; genus Mustela; species Mustela nigripes. The sequence continues at coordinate 22,593,651 of NC_081564.1, forward strand.
AAGCTGACTCCTCACTGAGCACAGAGCCTGACGTGGGGCTCGATCTCACAACCTGAGCTGAAATCAAGAGTCAGACACTTAATTGACTGAGCCGCCCAGGTGCCCTGAGTTGGTGTTTAATGGACACAAAGTTTTAGTTTTGGAAGATGAAAAAGTTCTGGAGGATGTTGGTCATGGTTGCACAACAGTGGGAATGTACTTAACACCATAGAACTGTACACTTAAAAATTGTTAAAATGATAAATCTTGTGTTATGTATATTTTACCACAATTTAAAAAACACACACACAATCAAATTTTTCTCTGCACTTCAAGATTTCATTTACCATTTTGTAGATGGGAAGACACATTTAGAAATCAGCTGACTCCCGGTTGTGGGTTCTGGACGGTGAGTTCCCTCGACTGCTCTAACTGTATGTCTTTGGGCCCCTTCCCCTGCCCTCCTCCCTTCCCATCCCCCCGCCCTGAGAATGGTTCTTTCTCATGGTCACTCCCTTGGTACCTCCTTTTGGAATCTCTGTACCATGACCTGCTCATGGCTCAGCCTAACACCTGCTAAGAGAGTAACCAGGCAGCATGCTAGTGAGGCTCGAGGCACTCACCCTAGAGGGAAAGAAGAGCAGAAGGAAATGGGAGATGGAAAAGCGAAGCTGGAAACAACTCTGGAAATGGTGAACATGGACCTAAGAATTCATGGAGTGAGAGCTGGGCCAAGTGTTAAGATGGGAAACTTAAATGTGGCCCCTTTTGGAGACTAGCTATAGCATAAGAATTTCCTTGAAATATGGGCAAACCTGTTTGAAGACAGTGAAGCCTTGCATGGAAGTAACTGGAAACCAGGCTTCCTTCTGGTTTCGGAAATGTCCCATCACTGAGAAGTTATAAGAAAGAGAAAGCTGGGGCTCCTGGGTGGCTCAGTCAGTTGAGTGTCTGACTCTTGATTTCTGCTCAGGTCATGATCTTGGGGTCATGAGATGGAGCCCTGCATGGAGATCCCCACTCAGCCAGGAATCAGCTTGAGATTCTCTCTCTCCTTCTGCCCACCCCTGCTTAAGCTGTCTCTCTCTCAAATAAATAAAACCTTAAAAGAGAGAGAGAGAAAGCTAAGAACAGGCTGAGAAGCCACATGTAAGTTCTTGGTCATAGCTGGGAACACAAATTCCATTCTTAGTTGAAAAAAGGGGCATGAATTGCCACAAGCAAGAAAGGGGAGCAAGAAGATAGAGAGTGAAAAATAAGAGAAAGGTCAGTGCTAGCCTTTGAGACTGATGGTATGATGGTTTTCTTGTTCTGCTCAGCAAAGAAGTTTATCTGGTAGTTTTAAGTTCATGGTGTTGGACAACTATCCAAACATTTGGGGAAGTTACTCATGAAGAAGAAGCCAACTCCAGACAGCTCGTGGAGAAATGTGGAGAGTCAGTGCCTGGGTGGCTTTCATGCTAATCCAGGATTTATTAAAACTCAGAAAGCAAGCAGCAGAGAGGGTTTTCGTGAAGAGCCAGAGTCATCAGCATTTTGTCAGGAAGGCTTTTTTCCCCTGGTCTGAAGGAGGTGGCAGGTCCCAGGAGGCTACGAAGAGGAGGGGGCTTCTTCTGTGAGGACTATAGAAGGTCCCAAGGACTCCAGCAGTGGCAGCCCTCTCCCCTCCACGGTAAAGAGTTTTCCATTGCAGCTGGGAGAAATTGGACCCCATGATCTAATAGAGCTGAGTTTTTCCTCTCACATACAGTCTGATGTGACATCAGCATCCCTGCCAGGTTCTGTTGCTACCCAAGGGAAGTTAAATGCAGGTGGACTGCATTTCTAACGTTGACTTATTCCTCCAAAGCTATATGAAAATTAAGTCATTTTAAATCTACCCAGGCAGTTAAAGAAGCCCTACGTGAAATCTTTTAGAAATCTAAACACGCTGCTGAAAAGTGAGTAAACTTTGAGAATATTTTGCTTGTGGCTCTGAATTTTGCTTTGTCTCCTTTGCTGGTGGAACATTCAGAATGTTGTAAACGTTGTCGTTTAGGTTAATCATCTATCACTCTCTATCTTGATGTCCCAGAATGTTTTATCAAACAGATTGGTTTCTTTTAGTGTGAAAAATATAGTAATCCTACAGCTTCCTTGGAACTTTCTAATACTTTACCAAACTTTTCTTTTAAAAAAAATTTTTTTAATGTCCAAACACACTGGGAGATCACATCATCTGGCCCTTGAACACAGCTTAGGTAGGAGTTTTAATGAAAGGCTAGTTCCTGGGCATAAGTGGATGGCAATTTTCTGTGGCCAGCTCAGCCCACATGCCTTGTTGGGAGAAGGTTCTGTGCAAGCACAGGCTGGGCTTCAGGACAGGAAGGCCTGCACTGTTCAGAAAGTCAGCCCAAGCAGTAGCACCAAGCCCTCAGAAGAGATGGGGTCCACAAATGTCACAGGGACTCAAAGCACAGACAGGCCTGCAATGTGAGGGACAGCTTCCTAGAGGGGGTGAATTTCCAGCTTTCCCTGAGGGAAGCTCAGGGTCCGGATACTCCAGAGTCAGGAAGAACATTTCCTACCAGGAAGGAGCAAAGGAGAAACTGCTCAGAGGCATGAAGATGGAGGAGAATTTGGGGACAGAAGATGGGCCCATGTGACATGGTTTCCAGAAAGGAGAGAAGGGTAGATCCTGGAAAAGTTTCAGAAAAAATTATGAAATAAAGGTTTGTAAACATTTATGAGAGAATAATAATTGTTAGGAGTCACTGAGCATAGATTCATTAAGAACTAGTCATTTCCTGTTTTTTATAAGGTTACTAGACTGGTAAACCAGAGGACGTAGTCAGGGGGATCCGTGTGATTGGCTGGAAGCTTTTATGGTCCTGCTCAGGAGTGGAACAGAAAGCCCTGAATTCTACCATGTGTCTCATTTCAGTAGGGTCTCTGACACAGACAGGTGCAGTGAGATTCTTGCTAAGAGTGTGGTTTGTATGACTAAACATTCATCCCCAAAAAGAGCTGAGGAGAGATGGTTGGTCGGAGAGAGGGCGGGCTCCAGTACTGACCGGGCTCCATGGTTGGCCCATTTCTTTTTTCCATCTTGCTCGATGTTTGCCAATGACATACGGAAACACACAGGACGCGTCTTTAAGAGTTTCCAATATTATACAATTGGAAGGGAAAAATAAATGTCCACTGATATATTGAAAAAGATCTTTTCCGGCTAGAATAGTGAACAAAAACAAGTAGCTAAAATACATTAGGTATGAATGCAAAATACTGTAAGTAGGGTTAAAATATCAGCTACTCCAGAAGTGGATGGAGAAATATATCTTGGCAACAGTCAATGTGAAAATACACCTTTTAGTTTACCACAATAAGACCTAACAGAGTGATGTGGTTGGAGAAAAACACTACTTAGTAAACATATATTGTGTATATGTTTTTAATCCAACAAATCCTTGTTTAGCTCCCCCTTGTCCCCCCCACCACCAATAGGGGTCAGGCTCAGGTTGGGCAGTGAACACACTGGAGAACAAGACAGGCAGAGGGCCTGCCCTCAGGCAGCCTATAGTTCACTAGGGAAGGACAAAAACCCACAAAAAATCACTATAACTTGTAACTGAGGTCTTAAGGTCAGAAAGAGGGTGATGGGGGGACCCACCCCCTTTACCTGGGGTGGTCATGGCAGACCTCTTTGAAAAAGTGACCATCAAGCTGAGGCCACATGAAGGGAAGGCGAGGCAAGAGGGCAAGAGCATTCCAGGCAGGACAGCGAGCACGTCAGTCCTGAATGCAGAAGGAGCTCTGTGTATTCTGGGAACTGAAAGATCCATGAGGCTTGTCCATATTTGCGGTCGCCAATATCCATTGTCTCATTCTTGTGACACAGTCATGGGACACCTACCTTGGGCTGCCCGGCCATATTATGTTTCCCAGAGTGCCTTGAAGTTGCACATGGCCATGGGACTGGGTTCTCACTGGTGGATGCTAATAAATGGTCTGGGTTAGGAGCTGGTGCCCATAAGAAGTGTGTACACGGTCTCCCCACCCCATGTTCTCTTTGTCTCTTCATGGCTGCATCCGGGACTTGGCAGCAACCCAGCTTGGACAGGAAGACCCCAGGGTATAGAAAAAGCCCCAGTTGGGAGGCTTCTGAATCCTTGGATGACTGCAGAAAGCAGGGCACTTGCTCAGCTGGGTCACTCACCTCAGACAATTACTTGAGAAAGAAAAAATGTCCTCTACTCTTTAAACCATTGAATTATTACCACACCTCTTACCTAAACCTAACTATTATAGAAACAAAGGAGATACTACCCCCACCAACCGGTCCATGTTTAGACACTGCATTTGGTTCACTTTTTTAAAAAGAGACACTGGCCATTTGAAGCTTATCCCTGGAAAAGTAAGAACCATTTAGGAATCAAGAAACCAAGTCAATGAAAATCTGTTAAAGATGCTGTGGTTGTTTAGTCTGGAAAAGGGATTTCTCTAGGTGACATGATTAATGGCGAACTTCAAATACTGAGGAAGAAGAATGAGGCTGAATTGGGGTGGCTTCTCTTGGACCTGTGGGCGGTAGGGATTTACAGTGAGGCAGATTCTACTTCGATACAGGGGAGAAGCTTCTAATGATGAGGGATTCTTAGAAAATTCCAGATTGCTTTGATTGTCAACAGCTTCTCCCCCAACTGTGTTCAAGCAGAGTCTGGCTGCCCCACTGGTGAGAAGATATTTACAGAGGCAGTTCTGGCATCGTTGTGGGGATTGTAGTGATTCTAGGATTGGGGAATTAATTAATGCAAACCCAAGTCATAATGGGACTGAATGTCAGTTCAGATTGAATCCTGGAGGCAAGGGGACTCTTGGAGGTTTCTGAGAGAGGAGCAACACAATAAAAGCAAGGAACATGGCTTTGGCCAACACAGGGGGAGAAATCCTGATTATGACAGCATGTGTTGATCATTTGGTGTTTGCCTTCCCTGAACCAGTAGCGATTTAAGAAAAGCCAAGAATAAACAAAATATTGATATGCATTACTCTATTCTTGAGATAATCCAAAAATATTTGGGGGCTAACTTTTTTTTTTTTTTAACTTATCTTCCAAGATGAGTGATCTTTTTAGTCCAAGGAACTCAAAGTACTTCACACCCTTGTCTCATTCTTCTCACATATCTGAACTGCTATGTTCTCTCTCAGATAAGGGGAAGGCCTCACAAAGAAGGCCAGTGAGTTGTTCAAGGTCACAGCAATGAGTCAGTGGCAGGGCAGGCTTCTTGACTGAGGTCTGCCACACTGCCCAGAGCCCATGCTAAGGGTACCCTCAACTAGAAATGTCTTCCACGTACCAGAAAGACCAACTTGAACCAGTGGTCTCTCCAGCATTGGAAATGACCTGAGACATTTCAGTGTCAACCAATTTCACTTCGCCGGATGAAAGAGGAGGTGAGGGTCTGCGAGGCCACACCGGCAAAGGCCTGGCTATGACTTGAACTCAGTTCTTGGGTTCCTGGCACTAGATCTTACCATCACCTCTATCCAGACAATGGTGGGCTCAGAAACAACCCTCCACACCATTACCTGGAATCATCAGGGCCATCGGCATTTGCTCCACTGTCTGGCAATGTAAAGGCTCATATTGGCTTTGGCCACCAAAGAGAGGAAACATTCTGCAATCCTTGAAATCTCACAGCTGAGGGGGGGCGGGGAAGGATTGTTTGAGCCTTGTAACTACAAAGTCAAAAGGGAAAACATGTGTTTCACATTTGTCTTGGGATGGGAAAGAAAAACTTTTCCTTTCACTTAATCTCGATTTAAACAAACAGAGAGACAGCCCCTTTTGTAAACTCACTGAACGTCAAATATTGTTCACTAACATGGCATCAGTTTACTAAGCCACTAAGGAGTCACTTTCCTCACGTAATCCCCTCGATTAGAAGGCACTTCAACTTAAAGTGGGGCAACTAAAATAATACACGGTTCCTCGGATGAATTGGATACGAGTCAGACGATGGAGTCAGGTTTCCAAATCTATAACCTCCCGGTTTCAGCCAGAGACCCGAGGCAATACGGCTTCAGTCATGACTCAGGATTTTGGGAGTGAAAGCAAGCACGTCAAGTGATGTAAGAAAATTCCCCCACTCCCCCATCCCGCTGCCTTCCTCCTCCCCGGGGGAATTCAGTCTGAGCCGCACTGTGGGGGAGGGGTTGCCAAGTCACTGGGCGCTGAGTTGCCCGCGCCTCCCATCACTGTGGCCATGGCCAGCGTCAGCATTTGACAAAGGAAGTACTCAGTTACAATGACTTTCCTGTTGGCCTGAAGAGTTCAGATAATTGCTTTGAGATGTGTGTGTGTGAGAACCTCATAAAGTAAACCAAGAAACAGAAGGGCCAGGTCTGGGCTAAAGGGAAGTGTCAAGTGGGGGGAGGCGCGTGATGCAAGCCTACCTTTGAAGTCACTTTGTTTGTGAAAAGTCTGCTGGGCTCTCTCTTAAGGAAACTCCACTGGAATGAGGTTTCTGTGCATGTGGGGTTTAAGGCTATTGTTTTTGGCTCCCATGTTCACCTCAAGCCCTAGCTAGGACATGTATAAATCCCATAACAACAGCCTGACATGAAATTGCTCACCCTCTCAGAGCATCGGGGGACTTTTACTCAGGCGGATTTTGAATGCCTCATTGTTCAATAGGACAGGAAGTTTACTCTGAATGTAAATGAGGAATCTTTATTTTTTTTTTTTCTCCTTACCTCCTTGGAAGATTTTCATAGAGGGCTGCCTTGTCATCATCCCCAGTCTAGCTCCTTCCACAGCAGCCACGGCCTGGCAGTGCTGTCCTGGTTCCTTCTCTGAGTAGGGGTTTTCTTAGGACCAGGGTTTTGGGTCCAGTGTTTCCCTGGAGGTGACACTGGGTGGTGGTCTAAGGGACACCTAGAGACAGGGCAGAGTTGGGTTTCTTTTCTCAGTGTCTTCAAGTCTGATCTTGACCTAGGTTTGTTTCTTACACACACACAGAGGGGAGCCCCCTCCCTAAACCTTACAATGAGTTTCTTCTTAGGACACACCACATGGTGACCAGCTCACAATTGGAACATCGAACTAGGACTCTGATGTTGGAATGTGTCCAGTTAACTGGCATGAGCAAGTAGATGCTTAATTCAGAACCATGACCCTCCCCTCCACTAGAGCAAATCCCTGAGAAGGCTAGAAACTTCTAGAAAAAGCATGGCAGGCTCTCCCATCTCATGACATATTCTGTAGACAAACTCTTAAAAAAGACACAAGAAGGGGGCGCCTGGTGGCTTAGTAGGTTAAAGCCTCTGCCTTCGGCTCAATTCATGATCCCAGGGTCCTGGGATCGAGCCCCACATCAGGCTCTCTGTTCGGTGGGGAGCCTGCCTCCCCCCGTTTTCTGCCTGCTTGTGATCTCTGTCTGTCAAATAAATAAAAATCTTAAAAAGAAAAAAAAAAAAAACACATGAAGAACCTTCTCAACCTTTTGTTGATGCCCCTAGTCAAGAGACTGGCCAAGAGAGACCCTCCAAAAAGAAGGGGTTCACAGACATAACTACATCTAGTCAGAGGAAACCACATAAGGATGATGAAGAGGTAAGTGACAGTGACACTGACCTTGTAGGATGAATAAGACCTAGTTTGTTTGGTTCTGTTATCTCCAAAATCTTGTCTTTTCTACATATCTGACAAGAAATCAGCTTTTCTGGAAAAAAAAAAAAAAAAAAAGTGAGCACTGCTCATAAGACCTAGAGATCAGTCTAAAGTCAAAATACCATTGCAATTGTCTTCTGAACCTTCATCATCAACACGTTCGCCCAGAGTCTTGATGGTACCAGACAGCATACATGCTAAAGACTTCAGTTTGTTTGAAATTGCGGTGTTGACCAGGCCTTTCCCATGTGTGTGCATGTCTCTGTGCATACGTATGTTTCCATTTGCACCAGGTCAAGTACCATTAAGCAAGAAAGAGTAACATCCCTCCTGGCTGGGGCTCTGTTCTCAGACCCGCTTTCACATAAGAAACCGTGTAGAGATGTGTCTCCAACACAAGGAAGCCTGAGTGTCTCCGTCAGAAATTCTGATTTGATTGGGCTGGGCTGGGATCTAGATACCTCCATGGCTGTATGCCTCTAGTCACCATCCACCAAACTGGTCCGGCCTCTAACACAGCCTCCCTCCACTGGCCCCCAAGGCCCAGAATCACCAGCTGCTGGGACAACATCCCTCTGCTGTGACATTTGTTTCCTCTCCCAGGTGCTAACCCTGTCTTCCCCCTAGGCTTCAGCATCTGGGATCTGGTCTCCCCTGTGACCATCACCATGGCAAAACAGCTCTCCAAAATGCCCTCAAGTAGAAACCAACATTCTTAGTTACTCCTTCATACTCAATAAAAATGACTGTATTTGTAACACATCTGGTCATCCTTACGTAATGAGGTGAGGAACGCCAAGCTGTACTTTGTGACACCTGACTGTAAGGGCCCAGGGCAAACCCATCCCATGTAAGTCACCCATAGTTACATGTGGTGAACTTTCAGGGCCCAGGGCCCAGCCCAGAGCTTGGCAGCTCATAGATTCTCAGGAAACTTCTGAGGAAACTCACAACATTAAGTCTGCAAATTCAAGGTGCTTCCCCAACTTAATGTGGTTCTGGAAATTCAAACAACTGGATTAAGAAAAAGATGTCTGGGTGATAACGAATCCCTTCTCAGAGAACACAGTGAGTGGCAGAACCTAGCTGAGGAAATGCAGTGGGTATTAGCAGAGACGTCCATGCTCCTTACCCTCCCCACCTACCCCACTGGAAAGCTAACCTTAGAACAGCATTTTATGCCATTGCAGACACAGGACTTGGGGGGGTTCCTTTCCAGCAAGAAAGCAACGAAGTTGATGGGGTTATAAACCATTCCTCTGGGTGAGAATGATGTTCTGCATTGCAGATTGTCAGTGGTAGATTCTGGAATATTCTTCAATTTGTGTAAGCATCCAAGTGCCTCAAATCTAAAGTTGCCATTTCGTCATTGTCTTTGGGCCCCATCTTGCCCACTTGGAACCCATTTCTGGAAGCGGGTAAGAGACATTGAGGCAGCATCTGTTGGTTTGTGGTACTATTTTGGTCATACTCATATTTTCAATGTCTGCTAGGACATTCATACTCATATATTCAATGTCTGCTAGGACTGGCCTCTCCCAACCTCACCTCACCTGTCTTTTTCAGAATTGTCTTTGTCATTCTCTCTCATCCATTCAATGTCGATCTGTTTATTTATTTACTTTTGAAATCAATGACTCTTCTGGGGTTTCGATTGGAATTACAATGAATCAGCAAATTAATTTGAGGCAAAAGAATTTTTCTAAATTGAATTCCCCCACTTGCCAAGACCTATTTTTTTTCACATCTTTTAAAAAATTTCCCATTAAAATGGTGTCGGGTTCTTTCCTGGGATCCCAGGTGGGTTTATCCAGAAATGGTTATGGCTTTAGGTAACACCGTGACCAGGATTCTCGGTAGCTTACTGGCATAGAAGAATGCCTTGACTTTGGCGTGTTTATCTTGTGTCCAGTCATTTTTCTGAATGTTTTTATTATTAATTCCAGTAATTTTTATCTGGTACCTTTAAATTTTTTAAGAGAGCAACCACAGGGTTACAAAGAATTGGTGCTTTGTATTGTTACATGAGTCAAGGGGGTAGTGGTCTAGTATGTTCGTGCCACAAAGTGGGTGGCTTCAAACAACAGAAATGTATTTTCTCACAGTTCTGAAAGCCTGAAGTCTGAAATCAAGGTGTCAGTAGGGTTGGCTTCTCCTGGAGGCCCTGTGGGAGAATGTGTTCCAGGCCTCTATCTTAGCTTTCCCTATTTGTCAGGGATCCTTGCTTGGCAATCCTGTATCACCCATCTTCTACTTGTGTTTTCACATGGCCTCCTTCCCCATGAGCATGTCTGCGTATCTCCGAATTTCTTTCTTTGTAAGGTTATCAGCCATTGGATTTAGGGCCCACCATTAATCCAATATGGCCTCCCCTTAACGCCTCTTAACTCTATCACCAAATAGGATTACATTCACAGGTACCAGGGGTTAGGACTTGAACATGTCTTTTTTTTTTTTTTTTAAGATTTTATTTATTTATTTGAGAGAGAGAGTGAGAAAGAGCATGAGTGAGGAGAAGGTCAGAGGGAGAAGCAGACTCCCCATGGAGCTGGGAGCCCGATGCGGAACTCGATCCCGGGACTCCAGGATCATGACCTGAGCTGAAGGCAGTCGTCCAACTAACTGAGCCACCCAGGCGCCCGAACATGTCTTTTTGATGGGACACAATCCTGCAATAGTCAGCGTTCTTGTCTCTGACCAGGTTAATTCTAGAGTATGGGTCCAATTCATGAACCCTATTTTCAAGATGTCCGTTGGAAATACTGCTCGTAGTCCGTGTGATATAAGGTATGGTTACGGTGACTACATTCAGTTTAGATCCAGGAGGCACCGAGAGGAGCGTAATGTCTGCTTTCCCTTCATTACAGGGCTTTGGTGGTACCCAGAATCTGTGTTGTTCCAGAGGGTGACATTCAGAGGGAAGCAAATTTTGGCTCAGTATAATTTGACCACATCCAAGGGATCTTTGGATTAAGGCCATCTTCCAAGGGTCGTCTATCTGCAATAGTAACAAGTTCCATCACCCTTCACCCACCTGACAAATATGTACTGAGGCCAGGCACGTGTCGGGCAGCAGGCCCTGAGCCAGACACCAGGGCAGCGACAGGATCCAGAGAGACCCAGGCCTTGTCCTCAGAAGGCTTATAGTGTAGTGGCCCCAGAAGGGCCCAGGCAGGTTGGGTGGGAGCAGCGCTCAAGGGGTCATGAAGTAGAGTCTCTCTGGAGAGAAGGTGGTTAGATGACTGCCATATTCCCCCAGAGCTAAGGCACTGGGGTCTTTATGAGCCCTGAGGCCAACTGTAAAGGAAAGCAGAGGCTTGGAGTGGGAGTTTGGGGGTGAAATGAATTCATGAATGAAAGAAAAAAGGGTTTAGATGAACCCAGAGGGGCTCTCCTTGGCAGAACACATGCAGGAAAGCAGGCTCCCTTGCTCCATTATGCCTGTCTACCCACAGAACTTTATGTAGGCTCTCCTGTCTCCCACTACAGTGTTCTCAGCCTTATACCGCCCACCCGGAGGAGCAGACGCTCAACAAACAAACAGCCCAGACCCACCATGGCTGCTCCAGCTGCGGCCACCTCTGTGGGGAAACCAAATCCCTTTCCCCAATGTCAGCAGACAAAACAGCCTGGGCCCTAGGTGTTTCCCCTTCTGCCTGGGACACCCAGCCAGGGAAAGCAAAGCAAGAAGCTCTAAATCAAGTGTTTTCCGCAGAACTAGGCCCGGGGGTGGAAGGGAGAGGCCTCCGCTCTCAGCGGCTCCTCCTCCTTAATGAGCCAAAATAAAGCCAGTGCCAGGGAAGTTAATCTGCCTTGAGATAGGGGAGTCACACCCTGAGGTGGAGAGGGAGCGGGCCCAGGGCACCGCAGGCCCAGGAAACTGGACCTGTGAGTCGAACCTCGCCAAGGTAAACGTGGGTCTCTGATGCCCAGGAGGGAGAGGTCCAGTCGTCCAAGAAAAGAAACCCCATCTTCGCTTAATTGCTGCCCTTTGACCATGTGATGAGAAAGATACATTTTTTTCAAAAGATCTGTCATCAGTGCTGGGAAACGCCTGGTACTCGACACCATTTGGTCGTGATCATTGTTCCTTTCCCCACCATCCAACTGCTTCCCCATGTGTGCACACATGTCTTCACATGTGAATGCACATGCACATGGGTGCACGGGCTCTGACATTGATGCACACGTGGGCACACCCACGTCCCACTCATACATTCGCCCTAAGCTTCACCCTTCCGTACACGCAGCCCCACACACATGCTCACACGTGTACACACTCACATACGTGAGTATGCCTGCCTCTACCCTCGCACCCAAGAACACACATGTGCACCCGGATATGCAAACGTGCACAGGCTCACACGTCCTCATGCAAAGCACACGTGTCCTCACATATGTTCTCACATTTACATGTATTTCACACAAACAGCCTCACATACACACAACCCTATTTTGAGGATGCTTCTCCAGGAGTTGATTTAATCCTCTGCTCTGTGATCAGGCAAAGCCAATGACTTCCTTATTGGGCCAGATTTCAGTCTGAAACCCATGGCCTGGTCCCCAGGCCGGCAGACGACTGGTCACAAAGGCCCAGAGCCTAGGATATACTCAGGTCATGTAGGATGTTCCTGCCCTCTGTCTGTCTGGAAAAAGCTAGGGCTTTGGAGCGGGGGAATATGGTTCTCAGTGACTTTGGACAAGTTACATAGCCTCTACAAGTCTCAGGTTCTCAAAAAAGAGGAGAGCTAATATCACCCACTTCATGGGGTTGGGAAGAGGGACACGACCTAGGTGAAGTGGCCATGTGGCTTGGGTGTTCGGGAGAAAGCTTGAGCAATTCTCCTCCCTTGGGAGACTGTCAGGGCTTCCGGCACGTGCAAGATGGGACTAATGAAATCCAAGTGCAAAACACAAAAGGCATTTCACATTATTGCTGCAAAAGGAACATTTTATAAGCTATCCAGCTGTCTGGCCAAAGACATAGCCAGGGATCTTCTCTGAGAAAGGGACCGTGGGCAGGAGATTTCGAAGGCAATGAGCAAGATGTCATTTTTTTTCGTCTCTAAAGCTGCGGTAGCCCACTGGGGAAAAGCAGAGGAAGGAGAAGCCACAGGAAAGGAGAGCCAGAGAAACAGAACCTGAAAAGAATTCAACGGACTGCTGCCTGAAACATCTGGAAACATGCTAATGGGCATAAAGGAAAAGGCGGCGCCAAGCCATCTCTTGGCAGGGGCTCCGAGAGCCGCCCGAGGGAGTTGGAGCAGACACTGTGGGACTTTTCTCTTGAGTTCCTGTAGCTTCCTCCTCAGGCTGGCCTGGAGTGATGGCTGAAACATGGAAACGTGGCCTGACTTCTCTTCCCACCAACCAACTCCGGGCTTGGGTTTTCATCCGGTAAAGTGAACGGTTCGGTAAAGATGAACAGGCCCACATTTCTGGGGGAAAAATAAAAAATCTGACATGAATGCCAGGCACTGTGCTGAGTTCTGCACACGCATCCTCTCAGTCCTTACACGAAGTCTGGAGGGGGCGACAGTGTGAAAGGTATGCCCCTTTGACAGAGAGGATAACCGCTCAGAGAGGGTCTGGGCATTGCCTGAGATCACAGAGCCAGCCAGGGGACAGGGTGAGATTTGAACCTGGAGCCCAACCCTGTGTTCTCCTGCTGAAGAAGAGTAAGTGTTAATCTTCCCGGCTCTCCCCCGCACTCAGGGGCCAGAACCCCCTGGGACCAGCTGCCGGAAACGGATGACCTCAGCCAGCCTCCTCCGTTCACAGACAGCGGGGAAAGTGAGGAAGCCAGGGACTGGCCCTGGGTCGCGACGCATCCCCTGTCCAGTCCTCATTCCTGGACTTCACTCTCCCTAACAGCCCCAGGACAGAGCTGGGGAAAAACTTCAGAGACATCTCCTGGGAAGGCGGCAGGAAGGCGGGGCCGAGCTGGGGGCTCTTGTGACGTGGTGATGAGGTGATGTTGATGGCACTGTATTTCCCGCTTTTGAGAAACGCTCTGGCATCGGAGAAGTCGTTGGGGGCGGTGAGAGGAATTTGGCAGGGATCTGGTTATAAGCCATCTGGAGGCTGGTGCGAGGACCAGAAAAGTGGCTGCCTGTACAGTGTGGTGTCATTCCCTGAGTGCGGTCACAGCTCTCTCTGTTCACAGGAGGCGTGGTCACGACTGGGGAGACTCAGAGAGAGAGAGAGAGAGAGAGGCTCTACCCTGAATCCCACAGCAGGGCAGGGACATTTCACCATGCCCTTTTGCAGCCTTTGTCCCGCGGGACCGCATGAGGGCCCGTTGCACACTCGCCTGCCCGAATGCAAGCAACTCTCACGTCATTTCATCAGAAGCGTGACATGCTAGCACGACTCATCGTTGTTATGCAATTCCCGTGTGCTGGGACCGGTGCTCAGGATCTTATCCACGTCCTCTTGCTTCACCCTCAGCACCCGGCTGCGGAGTCAACAATTACCACCCCCGTTTCTATGTTTCCACTCGAGGACACAGAAGCCAGGAGGTTTGATGAAGTTACAGAGGTGATAAGGGCGGAGCCGGAACTCAAGTGCAGGCGTCCAAGGTCCCAGCCCAGGCTGCCACCCTCGACACTGGGCTGCACCTGCATCACTTCCAGGCACTTCAGGTGACCCCTGAATATCACTCAAGCAGGAATGGGCAGAATCCTGGCTGTCGCGACTGCGCCCCCCACCCTGCCGCTCTGCCACTTTCCTCTCTGAATTGGGGACGTTGGCAGAGGCAGAGTCCCGGGAGACTCTGCCCGTCCCCTCGTGTTGGCCTAGCTCACCCACGGATGAGTCAGCTGGAATTTCTGGACATCGCGGGCTCACAACCGTGGTACCAGGAGCTGTCAAGAGGCAGGAATGCACGGAATGTGGCTTCGAGCGCTCTGCCTGCACCCCCCTCCGCCCCTGCTCCCTGGGGCTGAGTCCACAGAGAGGTTTGGAAGGTGAATGACACAGTGTTTGTCAAGGGTTTGGGACGACAGGTGCATTCGAAGATGAAGACAAAGACCGATTCTTTTCTGGGGCTGCCGGCACAGTTTCCCATCCCGCCCACGCAGGCACGTCTGTGTTCCAGGCCCGGATCCTCCGTGCCCCAGGCTCGGTGAAGGGCAAGAAACCACTGATTAGGAAGCAAGAAGAAAAAAATGTCCTGGGCTCGCAAAAGATGGAATGTTTGACCTCTTTGCGCAGCTCTGACCTGGCCTTGCGACTCCACCATCCTGATTTTGTCCCTTGCTGGCTCACATGCCTTTGTGGAAGCCGTGGGGATTTGCCTCATACTTTCTCTGTGTGGGGGGCTGTGCGTTCCCTGGGTAGAGGGCAGTGAACCGGGCGGTGACCCTCCTTCTCTCTGGGACTTTTCCCTCTAGAGGCAGGGGACTTCAGATAACAAAACGAGCAGAGCAGCCACACAGTTACAGAAAGCAGTCAAGCGGATGAAGGAAACCAACCAGGGCCACGATGGAAATGAGGGAGAGGGGGTCACTTTAAAATAAAATGCACCCCTCAGAGCTGTGTACTGTCAAATGTGTCACCTGCCCCAAAGCTTTAGCTCATGTCATTTCCCCACCCGGGTTCCCTTTTTCCTCCCACCTTTGCTGGACCGGGTGTGGAGGGTAGTTTCCTGACTCCTGGAGCCCTTCTCGCCCACTTGCTGCTTTGCCCCGTGGATATTGGATCACTTTATTTCTCTCCCTGGCTCGTGAGGCTCTCAGAGGCAGGAAGCCGAGTTGTCTCACACACCAGCGCCGCGTGAGAATTCCCTCTGACACACGTGCCCCAGAACCTTTTATTTTGATGCCAGGCCCCGGGGAGATACATAATAAATATTTCTTTAGGGAACGGGCATCCCCAGAGGCTGGCTGCCTGTGGAAGGTTGGGAGGAGTTGGGGGTCTGAGCAAAGAAACCGTATTTCAGAGACACTCGGGGCATGGGAACTACCAGCTTGGAGCCTCGTGGATTCGGACAGTCACATCAGACGCATGCCTTTCAGGAAAGAGGAAGGGTTGAGGGTAAAAACTGTTTCATCAGCCCCTCTTCCACAAGTCCGGGCCCGCAGATGGTGCCTTGATTACCTATCAAAATGAGCAAATGCCAGAATTCACCCAAGGCCTTGCTGACGCAGGGCACTAGAGAGAGAGAAACCGCTGGGCTGATTATCTTGGCTTTATCCACCACATCTGGTCTAGCTCAGCATCTCTGCTTTCCATCTTTAAAGAGACGGCTGCGGAGTTCGAGAATCTCAGAGCAGCAGAGGCCTAAAAAAAAGACCTCACATCTGACCTCCTCCCTTTGTAGATAAGGGCCGTGTCACTAGGAGAGGCTGTGACTCACCCACGGCCACACAGCTGGTGGGAGACCCAGCTGGGACCATCCCATGGCTCTCCCCTCCCAGGCCAGAGCTTTTCCCGGTTTTCCAAGCTGCCTCTTAGATCTCGCCAAGTCATTTCCACATTCTCCTCCCTCTGCCGGGCTGGTGGTGGGCCATTAGTAAGAGAAGCTGGCCATAGTCCTTTCTCCCTCCCTCCACAGGACCTCACCAAAAAAGAAAGAGATTTCATTCCAGAACCAAACAGGGATCGTTTTTGTTTCTGTTTTCATTTTTCTCATCATCTGCTGTATTGTACTATCCAATATAGGCTCCCTTCTCGGGGTACAGCTCCCTGTCTTCAAGCGATGCTATGGAAGTGTCATCCACCCTCCTGTCAACCCTGAGAACAAGACGCCATGTCTTGGCTGTGCAATCAAGCCACCACGGGTACCAAGGTGAAGGGGGGATGCCTCCCACAGGCCTGTCAGCCGAGGCCTCGCCTTGGAGAACAGGTGGCCCCAAGGCTTCACAACCCCATTTCCTGATCTCCTCTTTTGAGACAGTTTCCTGGCTCCCAGGTGAAGTAGAGCATCTCCCTGGAAGGTGCTTCCTAGGCATTCTGGAATGGAGAAGTGCCCATACCCACTCCGTTTTTTTTTAAACTGATGTAGAAATTGAGGCTCAGAGGGGTTAAGTTACCTGCCCATGGTCACCCAGCTAGTGAGTGGCAGAGTCAGAATTTGAACTCAGGTCTGACTCTAAAACCCATCTATTCCTAAGACACCTCCCCCATGTGCCTCAAAGGCGTTGGAAGCGTCTCAAGAGCCCCCACCTGCCCACATGCTCAGAAATAGTGCCCCCGGCGTTGAGTCCCTCATTGGAGCCATCACCCAGTGACTTCAGTCTCTGGTGGCCAGAGATGGTCAGGGATGGGCAGAAGGAAGGTATACAAGAAAGCCCTCAGCAAAGCTTCGATTGTGGTAGGACGGACCTAAGGGTTGGGAGGAGGAAAGGGCCCAGAGGCTGGTGGGACCAGGCATGAGGGCAGCCCCCCTCAAAAGCCCACAGGGCCACTCCAGGGCAGGGACTGGTTTTGGGGAGGAAGGGCCCAGCATGACTGGGAGGCATTAGTCAGCAGCGGCGGCTTATGAAAGGAGGGATTGTCTGAAGCCTCCTTACTCACCGGGCCAATCGGGTCGTCCCCAGAGCCTGGGAGCAAAGCTGGTATCAGAGGGGACCGGGAACTCGGCGCCGCTCATTGCCCAGGTTGAATGACCAGGGTATTGGGGGCTGAGTGTGAAGGTCTGTGAGTCACAGCCCTTGGCTGGCAGGCTGAGTGTCTTCATTGTCCACTCGGCAGTGGGACAGTTGACCTAGAGCCCTGCCGGGGTGGGGGAGGAGGCGGCGGAGCCCCCCTCTTATGTCAGAGGAAACCAGGGGCTGATTCACGGGGTGCCTGCCCTCACTTATCACTCTGCCAACCTGCTCCCCCCCATCAGAAATTCAGGTTTGGAGTCACTCCCCAGCAGCCCCCTGGGTTCACCCACTTGTTGCTTCTTCCATCATTCACATGCTCTTTCTGTTGTGGGGTTTTGCGTTTTGTGGGGGTTCCCCCCCCCCCCCGATTTTTATTTTCTCTGACTGAAAGTAATCTATTGAATATTATCCAGCCTTATAAAGGAAGAAAATCCTGACCCATGCTATGACAGGGATGAACCTAGGAGTGAGATAGACATTGGCTGTATGAGCCCATGTTTGTGAAGCACTTAGGACGGTTGACATCATAGGGACAGAAAGTAGAATAGAAGTTGCCAGGGGCTGGTGGAGGGTGGAGAGGAGGCACGGGGAGTGATGCTCGATGGGTCAGCCCACGTTTGGGAAGATGAAGGAGTTCTGGAGATGGACGGTGGCGATGGTTGCACAACAGGGTGAAGGTACCTAACGCCAGTGAACGGAACCGTTGAAAATGGCTAAAATGGGAAATTCTCTATTTAGTATATTATATCACAAGAAACACAAACCAAAAAAGGTAATCTGTTATTCAAACAATACATAAAAGTAAGAGATAGCTAGATGTCCTCATCCTACCCTCTGTTATTAATAATTTGGCATATTTCAAACCTTTTCTTTTAAATTTCATTTATTTATTTGACACAGAGAGAGCGATAGATAGCACAAGCAGGGAGAGTGGAAGACAGAGAAGCAGGCTCCCCGCTGAGCAGGGAGACTGACGAGGGGCTCAATCCCAGGACCCTGGGATCATGACCTGAGCCAAAGGCAGACGCTTAACCGACTGAGCCACCCAGGCGCCCCTTCAAACCTTTTTATATTCCTGTATAAACATGCATGTGTGTGTGACAAAAGTTCCCCGAGGTGGGAAGGGAACAGGGTCCCCAGGGGCCAGCTAGTCTCTGGCTCTCTCTGTGTCTCTTTGAAGGATAATGTTACATCTCCATCTCACCAAACCCCAGATAACCCCTCAGAGCCAGGTAGCAAGGTCACGGCAAGGTCACGACATTGCCAATGATACCATCCAGTGAGAGGTGAGCCCTGTCTGGCTTGGGGCTAAGCCCTAACGCACAGGAACGCACTTCATCCTTACACCATCATGTGAGGAAGGTCCGCTTTATGCCCACCCCAAAGCGCATTTCATACACGGAGACTCAGAGGCTTTGAGAGCGAGGGAGCTACCAGGTCCCCAACGTTAGAAGGAGAAAGGAAGTCAGGTTGTTGTACAGCGGGACTCAGAGTCGCCCCGGCTGCCTCGTGCCCCTCTCCTTGAACAGTGATCATTTATAGGGCGCTTGTCCACTTCGCAGGAATCCCTTCATTTCTGGCTTCCCAGAGGGAAAGGACTCCTGGAGTTTTGTTCACTGTTTGGTCCTCCTCGAGTCCTGGAACACAGTAGGTGTTCAACAAATATTTGCAGAGAGAATAGTTCTCATTCATGCCTCTGTTTGATCTTCCCCCACACCCTTGTGAGGTAGCAAGTTAGGAAACAGGATTGCTGCTGGTGTTAGTCATCTGGCTAGCAGGCGAGATGGAGTGACTTCCTCCTGGTCACACAGCCAGGCCCGGCTGCCGGACTGGGGCCCCCCGGCTTCTGGCATCCTTCCCAGGCCTTTCCAACTCTGTTGTCAAGACTTGGGCCCCTGCTGTTACGGGACAAAGATATTAATGGAGGAGGAATCCTTTGAGTCATTACCAGCAATAATAATAATAATTGCAGTCATAGTCTCTGTAATCTTTAACTCGTGTGAGCCTCTTATCATTGGCACCAACAAGGCACTATTATGTCCGTTCTACAGATAGGTCCAGAGAAATCAAGCAACTTTCTCAATGTCGCACAGCTGGAAGTGGAAGAGGTGGGATTCAGACTCCATCTGGCTCCAGAGCCCATATGCCACATCCCAGTAACATTTCAGGACCAGCTGGCATCCTGGGCTGGACCCCACAAGGCTCACAGCACAGCTAGGCTGAGCTTTGGTGAAGGCTGGGGCTGAATGAAACGGCCACCCTTCCCTCCTTCTTTCCTGCCAGTCATCGAGTCTTCCCCGAGTTCCACCTGTGCGCTCCGCAGCGGCCCCAGGACACAGCCCGAATAGAGGAGGGCCCTCCCTGTTCTGACTGAGCCTTTGGCCTGCCTGGCAGGAGACGTTAATGTCATAATTATGTGGTTAATTGTTTCATTAGAGCCCAGACCAGTGCCACCGAGGAGGGCTGAGGCTTTGCCAGTCTGTGATGGGCACAGACCGGGGCTGGGAGCTGGGGAGGGCTGCCCCATGGGGCTGACTTCTCGACTGAATGCCGAAGGGTGTTTGGGGTGAGGTGAGCCAAGTGGAAGAGCATTCTGAGCAGAAGGCCTGGGCAGCTGCAGGGGCTCTGACTGTGGCCTGAGCTGGTGTGGGAGGAGGACAGGCGGAAGGGGTGGGGGGAACCAGGGATGAGGGCTGTGCCAGCCTGCCCTGGGCCCGAGGCCTCTCTTACGGAACTGGGACGACTGTCATCATCTCTCTTTCAATATTATCCTTAAAGCACACATGGGAAAGGGGACTTTAGGAATTCCTGTTCCCCCCCCAGGGGAACTTACTCTGTAAGTTCGGGCAGCTGTTAGCACCTGACAACGTGTCTGCTGTCCTGTTTGACCCTCACAACCACCTGGAGGGAGGAAAGGTGAGCAGGTATCAGGCCCCGGTGCAGCAGAGGAAACTGAGGCAGGAAGAGGTGGTGCCTTCCCAGGGCCCCACCCCTGGCATACCTTCCTTTCATGGCGGCCTTTTCTCCTCTTTGAGATTGCACTTAGCAGCACCTGAGTCCCTGGACTGCTTGGGGGGGGGGGGGTACGTGACAGAAGCCAGGAAAAGGGCTGAGCAGGTAAAGGCTCAAGGTCAGTGTTCCGGAAACAGTGGCTGCCCTCATTATCATCACAACCATAATCATTATTCCCTGATTCCGGTGCTCGGCTTCTCCCTGAGCACCTGCTCTGCTGTGTGCCAGGCACTGTGCCAGGTGCTGAGAGGCGGGAAGGCATAGAATGCCTCCCCTGCTGCTAAAGAACTTATAGTCTAGTGAGGGAGGCAGTTAATTAGCAACCTGGGGCAGCTAGCAAAGCACCCACGAAGGGGCCGGCCACGGGGCAGGCGTGGCAGGGGAAGCCCAGAGGCCATGAAATCTGAGCTTCAACTTGTTGTTAGTTTGGCCCTCGGAAGTGGGAGAGTGGGCGAGGACTCCGCAGACACCTCTAGGTGGAGGTGGGTGTCTCTGATGCTAGAGCAGGCGGAGCTGAGTTAGTGCTGGCCACACTGAAGGGCCTCGAACGGCTGCTCCATGCCTTGTGGTGAGCAGCGACGCACGGGGGATCTGGTGTAAGACCTTCTGCCCAGAGGGTCACAATCCACACAACAATGACAAACAAGCTGCCTCGGTAGATGAAGTGGACCAGATCCTTCTCGACAAAGTTCTTTGCAGTTCTTTCCTAATTCTAGGGGTAAATGATGCACAATGCAGGAAAGAAAGGCTGCGTGCCCACCAGGGCAAATGTCAAAAATGTTTGTAGCTCACCACACCCAGATAGCCCTGATTAACCCTGGTAAGCAGAGTACATCCTTCCAGCCTTCAGGTAGGTTCCAAGTGCTGTGAGCGGGGAGCCAGGGTTATGGGGCCAGGGGAGGGCTGGGATGGCACTGCGGGGGGAGGTGAGATTTGGACTCAGCCTTAAAGGAGAGGCAGGGCTTGGAAACCACAGAAAAGGAGAGAGATTCCAAATAAGGGGACAGTATGGCTAAGACACAGAGCTGGGGGAAATGGATAAAACAAAACAAAAAACAGGGCTATTGGTACCTGCTCATGTTCTCATGCATATATCCAGCCTCTGTTCTCATGCATATATCATGTACCCTCATTCAATCTTCCCAAAACCTCATGGTACAGAAACAAGAGAACCCTCATGTTAGGGTAAGAAGCGGAAGCACCCACACCCACTGTCTGAAACATGGCTCTGGTCCAGACCCAGGGCCACCTCAGCCCCAAGCCCAGGGAACCATCAAGAGGGGTGGCCGGGAGTGGGCCCCTGTGGACAGGGGCCTGGGCACATCCAGGCCCCCTCTGAGGAAGGGGGAGGAGCTGAAGGAGCATAATGGAACCTTCCATGAGGCTGGATCTGTGCTGTGGTGGCTTTATCAGGACCCCACAGGTCTTGACAATCGCTGCTGCCCATCTGAAACCAGGCTTCTCAGAGCACGGATCTGCTGCCCCCCCAGGAGATAAGGCAACTCTGGTCATGCGGCTGTAACTGTCAGTGACCAAGCAGAAGGCACAGCAGGGCTGATGGCCAGCTCTGTGACCACGGGCAGGTGACATTGCCTCTCTGAGCCTCGGTCTCCCCGTCTGTCCAATGAAAGCAGCCACACCACTTCTCTTGCCCCAAGCTTGGTGTGCAACCAGCCCGCTGCTGCTGCCTTCCTCCCAGCCCTGTTCCCTCACCCAAGCCCCCCTCCCAACCAGTTTCCCCAGAGGGCACCACCTTTGCACCACACTAGACACCAGGCTGGGAGTTGAGTCAGATCGTGGTCCACCAACATATTGCTGGGGTGGACGGGCCCAGACAACCAGAGGATTCTTGTCCAACTCCCATCTGGCAGCCAGCATTTGCCAGGCCCAGCTGAGGCTGGCGGAGCCCGAGGGAGAAAAGGGGGGTGGGGAACCCCGGATGGGGAGGCTCTGATTTTGCCAGCAAAGGCTTTTGTGCTCTGGAATGCCAGGCCAGGGTAGTCGGCTCTGCCAGTGAAGAGACCAGCCTCCAACAATAATGTTTTTCCCTGGGTTTTCCAGAAGGCACCAGCTGCTTTCTAATTCAAACCATCAGGAGGAGGAGCCTTACATGTGCTGAGTCTCAAAACGCTTGTATAAAGAAAACTACTCCCTGTGCCAGACAAGAGCCGGCTTGGACAGGAGTTTCGGTCAAGGAGCCTCCGGACCAGAGGCTGTGAGGGCCTCCCTGGGCGCCCCTGCCACGTCCAGCCCCGGCCCTCAGCTAGCAACCTCCCTGGGGCACGTTTGGCACCAATCACCCCACCCACCCACATGGGTTGTTCCATGCATGGTCCACCATGCACCAGGGACTACAAGGTTTTTGGAGAAATCATCGTGACTGTTACTGTGGTTCACACGGCTCGAGTCTGTGTGGTACACCAGCAACTACACTCAGTGCTTTCCGTTCACCATCTCTCTGGACCACCTCCTGTTCTCCCATTTCACAGAAGAGAATGGTGAGGCTCAGCAAAGTGAAAAGACCCTGCCTTGGGTCCCCCAGCAAAAATAAAGAGGTGGGCTCCCCACTGTGGGTCTGCCTCCAGGGTTTCACTGCCCCACGGCCTTGCTGCGCTGCAGATAAAAGATTGTGTGCCTCCCCACACCAGCACCCCAACACACACGCAAGCATGCACGCACATGCGTACACAAGCACACTCTTTTCATTACAAATCGTATCAATATCAAATGACTGCCGTCATCCCAATAAATGCAATTCCTTCCTCCTAGTTCATTATAATGTCATCTCCTCGGTTTTAAAATTTGTATTCGTCCAATAGATTGTTTATGAAAAGCACATCTCTTTGAGGGGTCCATAAATAAATTTTTGAAAAAACCCTGGGATAAAAAGGACACCCGTGTCCCTTCCTGGGATGGCTGGGATCGAAAAGTCAGATAATAACAAGTGATGGCCAAGATGTGGAGAAATCAGAGCCCTCGGAGCTGCGGGTGGGGGAGAAGACGGTGCAGCTGCTTTGGAAAACAGTCTGGCAGGCCCTCAAACAATGAAACACAGAGTTCCCTATGACCCAGCAATTCCACTCCTAAGTATGTACCCGAGAGAAATGAAAACATATGTCCGCACAAAGACTTGCACAGGAATGTTCAGAGCAACATTGTTCCTAGTAGCCAAAATGTGGAACCAATCCACAGGAATAAACAAAATGTGGTCTCTCTGTAACATGGAATATTATTCAGCCATAAATAGAACTCAGGTACTGATAGGCACTACCATATGGACAGCCCTTGGAAACATTGTGCTGAGTGAAAGAGGCCAGTCACAAAAGTCACATACTGTATGATTCCATTCGTAGGAAATGTCTGGAATAAGGAAATCCACAAGGATGGAAAGGAGATTCATGTTTGCTCAGGATGGGGGCCCAGGGTGGGGTGGGGACCTGGGGAGTGGTAACAGCCAAAGGGTCGGGGCTGTCTTTCTGGAGTCATCAAAAATGCTCGGAAAGTGTGATAGTTTCACACATCTGTGAACACGCTCAAAGCCATTTAAATGGGTGAACGGGATGGTATGCAAATTTGATCTCAATAGAGCTGTTAAAAAGAAAAGATTGAAGGTGGGGCCCTTAAGGGTGAGGGAGGTCAGAGGAGCAAACGCTTTTATTCACAACATCAGAAAGGACAAGCCAGGGTGAGGGAGACAATCTGCGAGTCCGGTTGAGGACAGGCATTTTGAGTCCTGGTGTGGAAGTAACGAGTTTTCCACACGACTGGAAATGAGTGGTAGGTGTAGGAAGAGAGGGGAATGGCTCTCAGCCTGGGAGGAAGGAATTGGCAATCTAAGGAGGCTTCCTGGAAGAAGTGACGTTCTGCTGCGTCCTGAAGAACAAATTGGGGAAGAAAGTGAGGGTGGGGGCTCCTGGGTGGCTCAGTCCTTAGGCATCTGCCTTTAGCTCAGGTCGTAATCCCAGAGTCCTAGGATTGAGCCCCATGTCAGGTCCTCTGTTCAGCGGGATCCTGCTTCTTTCTCTGCCTGCTGTTCCCCTGCTTATACTCTCTTGTCAAATAAATAAATATCTTTAAAGAAAGAAAGAAAGAAAGAGAGAGAAGTCCCCAGGTGGAGGTGACAGAGGCATGCTCAGGGGATGTTCTGCGGGGCTGATGGGAGTGGGGGAGAGTTTGAGACAGGATTCCTTCCTGGCACAGTGGGAAGGGCAGGGGGCCCCATTTGCCCCTAACAGGCTGTGTTTCCCTCAAGCAAGCCCCCATCCCTCTCTGGGCCTGGATTCCAATAAAAAAAAAAACAACAAAAAAAAAACCTCCCTTCATCCCTGATTCTGTGAGTCTCTGAGGCTGAGATTGGAGAGAAGAGGGCAAACCAATGACCGATTGGGGGGGGGGGGCAGAAGTAGAGGGGGGTTTTGAGTGTTAGAGCCTAGCAACAGAGGGACTAGGGCCTCTTAGACACAAGCTCTCCAGCTTGTCAGAGCCGGACAATGACTTGCTGCCCATGGGCCATGTCCCACACCTTGACCTCCCCAGGAAACACAGGTGCCTGAGAAGAAATCGAAACAGAAACACAGGTGTCTCTCCCTGGGCAGATTCCAAGAAAGAAAAGAAAGTGGCTTCTAAAAGAGAGAACCCATGAGCTTTGAAGGGAGGAAGGAAACCCAAGCCTCGAGAGGAAGCGAGGGAGGAGGGAGCTGGGAGAGAGCAGCAGGTGCCCTGGGTGTGGGCACGCGGCCCAAGGCCACCCCGCTGCTGGTGTCTGAGCGGGCCCCAGCCCACGGGTGACTCCAGAGGGGCAAGAGAATTGTGTGTGGAGGAGGCGCAGGTCCTGCCGCCGGTGGGGGGCTTTCCGCAAATGGTGGCTGCCAGGCTCCCGTCTTCTCAGCCTCCCTCAGCCCTCGTGGCTCAGACGTCTGTGGTCCTGCATTTGGAGCCAGAGGATCTGGGTTCAGATTTGGGGTCTTAATTGCAGTCTCTGCCGCCTCGGTTTGCTGATCTATGAAATGGGATCGCCAGCGCCACTCCGCCTCTGCTATCAGAGAAAAGGGAGGAAGACTGTCGATGGCCGGTCATGTGGAAAAAGCTGGCCCATGGAGATCTAGGGCGTGGGTGAACTCTGGGCTTGAGGACGGTAACCTCCTGAGCCGTCCCATGCAGCGCTTTTACCTGTCAAACACCTTCCCCTGTGCTGAGTCCTCTGCGCGTGCCGGCCCTGAGCAATGAAGGCCAGGATGTCCTTCTGTCCATTTGACAAGAGACTGAATGGAGGCTCCGAGAAGCTGCATGACCGATGGCGCGGGCTGCAAGCAGGAGAACATCAGGACGTTGGGCTCCCCAGGCCTGGACCTCACGGCCAGTGGGCCCGTTCTCCGGAGAGGGGTTGGGGAGATGCTGATGCCTTTCATCCAGGCAGGGAATCGATAAGCTCTGGTCCTGGGTCCAGGGTCCTTCGGAGGCTGTTTGGCCTGGCAGCAGAAAAGGCTCACAAAAAGGCCCTCAAATACGTAAATTTTTCTTGAGCAGATGCTGGATTACGCTAGTTCCGGGGCTGGAACCAGGGCAAACTCTGAAAGACTGTAGGGACATGGAGAAGGAACATGACAAAGCCACTGACCTTAGAGATGGAACAGCCTGCCTGAGGGGGTAGTGAGCTTCCTGTCACTGGTGGGTGCTCAAGGGCAGGCCTGACATAGCTCAGAGGGGGGTGAATTGCTGAGGGAGGGGAGCCTAGAGGCGGGCTTCTCCACCGGGGCATGGTTGGTATTCTTTGAATCAGGGGGCTGTCCTACAGGCACCTGCAGGACACTCAACTACATCCCTGGTCTTAACCCACTAATTCCGGTCGCACCCCCCACCCCCACATTTTGTGATGATCAAAAATGTCTCCGGACACAGTCAAGGGTCCCCTGGGGCAAAATCACACCCCCCGTTTGAGACAAACTGGCTTAGATGTCCTTTAAGTTGCCCTGAGACACCTTGATTCCGTAATTCTAAAGAAGGAGACCCAAGAATCCCTGATATTTTTTGAGCCCCTCCTGGAGTGCACAAATGCTTAGACCCATAACCTTGTTTAATGTCGCGATCTGTTCTGGTGGTTCTGTCTTCTTACTTACTCAGTTCTCCCCACTCCTCTGCCTGCCTTACTCCCATTCCTCCTTATGTCCCAGTTTAAGTGTCAATCCACCTGCAACCCCTTCCTGCTCCACGTCTCATTCATGCCCCTCTTTGTAATTTAATCCCAGCACCCCACAGCTCCTCTAAATAGCGCAGCTTCAGAGTGCCTCCCTGTCTGTCTTCTCCCTAGACAGTGAATGCCCAGAGGCCCCCCGGGGCTTGCTCCCCTCTGGGTCCCCACGTGGTAGGGGCTCCATGCACATGCCCTGAGGGACAGGGGAAGAGGTCAGCTCAGCACATGACGAACCTGTCACGGTCTGCGGGGCTGCCTCAGCCTGCAGCCCGAGCTGCCCACTACCCATGCTGCCTGAGCCAGCCCTGAACACCTCCTTGGGAAGCCACCCCCTTTCTGGCCATCCCTGGTTCCTCCTGAGCACAGGACTCTGACCCAGACACTGGCCTGTGTCCAGACAACCAGGTCCCCAGAAAGGACGAGGGGCGGGCCATGTGTGCAGGACCCTCCCCTGCAGGAGGAAATGACCTAGCTGGGGAGAGTGACCACAGACTTGTTCAGTAAATCCCGGGTCCCCAAGTGGGTCCCTTTCTTCAAAGCAGAAAGGAGGTCACTCCAGGATAAACAAGGGAAGCCCGGTCAGAACCTGGTCGGGAGATGGCCAGGGCAGAGGGTGTTTCTGTTGACTGTCTATTCTGATGGAGGCTGAGCTGTCGCACAGGAGGACAGGAAGCTCACCGCCCTTCGTGGCTCAGGTTGGGTCTTGAAATGCAGCTGCCCCCCCGCCCCGGGGGGCCTTCCGCCAGGTGACCTCTGCTAAGGCTCTCTGGGGCTTGGATCCACAGAGATTTCTTTTGTAAAGTGAGGAAGATTAGAACAGCATTGGTTTCTGAGTTTTGGGGTGGGGGGTTCATTTTGTTTTTAGCAAAAGAAGCCCCCCTTCTTAGAGGAAAATCTCATGGGATATCCCAACATATAATAAAAACCCAAAGTCTGTATTCTCGGTGTGCTCTATTCCCCCCACCCCAAAATAGTCCTGGGTTAGCTCTCCTTCCCACAGAGCTCTCTCAGGGCCCAGTTTGAAACCCACAGGGGTTTCTCTGAGGCCCCTCTAGCTCCAATCGTCTGCAGTTCTACCAATGACCCCACCAAATGGTGAAATGCAACCGAACATAATGGGGGGCTGGGGCATATGTGGTGGCCCTTCAGGGTCTTCCAAGCCCCTCAGGGCCAGGGGGATGGCTGTGACTTGGGTTATCCTTAAACATGCTGAGATGGAAAATTCTGGTCATCTGAGTATTCTGTTTATTTCTGTGGGTCCCTGGATAAACAGGAATTCACAGTACCCAACAAAGATAAACTTATGGAACTCATTACCCCAAAAGGGGTTAGAAGCCCAGGACGTGAGCACACCCCAGCAGGCCCCGCTGTGTTTGGATGACTGGAGCCCAGAGTGGAGACACCCAGGTCGGGTCCCAGCCTGACGCAGTGGCCACAGCTGTCCTGAGGCTGGAACTCGGAAATGTCCCACAAGCACAAGCACTTTCTCATCCCTTTGCTTAAGAAACTCAGGCTTCAAGAATTGGAATCATGCTCAAATAGCGGAAACCAGAGCCCTCGGCTCCCCCGTCAGAGGCCTCCCACACCATCCACTGAGAGGCCAGTGGCAGACCCAGACTTGGGCTCCTTACCTGGGAACTGGGCGCGTTTGACTGGAGAGTCTTTTCCCATCCACATGCGTGGGCCTGGATGGCTCCAGGCAGGGGACTGAGTTAGCTGCTGGTAACAGAGGGACCAGAGGCCAGAAGTAACTCCTCAGCGAGGCAGCTGGTCAGTGAGCATCTGAAGAAGGTTTCATTGAGAAGGGATGCCTAAGTCCACTTGGAGCCCAGGTAGTCAAGGGGCAGATGGAGGCAGCAGGGAATAGCATTTCCCCCAGAGGGAAGAGCCTGTGCTAAGGTTTAGAGGCGTGAGAGGATCTCGAAGGATTCCTCTAGCTCTAACTGCCTTGGGTGTTAGTGGGTGATTAAGGGTTGATGAGGGAGAAAATGTGGGTATCCCAGATCAATGTCTCAGAGGAAGAATAAGGGTCTCTTACCTGAGTCAGATTCTTGGGCTTCAGGGACCCTGGGGCTGCCCATGGGAAATCTGATCATTGTAAGATTCTCTTAATCAGTTCTCACAGGAGCTAGGAGAGCCCTTTAGAGATTATAGGAGTTTCCTGGGACTGCCATAACCAGTTCCCACAAACCGAGCAACTCAAAGCAACAGAAATCTATTCTCTCACTCCCCTGCAGGCCAGAGGTCTTAAATCAAGGTTTTGGCCGGGCAGGGCTTCGTCTGCAGGCCCTAGGGAAGCAGCTTTCCTGGCCTCTTCCAGGTGGTTTCTCGAGAAGGTGGCTTTAGGCCCTTCTTAGCTTATGATTAGGCTACATCACTCCAGGCTCTGCCACTTTCCTCTCTCAAATATCACTCTGCCTTTCTCTTATAAGGATATTTGTCATTGGATTTAGGACCCACTTGGATAATCCAGGATGATCTCATCTAGAGATGCCTGACTTAAGACATAAGACTATTTTCCCAATAAGGTCACATTGACATGTTCTGGGTTGTCGACACATTTTTTGTGGGGGACACCCTTTAACCTGCCACAGTGATCAACCATGCCCTAGCCTTGTTTTGAGGACGCCAAGGCTTGGCCAGGGAAAGGCTTTTTCCTGTGGCTAGCTGGTCAGTGACAGAGCTGGCACAGGCACCCTGGTACTGATGTCACCATTGTGACCATAGCATTACATGCATATCACTTAGCATAGGCCAGACGTGGTTCTATGCTGCGCATTTACCCATTCAGAGTGACCCCATCCTACAGAGGAGGACAGAGGCACAGAGAGGTCCAGGAACTTTCCCAAGGCCACACAGCCCATCTGTGAACCTACACTGTCCCCTGAAAAACCCCATGTGTCTCCTGATATGTAAAAGTGAGGGGCAGCCATGGAATGGTCTTTTGTGCAGTTTGGAGGCTTCAAGGGGATAGAATAGGAGCCTGCGGTCTAGATGAAGAGATAGACACATACAAGATCATTTCATAGAACCCAAGGGAGACACCAGCCTAGGGGTTCAGAGAGGAATCTCACAGGAGAAAAGACCAATGTCAGGAGGCCCTCCAGGGAGGAATGAAATCATACAGAGGAAGAAGAATGGGAAGGATATTCTAGACACGAGGACTGGGCATGCGGAAGCAAGGAAGCAGGAATGAGCACGGCATGGCCTGGGGAATTCCAAGTTTGGTTTTTCTGGAACAGAAAATGAAGGGGAATGAGGTTCAGGTGTGGGCAGAGCACAGGCTGAGGTTCTAGACTCCATCCTGAGGGTACTGGGGTGTCACCAAGAGTTTTCAGCAGAAGCTGCATTGCTGACTGGTGTTCTAGAAAGATTCTCTCAGGGCCTTAGATAGAGGGATTAAATGGAGAAGTCTCTGCAGAGACCTCACTCAAGAAGGTGCCACAGGCCCTGCACCTGAAGTTTAGCCCTGGTCAGTGGCGGGCGGGCATGAGATGAAGCTAAGATTTTGCAGCAGGAAAATCTGCACCTGGTCAATTCCCTTCCTCTCCCCTTCTGTTCTAGAAGCCCAGGTCATGCTGAAAGAATGGAGGCACAGAAGAGAGAAGGTCTATAGACAGAATTTAGCCCTGCATGCATCTCTGTGTGGGGTAAGCCAGTGGTGACTTCTGGAAAATATGCCTAGAGTATATTTAATAGGGTATTAAAGGAGGTTGGCAGATCAGCATTTTGCAGGCTGTGTCCATGGATATAGTTCTGAAAGGTCGATGAACACACTGTTCCATCCACATCTGTATTTTTTTTTTTTAAGATTTTTTATTTATTTGAGAGAGAGAAAGAGATCACAAGTAGGCAGAGAGGCAGGCAGGGGGCGGCGGTGGGGGGCGGTGCGAGCAAACTCCCTGCTGAGCAGAGAGCCCAATATGGGACTCCATCCCAGGATGCTGAGATCATGACCTGAGCTGAGGGCAGAAACTTAACCCGCTGAGCCACCCAGGCACCCCACATCTGATTGTCTTAAAGGCTCTAAGAAGTCCTACAATGAAGACTTTTTTTTTTAAGTAAGCTGTACACATGGTTTGGGGCTTGAACTCACAACCCCAAGGTCAAGAGACACATGGTCTACTGATGGAGCTGCCCCTGAAGACATCTTTTTGATTTTGTTTAATCCAATGTACCCCAAACATTTTTTTTTTAATTGAGGTATGGTTGACACACAGTATTATAGTAATTGATGCAGGATCCTTGTCAATGAATATCAATGAATTTCCCTTAAGAATGGAGAGCAGTGGAACCCACCTGGGGCCATGCTGGTGCAGAAAAAGGAGCACCGGGCGAAGAGTCAGGGCAGAATTAGGGTCGGTCCTAGCAGAGACACCCAACACTTTCCTAAAAAGCCCCCATTTCCTCCCGGCTGCCTCCTTTGGGGACAGTTATCTTCTGTAGTACAGAAACACCTGGACTCCATGTAAAAGGGGTTTTGTGTTCTCACTATGATGATCTAGTGCCCAACACAGAGCCATGCACCTAATGAATACATGAATGAGAGTCTAAAATGAGACCTGCCACTCCAATAGGATTATTTGGAAATTAAATAAGTGCATGCCTGCAAGATGAGTTTTTTGTTAGTAAACTTTACAGCCTTATTCACCTGTAAGGGACTATTTTTTATTTGCCCTGTAATCGAAGGGGGCTTTTACCACACCCCTCCACTAACTTGCCATGTGCCTAAAATTCCAGTTTGTCACTCATTCTCCTTAAGGCTCTAAAGATCCCAATGACAAGGTAAATGTGTGACCTAGTGGTGTCATCTTTGGGCCACCAAACTCTGACATGACATCAGACCATCGTCACTGACAATTCGTCCATCAGATGAATCTGATCCAGACAAAGGAACTCAAAAGTGGGAAGCCCCTAAGTGGAGTGGGGATGTAGGACATAAAATGATGTTGCCAGGGATTCTGGGGGGCTTTGGGGAGCAGGGGTAGGCTATAAACTGAGCTTGATGGTCACAGTGCCAACCTCCACCACGGCTCCCATCCAGGCAGGCCTGAGCCATGTTCTTTCTTCCCAGGACATCAGGGTCAGGCAGGTTAGAAGGGGACGGACCAGGGCTGGGAGGAAGTCTGGCCCATTTCGCCCAGGGCTGCCAGTCTGTGCAAGGGGTCTAAGCTGGGCTCTGCAGGAAGTCCACACAACACAGCCTTCCTGGTTCCCTGTCTGGCCCCTGGGTCAGGCTGGCTCAGCCAGCTATGGGCTCAGGACCAGACACTCTCAGGACCGGATGCAGGAAAACAGGAAGGGAGGTAGCTGCTGCTGGCCGTGGTTAGGACTAGGGCCTTCCTCTCTTCCCCATCTCCACCCTTTACAAAAGCAGGCAGGGGCCCAGACCCTCACTCTCAGCATCCGCCAGGTGGCAGCCCCTCCTGTCAGGACCAGAGGATTCTCTCTTAAGGGTCTTTTGCAAGATGGTTTAGAAGAGAACCCCCGGCACGAGATGATTCATTCCTGCCATAGGCAAATTGGGCAGTCCCCAAGAAGCACCAGATGGGGGATACTG
Organism: Mustela nigripes; assembly: GCF_022355385.1. Lineage (NCBI taxonomy): Eukaryota > Metazoa > Chordata > Mammalia > Carnivora > Mustelidae > Mustela > Mustela nigripes. The sequence continues at coordinate 22,625,639 of NC_081564.1, forward strand.
AGGCTCCTCCTTCTCCATCACGTCTCCACTCAAATGTTGCTTCCCTGGCCACCCAGCTCCGGTATTTCCTCCAGGGCCTTTCTCAACCTGCTGACATCAGCTAGTGTGTCCACTCGTTTCTCATTTCTCTCCCCACCTTGAAATGAAACTACATGAGAATGGAGACCTATGTCCAGTGGCATCTAGCCCATGGTAGGAGTTTAATAAATATTTGTTGAACAAATGAAGCAAGAAAGAACCCAGCCCAGAGAGAGGGAAAGGACTCTGCCAAGGTCACTCAGAAGTCAGTGAAGAGCCAGGCCTAGAACCTGGGCCCCTAGACCCCCAAGCCGGTGTGCTTTCTATTTTCTTCTAGGCTGTGTTCCCAGGGTGACAGTGCTCACTTTCTTCTGTAAATATCTTCTCTATCCACCACCCCGAGAATGAAGGATTTACTCTGTGGGCTCCAGCCACACAACCCCACCACCCTACAGCAAGCAATCATTTCCTGACATACACCAGGGCTCAGCAAACTTTTTCAGTAAAGGGTCAGATACTATTTTAGGCTTTGCAGGTCATAAGGTCTCTGTTGCAGATGCTGGACAATACTGTAGCATGAAAAGCAGCCAGAGATAATATGTAAATGAATGCGTGTAGCTGTGTTTCAATAAAGCTTTATTTACAAAAGCAGGCAGGGGGCCAGACTTAGCAAATCAAAATAGAATTTCAGTGTCCTGCATTTTGTCTCCACCCTAGGCTGGTGGGCCAGTGTGCTGACCTGAGCATAGATTCTGGATTGGCACAAACCTGGGAAGGAACAGGGGAAGGAACCCTCATGGAGTGGCCTATTATGTGGGTGGCACAGAGCTGGGCACCTTCCTTTCGTTTTCCCAGCAGCCCTGCAAGGTGAGATGTGGGGTACCCATCTGACAACGTCTGAGAAAATGAGGACTTAAGGAAAGGAAGGATCCAGGCTTTTCATAGCTGGCCAGGGACAGAGCCAGGATCCAAACCCGGTTGCAGTCTGACTCCAAAACCCATGCTCTTTTAAACTGATCTCATTGTATTCTGTGGAAACCAGTGCTCAAGAGAGGTGAAGTGATGTGACCAGGGTACACAGCAATGATGGAGTCCTGCCTGGGCTAGGATGAAGGCTTCCTGGGCCTTCATTCTCTGAGCTTTCGGGGGGCACCCAAGAATTCTGGGAATGAACTTGTGCTGTTGTTGACCTATTGGGTTACTTCCCGTGTGTGTGTTTATACACGTGTGTGTACACGTGTTTATGTGTATATACGGGCACGCATGCCCGTATATACACATGTAAACAAGAGCGGAAGCCATGGATCTGGTCAGTTTCTAGGGGGCTGGAGCCTGTCTGCTTGCAAATGAGATGCTGTGGAATGCTGTGTTGGTTGATGGCTTTGTTTTGACCCGGGCTTCTCAACCTTGGCACACTTGGGCTGGTGATTCCTTGTGGGGGCGCCAGGGGACTATCCTGTGCGCGGTGGCACAATTAGCAGCACCCCTGGCCTCTACCCACTAGAAGCCAGTAAATAACACCCCCATTGGTTGTGTATGACACCCCAACATGTCTCCAGACATTGCCATGCATCTCCAAGTTAGCAGAGGGCGTGGCTGGGTTGGAAAGAAAGAGCCTCAGGCTGAGAACTACTGTTTTTGCCGAATTCAGAGATTTGAATCTCCTTGAGGGTCTCCTGGGGAAACCTGTATTCACCTACCCTCCAGAGACCCACAGATCTCCCTACACTTCTGGCAAAACCATTCCGAGTTCTTGAGAACAGTACCACTGGGAAAACCTGAAAAGCAGAAGGAAGGGTTTATGTTAGCCAAGTGCCGATAAAACTTGCTGTGAACACAGAATGAACCCAATCCCTGAAGCCGCGCTCTGTAGGCCGCAGACGATGCCTAAAGCCAGAGGTTCTGGAACCTGTCTCTGCCCCAGAGCACCCCAGACCTGTTCGAAGGCCCACTCTGGGCCTGTCTGCGCATGCCCAGTGGCCTCTGGAGGGTAATCCCGGAAGTTGTCTGTCCCGTTTCCTCTCAGCCCGTCCAGCTATCTTCTAATCCGCATTTGGGGCCTACTTCTGAGGGCCCCTCAGAAGGGATGAAATGGAGGGAATCGGGGGCCCTGGGGCTGCTGTCAGGGAGAAGCTGTGGGCGGGAGACTCAGGGGTGCAAAACTCCTGCCACATGGGTGGCTGACTTCTTTGCATCAGGCTGGTCTGGTGGAGAAAATGACCTCACCTGCTTGAAAGAACCCTGGGTGGTTGCTGGGATCTGGGGTCGGGGAGGGGTCCCCAGGGCCAGACGGAGAGGAGCTTAGGGGCTGAGAACACCTCCCCCCACAGCCTGGCTGCAGCCCAGCCTGGCTGCCTGTGGTCTGGCCCGGGAGCAGGGGACAGACCTCCTCCGTGGCTGGCACCCGCTCAGCAGCCTCTTCCCAGCCACGGCAGGGAAAGTGAGAGGGGCTGACGTGGGGCTGACCTCACAATCGGCTCCCCATCCTCCAGGACCTCCCTCGGGGGTTCACTGCTGCTGGGAAGCAGGACCTCCCTGGGGTCCCTGGGGGGAGGGAAGCAACTAAAAGATGCCACAGGCTGAGCGGGCGAGGAGGCACTGGGGGCTAGGTCCCCAGCCAGGGCCAGGGGCTGGGGGAGAGGGGAGATGAAAGGCGCCTGGCACCCCAATACCTCCTCTGCTGCCTACAGGAGACCTGAGGTTTTCCTTAGGAGAGTCATCATTGTAGAGGGGCTTTCGAAATTTCTAGAAATGACTTGAGACTGGATGGCCCTTGAGGACAATGAGGAAGAGGCGGGGGATGTGGTTTTTCTTGTGCTACCTGGCCACTCAGCCGACGTGCCAGACATTACCTAGACTATTCCGCTCAACGTTCGTAGGAGGCCCACGTGACAGGTGAGGACACCAGGGTGCAAAGAATTTCACAGGCTTGTCTGAACTCCTGCGGCCCTGGTCAGGGTGCTTACCCTATGTCAGCCCTTCTCAGACTCAAGGGAACAGAATCCCCTGAGAATCACCCTGAAATACAGATTGCAATTCAGCCTGTCTCGGGTAGGGCCTCGATTCTAAATTTCTTAGCTCCCGGAGGTAAAATTCAGGGGTTGGCAAGGCTCTAGAAAAGGACCCCTCCAGTGTCTTCCAGTGTCTTGTGGCCTTAGGCTTTCTCTGGCTCCTGGCTGCGTCCCTCTGCGTCCCTCCCTCTGCCCTCACGGGGCCTCCTTCTCTCTTCTTCCCTCTGCATGTCTCTTAGAAGACAACTGTCCTTGGACTTGAGGCTCACTCAGTTCATTTGGGATGATCTCACCTGGAGGTCCTTCACTTAATTACATCTGCAAAAATTCTTTTTCCAAATAAGGACACATTCGCAGGTTCCAGGGACTAGGAAGAGGATGTTTTTTTCCAGGGGCCACGGTTCAACCCACTGGAGTGGGCGACGCAGGCGACGTAGGCTACACCCCTCTCCAAGAGGGGACCAGGAGAGCCGGCAGAGGAGGAAGCGAAGAGTTCTACCGTAGGCTGCCTACGTCTGCCCTTTGCCTATGACACACTCTTCCTCGAAGAGCCAACCATCCTTCTGGGGAACTGGGAGGGTTCCAGCTGGCCTGCCAGGGCGGAGGGGTGGGGCCTGGGTGAGCAGAGCCAGGAGAAAGCCTGCTGACAGGTAGAGCCATTCCTGGCTTTGATTCATTGACCGTCCGGGGCAAGAGCTGGACCAAGTCTCTTGGAATTACAAAAATGCCCCACACATATTTTCCCTCCCAGCGGTGGTTTTGTTCTCAGCCAGCAGAGAAGGCCTGTCTGCTCTGCTAACCGCCCCCCACCCCCCCACTCCCCGCTCAGCCTCCTGTCCCCTTGCCCTGTCTGCGGCTCCCTCATCACATCCCCCACCCCCACACCTCTCCCCCCAGAGACACCCTCTCTCCGCTGCCAGTCACTGAGGCCTCAGTGGGCAGGGCTTGACCACGTCCTCATAATTGAAATATTTGGCCCCTCCACTAAGGCCAAAGCAGGGCGGTGCTTCCCCCAAGTCAAAGGGACAGATTCAAGCTGGGTTCTGCTCAGGCAGGAGGGGGCGTGGGAAGTGTCTTGGACACAGGAGCCAGTGGCCAGTAAAAGATTTTCTGCTCAGCACTGGAGGATCCAAGTAGCCTTGGAGCAAGGCAGGGGCCAAGACTCAAGGCCCACTGACCACCCCCTCCCCAAATCCCTGCCTTTGTCATGGTGCCCTCCTTCCCACCTTCCCCTCATCCACCACCTGGCATCACTCCAGGCTCACAGAACCTTCCGGGAGGGAGGAGGAGGGACGTGTCCATTTCGTGGGTCTATTACACATCCATAAAAATGTTCTTCAAATTTCTGGGGACAGAGGGAGCTTTTGAGGCACGGCCAGCCCCTGCTGCCCTCTCGGGACTCAGAAGCCCACTGTTGGGCTGGGCCGAAGCCCCAGTTTGCGCCTGTGTCATCCTGGGTTCTTGTAGAATCCCTTTCTTTGGGCTGCATTGGATGCTGGGCAACGGTTTTTGCAAAGACCGCTGCCGAAACAGCCCCCTAGGAACCCACTCGCTGGAAGGCCTGTCACATGATGACTACCACCCACCCCCCCGTGGGTCTCAATGGAGAAATCACCCTCAGAACCAGTCCCAGGGCAGGCTCTGTTTTCCCCGAGACTGAAGAAAGCCTCCTCCTTTCTGAGTGTGAGAGGGAGGACCACCGGCTGAGCCCCTGCCGACGCCCAGTGTTGTGATTGCCCTCTCCACCTCGGCTTCTGGCACCTTCTATGTGCCTCTTCCATCACTCACATCCTCCCGAATGCCCTCACTGATTGTCCCCAGTAACCTGTGAGCTTCCAGAAGGCCTAGATTTTATCCTATTCACCTTTCAAAACCAACACAGGGCCTGACACTTCTAAACATTCATGAGTGAGTGAGGAGGTGACTCTCAGAAAAACTGTCCAAATCCTCAAATGAATCTCAGCTGGGAGAACCTCAGACCCAAACCCCAGGGTCCCTGTGTCTATGGTTATCTCATTCTAACCTCCCTTATTCCCCAAGGGAGAAGTCCCAGGAAACTGAGAATAAGGTTGGCATGGAAAGGGGCCCCCAGGTGTGAAACAGAGGGACAGGACAGCAGTGTCCACTGCGGGAGAGCTGCTCAGGCCCAGAAAAGCCTTGGTCCTGGTGCCAGCATCTGCCACAATCCTGGGCAGGACCCTTAGACTTCCTGCTCCAGGGTCATTCATGCCTATGCTCTTTAGCTCCCCTTGGACAGTCACCGGGCCACTGAGGACAGAAAATTGGCAGCTGGTCTCTTCTAGATCCCTGGGGTTCCATGCTGCAGAAAGAACATGAAATGTGGAGCTAAGGGGTGGGCCAAAACAGTCTGCCAGTGGGACCTGGGCAAGTGGCTTCATTGCTGAGACTGTTTCCCTCTCTGTGAAATGGGGATGATGACTCTTAGAATCTCACGGGGCTACTGTGAGACGGGAGGGGCAGGGGCCTTTCTGGATGGCACGCCACGATCTGGAACCCCAGCCATCTTGTTCCACCTGTGCCTGTTCTGCCCACCCCACCCACCCATGCCAGCATCCTTGCCCAGTGGAAGTGCCCCCTCCACCACCTCCCTGCCCTTTGTCGAGGAGAACTCCACTAGACTGGGTGTCCAAGACAGAGAAAGTCCCAACCCCCCCGCCCCTGTCTCCCCACATCAGTACAGTCTGGAGAGCTTGCCAAGAGCAGATTCTTTATTAATTTCTCTTTTTTCTTAAAAAAAAAAAAAAAGTATTCCTTCAGTATAAAAAATAAATATTTTAAATATGACATTGAATAAATAAAAATAATCTGTCAGTATGAAACATTCCCACAGGGTACATTCATCAAAGAGGAATTTGTCCCTCAGGGCCAAGTCCTATCCAGTAGAAAGGAAGGAGAGAAACACAGAGGGACAAAATGGGCTAGCAGTGTGGACGGGAGAGATGCCCAGGTACTGGGATCGAGGCGCAAGGGTGGGGGTGACCCGAAAAGTGGGGACATCTGTACCATCTGAAGGGAAATTCTCACTTGATTCTGGCCTCCAACCCCATAGGCTCCGTCTATTCTAGAGAGCCAGCCAGGTGGGGCTGGGTTCCTTGTGAAGAGGGGGCAGGGGGCATCCCCAAGGAGGAGGCAAGGAGAAGGGGGGAGGAGAGGCAAAGAAACCGGTGGTGCTTTTTTTGCTTAAAATGTTTTTTAAATAAGTAAAAGTTCCCAATACTCCTTTCTCCATCAATTGCCAAATTATTTGTCCTACCCCCTCCTCTGCTGACAGCCTGTTCCTCCTCCCTACTCTTGACCCAGGATGCAGGTGTGGGTCAATACCAGCAGATGAAAAATGAGGAAAAGGACAGCTTCCTGCCCTGCAAAGCTTTTTCCGCACAAAGGCTCCATAATTTCGGGCTGCTGTGCAAAGTGGTCTGCTGGACTGGTTCGAGAAAGGGTGTGGGGGATGGGATGGGGATTGAGGAGCAGAGCAGGAGATGGGGGTGGGGAAGGGAGAGGGCAGAGGCCGTGGGAGCGAGGCAGAGAGGTGGTGTTGGGCCCAGGGGAAGAGATTCCCTTGGTCCTTGAGCCTCATACCCTGCCCAGGTGGGCTCAGCACGGTAGCTGGTATACTTGAGGGGACGGGATGATGGAAGATCCAGCTGGCCCAAGCCTTCTGAGTCAGGTTCACCAAGGGAGCAAAGTGCTGGAAGGAGGTAGGAGGCGAAGACACCGGATGAGGGTGAGTGTGACCCAGATTAGGACAGCCTCAGAAAACCTGTGGCTGTCATGGTCTCCTCTGCCACCTGCCACAAAACCACCTTGCCCCCACCCTACCCCCACCCCTGCTGGCTGCCCACCCGCCCCCCTGCCCCCAGGGTAAAGTGCTCAGGGAAGACAGAGAGGTGCAAAGTGAGTGTAAAGTACCATAAGAGCATTGGCTGAACTGCTAGGACCGCCACCCGCTCAGGGTTTGAGAAGAAGCCAGAATGTTCCTCTTAGCAGCTGCCCCAGCTCGGCACCCCCTCCCTTGCTCCCAGACTGGAGGGCGTTTCTCCACTTGCCTGGCCCCAGCACAAAGGAAAGGATCGGGTTCCCTGCCTGGGAGCCCAGACATGGGTGGGGGCGTGGGGGGAGGTGGGGCAGGAGGGACCACAGCTTCCTGGTCGTGGGCCCAGGGCCTCCCTATCCTCCTCTCCAGAGCAGGGAGCTCCTCCCTGCACTGCTCCAGCTTCCCAGAGGTCCACCCAGGCCCTCTGGCCCTTTGTGGGTGTTTGGCCCACCCGAGCAGGAGCTTCCCCACTGTGTGCAAGCATGCTGGATGCTGGCTCAGGACGGTTCCAGAGCCCCTTGCTGGTCTAGAGACAGCATGGGAACAAGGAAACAGCAGCAGAGCGGGCCACCAGGACTGCCTTACCCAGGGTTCCCGGGCACCCTCTTAGCCGCGAATGTTACCCCTCACAGCACAATTCCAAGGAACTGCCAGAAAACACAGTGTTGAGTGAGCCCCCTGGAGCCAAGCAAGATGGCGGCCCTAGGAGAAGGCCCCCAGGCCATCACTCCACAAGCCCGCCCAGCCTGCCATGAACCCAGGATCTTGATATCCCCAAATCAGGCCACAGTTGAGATGGGGTATGGAGGCGGGTCCCCTGTCCCCCACCCCGGTGACCAGTTCTCTCCGATCCTGACTCTCTTCTGAGCTTCACCCGTAAGGCTTCTTCTACTTGTAACATCTTTGACTTCAGGACCAGTCCCTGTGAAGGCTGGGCCCTGGCTCTTCTATGAGACATCGTATTATTTCTGTTGAGTAGGAAGCAGGGAAAGGGAAACTTACTTTGCCATTTAAAGCACCAATAAGTTAATATAAATAGGGCATCATAATAAATAGACAATCGTGCTGGGTCAGACACACAGCACTCTTGGCTCTCAGGCTTACTAAGACCCTGACCTCAGGTTCTGCTGTCCCCTTGTTCTAGGAACCAGAGATGGCCTCTAGTCCCCATCAAGTACCTTTGTGTGACCTCACGGGACCTCCAGGGGTCCCGGATGTGAGCTGCCACCCTGAACTACCCAGTTCTTCCCATCCCTTCCCATCCCTTACAGACCCCGGCCCAGAAGGAAGACTCTGGGTGCCCTCGGAACCTCTTCACCTAACTTTGCCACCTCCCCAAACCCCACCTCCAGGTCCAACCACCAGATCCTGGCCATCCCGGGCTTCAGGAAAGACTGTAGGGAAGGAGAGCCTGCGAAGGCTCTCAGGACCTCTCTACCTTCCCAAGCCTGAAGGTAGCCTCTCAGCCTCCCTAGAGGCCTGAATCCCAGTGAGCTCTTTCTGGAACTTTCTGTTTCACAGTCCAGTCTCTAAGCCTGAGCTCTCCGATCATGCTCAAGAAAAGGAATATCTTAAACCAGAGCTCCCCTTTCTCTCTTCTACTCACTATACTTATAGGGGCCCAAGGAGTCCTCTGGATCCTAGCCCCTCTGGCCTGTTTGAGCTCCGTCAAACTTTCCAAAGACTCCGGAAGGGGCAGCAAAGGCACCGATGGTGGTAATTCTGTGGATCTGACTCCTGCCGTCGGGCCCCACAGTCAGAGTCACCATGGACAACTTGTGCAGTTTTCTCACAAAGCCCCTAGCCAAGTGGGCCAAGTGGGGACAGAGGTCCAGCCCACAATCCCCTCACCAGCCCAACACCCTGGTGTCTGGCTGTAGTCTCCCACAGGAGGGGACCTTCTCCTAATTGGCACTGCTTGGCTTTATCACAGCCCACCCTAAGGGGAGTGGACTGGCCAGGAACCCTCGGGGGTCTGCCGGCAGCCCCCAATTTGGCCTGGCGATACTCTGGGCCATGGCCACAGTCTGAGAGCTGCCTGAGCCTAGGATCTCAGGGTGTTCCCTGCAGGCTTCAAGACCTCCCATCTAGAAGGCCTGGGCCACCACGGCAATGACCTGCTTATACTTCCCCAGGAGCTGACAGCCCAACTTCTTCTTCTGAAAGACGTCTTTGCCCGAGGTGTCAGGGCCATAGGCCACGTCCACGTGGGCCACATGGTACTTGTTACACAGGCGGCAGAGCACATTGCTGAGGAGGCCCCGCAGGATGTCCGCCGTGGCGTTCAGCTTGCTGTGGAGGCTGAGGGCGTTGGGATTGAGGACCTTCTGGTCCCGGGTGATGTTGCCCAGGGAGGCACCAAGGTACGCGATGATACGGTAGAGCTCCACGAGCCGTGTCTTCTCTGTGCCGTTGGCGTGGAATGGCGGGAAGTCTGTCACATTGGGGCCACACAGCTTGTCCAGGTTGTTGGGGAACGGCTCCCCCTGGGCCGTGTACTGAGGAGCAGAGAGGGAGAGGGGTGGTGACGTTGGGGGTGGTCAGGGTTGAGGGTTCCAGCCCTACCGCCAAGCCTCTGGGCAAGCTCTTGGGTCCATTTCCTGCTTCTGGCATAGAGACCCAGCTACTCGCCCTCTAGGCATCTCAGGAGCACTGTGAGAGCCCGGAGTAATCAATGGTGTGAACGCACGCACGTGGTGAAGCATCAAGGGACTCTCGTCCCCCTCACTCAAGATCATATGGGGACGGAAAGGAAAACACCCCGTCTCACCTTCTGTGGGTGTGCCACACACACTTGCCCTTTCACCCACCGTACGCGCCTTCTTCCTGGACGGCTTTGCACCCCAGACACCCACAGCCCACTTTCTCTCCCAACAGCAGCATCTCCCCAGTCACCCCTCTTCCTCTCTGTCCCTCATTGGCCTCCTGCTCCACGTGGTGGAGGAATGCCTAGACCAGCAGTGCCCAGCTTCCCGCTTTTCCCCTCAGCTCTGCCCAGACCCAACTGGACACCTTGGAAAAGTGGCTTCCAGTCTGAGCCTGGGCTGGGGGAGGGGCACCCCCACGCCCCTGAAGCTGTGGCGGGTAGGGGATTGTTGTTGAACCAAGCCCTTTCCCCATTCTCTCCTGCCGGCTCCAAACTCGATCTCTTCCCAAGCCAGCCCCACCAGCCCAGGTCTGTGGAGCCACACCCCCCACCCTCAGGACCTAGAAGGGGGGACTTACATAGAGAATAAAGAGAGCATTGGCACTGCCATTGAGCTGCGCCAGTTGGTTCCTGATCTGGTTCATGAGGTTGCTGTGACATGGGTGGCGGGTGGCACAGGTGGCGTTGACTGGGGTGATGGGAAGGGGGGTCCCTGCTCCGTGTTTCCAGTGCAGAACCAGCAGCAGGGGCACAACTCCTAGGAACACGCAGGAAGGAGCCATGAGCAGGGTGGCTGGGGATGAGCAAGGGGGCTCGGAGCAGAAGATACACCTCTTCTCCCCAGGGACACCAATGCCCCCCAGCCCACCTCCAGCTCTGTCTTCCCCAGGCTGCTTCTAGTTTTCATTGTCTCACTGCATCTGTTTCTGTCCAATTCCCTCTCTCCAGATCTCTATCTCTGCTTCTCTCCACTCCCTTGTTTTTTCCTTCTCTCTCTCCTGAGAGGAGGAAGGGGGTAGGACATGAGCTGTTCCCACCTGCTGGGAGCTGGGTCCAGCATGACAGGAACCATCCAGCCCTTTCCCTCAGGAAGGCAAAAAAACCCTGAGGCTTCCTGCCCCCCTCAGGCTGGAAGACACTATGCCCCAGGCCCAGCAGGTCTCAAGGGACAGAGAGGTCCCTATCTTCCCACCTCACAGGATGGTCCAGATTCTTGTGCATTGCTTCATGCCCCCTGGTCCTTTGCAGGAATTAGCTCCCAGATCAGGCTCCCATGGGAACCCGGGGTTCGGAGGTGCGGATCTTCTGCGGACACTCTTCTCCCTCCCAAACCTGTCACTTGATTCCTCTGGGAGCTAGGGGCAGCAGACCAGTGAGGCTGGAGAACCGGTGAGGCTGGGTTTGGCTCCAAAAATTCTGCCACCCTCCCCCATCTCTTCCATTGCTCTTCTCCCAATGGGGCCATTCTTATATTTAGGACCCTCAGCTCCACCCCAATTCTGCAATTCTGCCCCCTTCTCTAACCCCAAATCATCACTCAGAATTTCCTGTCCCCCAGACCTACATGCCACCCCCCTCTTATTTACCATTTGCCCCAGGCGCCAGGTTAGGACAAGGAGAATCCTGGGGTCCTGCAGGCTCTCAGAGCCTTGGGGAGGGAGAGGAAATGGTGCAACCAGAAAAGAGAAAAGGGAAAAAGGTCGCCGGCAGCCAGGTGGGCGGAGGAGGAAGGAAAGTGAAAGGTGACAGGAGAGCTGGGAGCGGTCCGGGCCTGTTCTGGGTCGCCCCTCCCCCCAGGGAGCCTGCTTCCCTGCTTTACTCTCTCCGGTTCCCTCCCAGGGGCCTCTCCCAGTGGCCCAGCAGCAGGAGCTAGGGGCAGCAGACCAGTGAGGCTGGAGAACCGGTGAGGCTGGGGTGAAGGGGGGCGCTGGAGCACTGGGATCTCCCCCGTTGGGGCAGTGGCAGCCTCAAGTTCACTTCTTCTGGGTCCCCTGTTCCTCCCAGCATCCCCAGGCAGCACTGAGACCCCGGGATGGTTGGGGGGCCCCCACAGCCCCTGCTCACCTAGCAAAGATCACAGCTTTCCAGGCACTAGCAGATGGAGGCGGCACCTGCTTCCGTCCTGGCCGGAGTTTGCAAGCTGCTCGGAGGTCGCTGCGCCTCCCTGGGAGCAGCCCGGGACGCGGTTGGAAAAGAGAAAGCGGAAAGACAGACAGACAGACAGAAAGAAAGAAAGAAAGAAAGAGGGAGGGTGAATCGGGAGAAAGCAGAGCGGGAAGAGCACACGGGAGAGTGGCAGGAGAGAGGAGGAGGAGGAGGAGGAGGAGGAGGAGGAGGAGGAGGAGGAGGAGCGGGAGGAAGACTGCGGCGGCCCCCTCCCTCGCCCGCCAACCTGCCGGCCCCCGGACGCTGAGCGCGCGGTGCCGGGACCATGTGCCTGCGCTCGCTCCCGGCCGCCACCCAGCGCCTCCAGCGGCCCGGGCCGGCTGCACCGGTGCCCCAAGTGTCCGTGTGTCTTCGGCGAGTGGGTGTCCCGCTCGCGATCGCCAAGTGTCCCAAGTCGCCGCAGCACCCTCCGTGGGGCGCGGAAGCCGGCGCGGGGCGGGTGGATTTACCTGCCGCCAAGACCTTCATTATGGGCTGGACTCCAGAAGGCTTTGGAGGAGACCTTAGACGCGGGCAGTTTTCAGAGGTTCATGCTCAACGGGGAATTTGCCTGATTTATATACTGGAGCCTGTGTTGTAAGACAGAGAGAGAAACAGCTATATTTAGCAGGGATCCCCGTCCAGGAAGTCGTTTGAGGTGCATCATAGGAAATTATGAATGGAAGAAAGTGAGAGTGGGGGGGGCAGTGAAGGGGGAGGGTGGAGAGAGCAGACTTTTTTCCTCTTCTAAGAATTTGATTGATAAAATTATAATGAACTCTTCAACAAAACACCCTGTGGTTTTCCTGAGTGGCTTGCCCTAGGAGTTCTTTGAAGTTGGGGAGTGCGAGGATTGTCCCGAGGCTCCAGTCATCAGGGTCCCTGGGGCTGCAGGTGCTCCAGACAGCCCTGACTCACCTGGGTTTGGGGAGGTGGCTCGACACTAGGCAAGCAGATGGAGGCTGGCCCCTGTGGCCCCGTGATCAAGGGATTTTGGGGGCAGGGGGGAGGAGGCAGTCTGGGGCTTGGCTGAGAAGGAGGCTCCAGGAAGAGGGGCTGGGGCCCTGCTTGGACTTTAGACCGTGATAAAGCAGAACTGGAGTTCTGTGGGCACCTCAGACGTAGCCTCCTCCAACCTGCCCATTGCTACTGGGGCCAAGTGGGGCTTCGAAGGGCACAGGTTGCCCAGAGTCCCACGGGGTCAGACCTCCTGACCACCACTAGCAAGCCTCCATTGCTGATACCTGTGAGGCTGGGGAGGAGCTGGGAAGATAGGGGAGCAGGGAGGTTGCGGTGACTCAGTTCTTGGGGGACAGCCTAAGGAGGAGCTTCTGGGAAGGTGTTGTGTGTCGGGGGTTTACCTAAACTCTTTGTGGTCCAATCTCCCCCTTCAGGGAGCATTTCCATTCTGGAGGGACACCTGGAGCAGAGACCCGGGGAGGCTTAGCGGATCAGACCCAGGTTTCTTCCTCAGGATGCTGAGGGCCTGGCTTGGGAGAAGAGAAATAGCTTGCCCCAGCCCCCAACCTTGGAAGCGCCCTTGGGCTCAGAGAATAATGGTAACCCCCCAAAAAGGTATTTCTAGAGTCTGTAAGGCAGGGTCACAAATAAATTCTGGTGTCTATCATGACCAATTAGATTCATAAACATGTGAGGACAGGCAGGAAGGAATGGTGGAGACTAGGGCAAAATGAGCACGGGACTCCTCCCCACAGAAGGCATTTCTAAAAAATGATGTGAAGAACACCTATCTGGCACCGTACTGTCTCCCCAATTTGCCAGGGCCACCCTCTGTCCCATTCCCCTGGGGAGCTCACCCCAGCCCTCCGGCCTGACTCTAACCAGGAAACAAGGCAGAAGAGTTGGTTTCCTGAGGCAGGGAGACCCACCACCTTTCTCAGGCCCCTGCTCAACCCCTCACCCATCCTCCATGCATGCTCCCAGCTCCTGCCTCTTGCCACATCCCAGACCTGCCCAACCACGCGTTCCTCCCTCATCGTGCCAGGACGAGCCCTCGTGCCTGCTGCGGTCCCCCTTCCCCCACACACACTCTGCCCTATCCAGGCTCACTTCCCCCATGTCCTAGGAGGACATGGGATGTGGGGTGATAAACCTGCCCATCCCAACTGGCACTTCCCGGCAGGGAGGAGGCTGGTAGAGTCCAGACTGGCTCTCCTTCCTCCTCCCTCCCCCTCCTTGTCTCTTCCTTGGAAGGCCCTAGAAGACCCCTCCTGGCACTTGCCCCTCCCATACACCTACTATGGGGTCCACATACACCCCCAGGAGGCCCACCTACCCCTGCCAGGCTCAGGCAACCCCACGGCACAAGACACCCCAGCTTACTTCCCTCCCCACTCCCCTGACAAAAAAATCCCCCCACTCCTCTCCTCTCCCGAGTGAGGGCCTGACACAAACACGGAGCACGTGAACACAAATGCTGGGCCAGCCTCCAATCCTACCGCCACATCTCCCAGTCCCCTGTCACCTGACTCAGCCTGGTGCTTCTGCTGTGGACCCCTCTATGGGTCCCCTTGTTCCCCCACCTGAGACACTCTCTAGGTGCCCTGATTCTCCTGGAGGCCGCCAGCCCTTCCCACCACTCTCCTGCCCCCGTCTCTCCCCTCCAGCCTTCAGAGTAGACTTCCAGGTCCTTGTACTGCATCCCGGCTCCCTGGATCCCATGCCAGCCCTACAGTCCACCCCCAGTCACCATGTAATCTCAGCCCCACCCCACAGGAAACAGGAAGTGGGGGCAGAGTCTAGAAGTCACTTAACTCCTCCCCAACTGGCCCTCCCATGCCTCAGTTTCCCCTCTCATGGTACCTGACTTGGTCCGTGCTCCCCAAGAGCTGTGGGCCCCTCGGCACCCTAGGCCCGGCTTCCCTTTCCTGCCCATGTCCAGGCACCACCTGCTCTGGGCCTCTGAGGGGAAGCTCGGGCAGGGTCTTGGAGCCGCCAGGCCGAGAGCTGCCTGCAACGTGGCCTTAGTCCCCAGGAATCGGCCGCCCAGACCGCACTCCAGGCCTGCTCTGGTCTCCCGGAGTTTGTTTTCTTCCCTCCCTCTCTATGAGCTTGTGTGTGTGTGTGTGTGTGTGTGTGTATGTGTCTGTGTGCGCGCGCGCGCTCGTGAGTGTGTGTGTGTGTGTGTGTGTGTGTTTTCCCCTCGGCTTCCTCACGGAAGGCATCCTCCCTTCTTGGCTGCATGCTCCCGGGGTTGTGACCCCAGGCCCCACCCTGGAGTGGCAGCCCCAGCTCGGCCCCTTCCAGCTGTGACTTCATCTCCAGGCTGTCCCGCTCCTGCACACAGGGCCTGCTGGGGATTTGACCCGCCTCAGGGTGAGGGGGACCATCAGGGTCCACATGGGGCCCTTTTCTGCCGACCAGGGCTCTGCCAGGTCAGGGCCCCAGGGTGCTGTCTCCAGGTGGCTGTGCCCTACTTTGCTCATCTCCCCTCTCCAGGAAGTAAGCCCACCTGTCGGCCTTCCCAGGGCCCCGAGGGGCTCTTTCTGTCCTAGGTACTCTGTCATAGGCGCCCACCCCCTCCTCCTTTTCTGCAGCTTCTTGCCTGCTACGCATTCGCCCTTCCTAGATCATCACAGGTGTTTTATTTTTCAGATGGGGAAACTGAGGCTTGGAGAAGTGAAGCCCACTTGCCCAGCTCTGTGCAGAGGCACTAGAGCAGGGTCTGGAACCCACACCTCTGGCTTGCAGGCCGAGTTGAGACCGCAAGCACCTCCAGCTCTGAGAGGAGCAAAGGCTCATGAAGAGCACATAGGCTGCTTCTTCCAGGATGTCTCCCCTGCCCACAGCTCAGACCAGCTTGAGTCTGCCTGTTCCTATCTCTCTCCTCTCAAGCGGAGACAAGTCTTCTTCCTCACTCCTGGAGGGCTTGGATGGGGTCTGAGCCTCATTCGTACTCTTGACAGCACCTGGCTCAAGGTTACACCAGAGGCGATGCTAAGTACTTTTTAAAAGCATTTCACAATTTCCAAAAGCCGTCTGGGCCAAATGTCTCGTGGAGAGACCCTGTGGAGCTCTCTGGTCTGAATCATGGACTTTGGCCTCAGTCAGCACGTTGGAAATTTGGTTTTGCCCCCTCTGAGCGGGGGACTTTGGGGGACGTGAGCAGTTCCTGGCCTCAGTTTCTCCATCTATGAAATGGGAACAATGGCACCTATGCTGTGGGTTGGCCGTGAGGTGTGGGGCTCTGCGCATTTCTGGGCACTCCACAAGCTCTCAACAAGTCAGCATTTATTCTTACCAAGTGAAGAACCTCACCTCACTGGGAAGGAGGGGCTTTTGTCCCCATTTTAGAAAAGAGGACACTGGGCACACTCCGGGGCTGAGGAGGGAAAGCTGACAGGAACTGTATCCCCTCTCCTGATGGATAATGAGGAAGGACACCCTTATAGGCTCCAGCTTCTTCAGGGACACCCCAGACAAGATAAAACAGGTCCTATGGGGGGATGGCATGGCACCACTCGCTCTCCTCATGTCCCATCCTGGCCCCTGACTCCCCCTCCCCTCCTCACCCCAGGCCTGAGCTGAGGACAGCATCTGACCCCAGGCTCACCGCCCCCAGGAACTGATTCACCCCCAGGCCCCATCTGAGAAGGAAGGAGACATAGCTCAGCTCAAAGGGGCTTGAATCACCAGCCGCCCCCTGCGGAGCCCCGGGGGGGGGGGTGATGCGGAGGCGGGGGCCAGCCCCCTGCCTGCCTGTCTGTCTCTTTCCTGGGCCTCAGGGGCACTCAGGGGAGAGGGCAGCCGGTGGCAGTGGCCATCAGCTGGGGGACGGCTGGGAGGTACCCTCACAGTCAGGCATCCTGTGTGGGTAGCCAGTAGTACTTACTCACCAGGTAAGCAGCTCTCTGGGCATTGGGGAATTCCCCAAGACCAGTGACCCAGAAACAGAGTGCTCTGGGCAAGCCCCACTGCCCAGGCCAGCCCCCACTCCTTCCTTCAGCATCCCCTCCCCTGTGCCCAGCGGAGATCTCAGTTCTCTGAAAACTCAACGGGCAGCTGCTCTTAGCCTCTGGCAACCCAGCCCCTGCCTGGCCTCGATTTTCCCACCTGGGAAATGAGCACAGGAGAATCAGATGGGCCCAGGGAGGCAGTTGGAGGTCAGAGGCTGTGGTCCAGGACTAGGGCCGGTGAGGGGTGGCCAGAGTTGGCAGGAACAGCTCAGGAATTCTGGCACAGCCCTGGCAGTTGGGAGTCCTGTCCAAAAAGGCAAAAACACCTCATTATTCGACACTTGAGCAATGAAAGTGTCACTACGCCTGTGGTCCCAGCCTGCACCCTGCAGCACCACGAAACCATCGTGGACTTTCCTGTGGCCCCTGGCGCCGCTTTGCAAGTCAGCCGTGGGCCAGCCAGGGCTAGGCTGGGGGTAGAGCCTGTGGGTAAAGGTGCGGCTCAGAACCAGGAGAGCCTGGATTCGAACCCTCCGCATACCACTTACCAGCTGTGTGACCGGGGGCCACCGGGCCCCTCTCTCAGAGCCTTGATTTCCCCTCTGGAAGTGGGAATGCTGCGTGTGGTGCTGCCATGAGGGGTGTTCAGTGGGAAACACAGACAATGTGCTTAGCACACCATGGTCATTCTAGTCGGAGCTCTGAGTGGTCCCAGGAGGGGTTCAAATCCCAGCTTGAGTCAGGGCCCTGGGTCTGAGAGGCCAGGAAGGGCTCCTGGGTCCTCTCAGTCCACAGAGCATGGTGTGGCTCCTGGGGGGTCAGACAGCCTTTGAGAACCTTAGCAGGAGAATAAGTAATACTTCCCGCCTCAGTGTCCTGGAGAGCCCAACTGTCTTTGAGACTCTAGAGGCCCGGGTTCTGGGATTATAGTCTGCTCTTTCTCACCCTCACCCCGTCAAATCTCTGGCAGGGACCAGCTACACCCCTCAGGGCCAAGCACAGGCCAGAAACCATCCTGGCCTGCTGCCAGCTGCCCCCATCATTACCCGGACATTTCCTGACTGGTTCTGCGTCAGGAATCACCCCCCTGGAGGTGAATCAGAGTGACTGCATTTTTTTCTTCAATTCTGATAGAAATTGCAAGGGAAGCAGCAGCCCACAGAGTGTGCTGATCACATCATTGGCAAGGTCAGAAGCCAGCCTTCGAGGCCCACACTGTTACATGAAGCCCACTTCCCCGCCGGGCTCTGCCCTCAGCATCTCTATCTTGAAGATGGGCTGCTCTCCTCTCTCATCCGCCATCAGCATGGTCTCTGTGAGCACCTTGACCTCCTGCTCTAGGTGCTCCCGCTGGCCCGAGACCGGAGCAGGTGGGATGGAGAGAGCAATGTTTTCACGCTCTGGGTTTCGGAAGCCGGCCACTTAGCAGCTCATGGATTTAATTCAGAGGGCTGCCGCCAGCACTTTCAAAAAGGAAATGGAAGAGCCAAATCATGGGGCATCGCCCAGAGCAAGGGCAAGTGCTCCTCCACAAACTTTTTTTTTTTTTTCCGTTGTCTCTATGTGTCAGCGGCCACATCACCCTCCCGGTCGCAAGGTGCGATGTGTTTCTAACTGCGGGTCGCGGTCAAAAACGTTTGTAAGCCACTGGTATCGATGATGAAAGCCTGGCCCTGAGGGGCTGAGGAGTGTCTTGCTCAAATCAAGGTCACTCAGCAGTTGACAGCATGGGACTCAGGACTTCCATGCCATCCTGCTGTCCCTTCCAGTTCAGGATCAGGCAGGAGGTGCTGCGGGCGGGTCGGGGCCGGGTGGGGCGGGGCGGGGCGGGGCAGCTGCTCCTGGTATAGGCTGGAGGCCTTTCATCACCCTGTGTGGGACAAAGGCCCTGGGTGGGGGGGACCCAGCCCCTCGCCTTCCACTCCCTTCTGCAGCCTCAGACCCCCAGCTCCCCGCCCCACCCTGCCCCACCTGGGTGGGGTGGGGATAGTCACGGGCCTTTCCTCACTCCTCCAAGGGAATGCTTCATCCTCGCCACAGGTGGCAGCAGGAGGAAGTGGCCAACGTGTGCCCCCCCTCCTTCCAAGGTAGCCTCCCACCTGGAGACTGAGTCTGTCTGGGAGCACCTTCAGGGCATCCCATGGGTCTAGGACTGAACGAGCATTCATACGCGAGCATGCATGTGTGGCAGGGATCTGTGTGTGTTGACCGGTCCGTGCTGGGCTGTGTCTGATCCTGTGGGCATGCACACGTGTCTGTGCTGGTCTGATCGCTTGTGGGAGACAGCTGAGGCATACATATCTCTGGCTGACTTGGTGGCCCTCTTTGTTATTATTGTGTGGCTGTGTGAGTGACCGTGAATGTGAATCCTGCACGAGCATGTGTCTGACTTGGTGTCTGTGTGAGTCTGCGTGGCAGGGAGGGTTTCTGGGCCCAAGTAGTGAGGCATGACCCCTGCCCAGGCGAAGTGTGTATGTGTGTGTGTGCGTGTGTGTGTCCCAAGTGTGCCTCCAAAATCCCTGCCCCTCACCCTCCAGCTCCCATCCTTGGGAACTGTGTGGCAGCCTCACGTCACGGGGGCCACCAGCAGCTGGTTTCCTCCCCACCCCGCCCCAGGCCCCCCTGCCCTGGCCACCCTGACTTTTGGCGCAGGGACAAAGCTGATGTCAGAGCTGAGCTGACAGCTTCCTTCTCCCACTGGATTTTCCAAAAGAGAGAGACCACAGCTCGGCTCCTATTAAATAATCGTGGCGGGGGGGGGCGGGGAGGATGTTTCACTCAATGATTTCCTGAACTCAGAGGCAATAAACAGAACAGGAAGCAGCCCCGGGGACCCACTCAGCCTGAAACTGGCCAGCCAGAGGTGGGGCCCAGCCTTTCTCCAGAGTCAAGCTCACTGGAGCCACCCCGACCCGACCCCAGAGATGATGTCAGGGAGGCAGGCAGGCCTTCTCTCCAAACTGTCCCTCAGTGCCTGTAGGGACTGAGGAAATGTTCTGAGGATGGTGGGTGGGAGGTGATAAGATGGATAGAGTAGAGGGGGCCCCTCCCAGTGGGTGGAGAGGATGGAGGGAAAGAGGCCCAGCCAGAGTTGGACCATTGTCTTTCTTGGGAAGAGAAGAAAGGGGGAACTCCTTGAAGTCAGGGGAGGGACAGAACCAGGTAGGGGAGCAGCTCGTGGGGAGCAGGGAAGACAAGGCCAGGCATCCCCCTGCCTCCCTCAGCCAACCTGGAAAAGATGACTGTCTCCCACAAACCCAGCAACTTTGGACCACTCCAGCCCTGCTTCCTGCCCTTTCTGGGGCACACTGCAAACCCCAAAGGCCATCAGGGGGCTCTCTCCCATCCACATCCCCCAAAACAAACCATTACAAAGTGCTGCCTGGAGCCCCCACCTCCAAGAGAAGCATTTAAATCCTGTTTCACAGACTTGGAAACTGAGGCTCAGAGAGTTGAAGGTTTGCCAGAGGTCATACAGGGTGTGACAGAGCCAGGTCTATCCCCCACATTCCCCACATCCCTACAGGGTTCCTATAATAGAAGCCAGGATGGGCAGGGTTCTCTGGCAACAGGGGACACAGGGGTCCCCAGGATGAGTCTTCCCCAGGGAGCCCCTCCTTCTGCTTGGGCCGGCCACTCAGCTGCTTATCAGCCACAGGACTCCATGACACAATCCTGCTCTGATCTCCTGCCCAGTGGGGCCCCTTCCACCCCTGCCCCTCCCTTGGACCCCATTTCCGCTTCCTCCCTTTCGGGGTGGGACAGGCCTGCCCCGGGATCACAGTGGGCTGTTTGGAGAGCCGGTATGCCTGCCAGTCACTCAGCAGCCAGGAGCTCCCATGTCCACTGTGGCCAGCAGGTAGCCAGCAGGAGACCCTCACAGAAGGAGGAAGGTGGCCCGCAGTTCCCCATCCTTAGAGTCCCTTCTGAGAGCCCACTTACCTCCCAAGACCACCACGGCCTCTCCTGGCCTCCGGATCCCCACTTGTAAAGGGACTATGTTAGGAAAATAAGCTTGGGGGTGGGGGGGGGGGGGGGGGGGGAGTAGGTGGGCTCAGCCATCAGCCAGACCACAGATCCGGCCGTAGACCGTAGCTATGGCCCTCAGACAGGGGGCCTTGTCGCTCAGACATTTACAAAATGGGACTTGATGTCATCAGCCCATAAAGGGAGCAACACCCTCTGGAGGATATGCTGGAGTTACTGATACTAACTAGCTGGTAAGATTTCACAGGTGGGATGCAGAGAAAGAAAGTTGCTTTTCCAAGGCCACAGGCCACAAGCAAATTAGTGGCATGTTCCCCAACAGCATGTGGGCGGCCTGCCTCACTTGGGACTCCCAGATGTGGGGGAGGGTCAGGAACCCCAAGTTTTAGTCGCCATTGGTTGTGAGAATTCCAGAAAGAAGCTTTTTGGCGTCTTGGCTTCTCCAGCTGTAAAACGGGTCTAGAGAAGGCCACCAGCCTCCAAGAATCTAGAAAAGACTTTTTGAGGTGTGGACTTTGGGGTCTGGTCATGGAGGAAAGGGAAATCCTTCCCAGGGGCGCCCTGGAAAGCCGGGCCCAGCGAGGTTAGGGCTAAGTGTCCGGCTCCTGGCCCCGCGTTCTCCTACACCCGGCGGCTTAGGTCGGTTCCAAGCCGCGGGCTGCAGCGCCCCCCACTGCCCAGCCAGCGGCAGCCGTCTTGGCCACAGCACCACCGAGCCCCACGCTGGCGTGGCTCCGCCAGTGCCTCCCCCAGGGCTGGGCAGGGCAGGGCGGGATTTGGGGATTGAGGAAGTGGGCGGGGATGCCGGAGGCTCGGAATGGAGGGTAAGCAGAGGCCATTGGCCCAGGCAGGAGAAGAAGACGACACTCGGAGGGGTCCTCCAGGGGCCTCGGCCTGGCCCAGGACCTACCCGGGTACGGAAGGGGACAGTCCTGAAGACCGGCCTCAAGAGGGCGGCCAAGACCGCACTCAGTGGGCCCGGGTGGGGGCGGCGCGCCTGATCCAGCTAGAAATCTGGAAGGAGGGAGTTGGGGAGATCACCCTCTCAGGCCCCAAACCACCTAGTTGCCACCTGGGACAGGCCCTGGGTACCATGTGCCCCCATCCCGGAAGCTTCTCTGCAGTCAGGAACTGCTAATGGCAAGATTGGGATCCAGCCCCTTCTCAGATATTTGTGCCAATGAGCCCCCTCCTGCGGTGCCAAGCTGCGCACAGACTTCAGTTATTTTTTACTTTTTCTTCACCATGGCCTTGTGAGCTGGGGCTTCCACAATCAGGCCCATCTTACAGAGTGATCAGAGCAGAGTGGTCGAGTCCTGTGCTAGTCCAAGGTCAAAAGTGTAGGGACCATGACCTTGACTGACCATACACCCAAGAGCCTCCCAGGAGGGACTTGACTTTGTTGAAGACTACTGCCCTTCTCCCCAAAGCAGAAGCAGGCAGGGGGTACCCCGTGACCTACCACAGCCCTTCTAGAGGGACAGGGACCCTCCGCCTGCCACATCTCCATCTGAGGAAAAGCTAGGCTGCCACAGACTCGGAACCCTTTACTGCCCTGGGATAAAGGAAACTGGGGGTCCCTTGGGAACCCAGGAATCAAGACCACCCCCCATCCCCACCCAGAGAGGCAACCCCTTCGGGATCACGCAATGCCAGGATTCTGGCCTCTCCATCTAGTTCTCTCTCCTCTGCCCGTCCATGATCTTTAACCCTTCAGTGATCCATGACACTTTCACATCTGGTCTGTCTACCTTACCTCAACATCCTTGGTGAGATGGGCAAGGAACGTCCTACCACACCCATTACACAGCTGAGAAGACCGAGGCTTGGAGAACCGTGGGGGTCACTAAGTACACCCCCAGACATTGGAGGATTTGCCAGTGCTGAGGATAAATTGGGAGGCTGGCAGCTACCCCCCCTACCAGCCCTGCCCCATCAGGGAGGCTTACCGTGCTCTGCACCCATGCAGGACCCTCTGGAGTCTCGCAGGTGTTTTCTGGGTCTTCAGGAGGACACCATCGACTTCAGGGCCAGGACCCCTCTGCTTCCCTCTCCTGCTGAATCTTCTCTGGAGACAGCTCCTCACACTGCCCCCCACTTGACTTCCCGTCAAGTGCCGGGTGGCCCTGAGGCTCCCCCCACTTCCACCCCACCCCCTGGCGGAAGGGCTGGGTGCAACAGGGGCAGAGAACCCCAGGCTCCTGGCCAGCCTGCGCCTGATCGGTGGGACAGGGTCTTTGGGGTGGCCAGGGGTAAAGTGGGGCTGGGGGTGGGGAGGGGGCGACCCTGTGCCCAGCACCCCTGCCCAGCACTGCGTGGCAAGGCCGCTGGGACCTGAGTCACAACTGACTGGGCCGCGCCCAGCCTGCCTGGGTGACCCAGGCCAGCATAAGGCGATGACTGAGCAGCCCTCCGCATGACCGGCCGGGGTCGGCCTTAGGTGTTTTGACTCAGACCTGCCACAAGCCGTGTGCACCAGGGCCATGCCCCTTGTCCCCGTCCCCAGGAGAGTCACAGGGCCGTAGCCACCCTTCCCCTCCCCCAGGGCACAGGTCCCCCCAAGCCACCCCGCGCTGTCCCGGCACCCACCTCAGAACCCCAGAGTCACCTGTCCCATCTGGTTGGCCCTCCTCCACAGGCTCCAGGGCCCCACCTGCCCAACCCACGTCCCTGGGAGACCTTCGCCCCTCCCCGCGCCAAGGAGCAGAGCCCAGCCCTTGGGGCCGCCCCAGGAAGCAGGGAGTGGGGCTGGCCAAGCGGAAGGCCTCCCCAATGCTGACCGTGGACTGTGAGCCTTGCCTTAGCATGGAAAAGGGGTTCTGTGTGCACTCTGGGTCCCAGGCCTGGTGTAGAGGGGAGGAGGGCAGGGGGACAGGGACAGAGAGAGGAGTTGTGAAGAAAAATCAATAAGGAAGAGAAAATGAGGGAGAAAAAATAAAGAGAATGTTGCTTGTGCACCTGCTCAGCGACAGCTTATGATAACGCTGAAACAGTGTTGCGTGTGTGTGTGTGTGTGTGTGTGTGTGTGTGTGTGTGTCTTGTCTCCTGGGAAATCTTACAGCCAGGGAGGTGAGCCAAGTTAGCCCATTGTGCAGAGGGGAAAGCTGAGGCTTGGCTCGGCGGTCACACAGGTTTAAGGGAAGGGTGGGTGGGGTTTGAACTCATTTTGCTTGACCTTCAAGTATTTTCTCATCCCTCAAGAAAGAGGGAAAAGAACCAGATGGATTGTGGTGGACAGTGAAGGTCATGGAGGCCAGAGAGCCGGCTCCGCTGTTTGCAAGCCCTGAGTTTGTTTGGCAGTTAGATAGTGAGTGCTAGGCACCCCATTCCCACCTTTTCCCAGCAGTTTCCCTGCCCTCTGGACCTGGGGAGCTTTCTATCCTTGTGCATTACATGCTGTTGACTGAGGGGCTGAAAGGGTCACCTTGAAAAACTTGAAAAAGACAAAGAAAATCTGGCTTTGAGTCGATGTCCACACAAGGCCAGGACCCTTCTGTGTTCCTGAGCCTGTGCTGGTTCTGCCGGGGCCTGGGGCCATTGTACCTTCACACAATCCCTGGGGAGGAAGCATCCAATAGCCGTGAGCCCACAGCGTGCCACCACTCCAGGGAAAAACGCTTCCTCTGTGGCACAAAAACGTTATTTGAGCCCTGCCCCACTGCCTGTCCCAGCAAATGGCCGTGGGAACCCCAGTCTCACTTGGAGTAATCAGAGAAAGCTTATTCTAATTCTAGATGCCGACTCTAGAAATGATGCCCTGCCAGCAGCCACCTGCGCCCCTCTGGATGGGGGAATCGAAGAGGAGGGGGCATTTGAACTCAGGGTGGGAGGTAGCAGCAGGGGTGGGAAAACGCAGGCTTTGGCAGAGAAGGGGGCGCGGCTGTCGGGATGCCTGGATGGTGCGACAGAGAGCGGGGGCCTGGGGTTTGCAATTGGTACAGCAGCCAAAGGACAGGTGGGAGTCCCCAAAGGCTTCTGAGCAGAAGAAAAGGTAGCAGTGAGATTTTTGACCCATGTCTAGGGAGCCAGGACCTGGCTGGCTGTCGGGAGAGAATCAGGCATGTGCCTGAGACAGGCTGTGGAAGAAACCCCGGGACATTGTGATCAATGGGGAGAGGAGAAGCTGAGAGAGGAGAAGGTGAGGACCGAGGTTCTGGAACTTCTATGGGGGCAAATAGAAGGCAGAAATCAGGTGTGGGGTGGGGGTGACCTTGGCCTTGAGGTATCCACAGGGCTCCCAGCTCACAGTTCCTAGCTATTGGGCCTGTAGACTTGGGAGAGCACCAGGCTGGAGACAGCAGTTTGGGGGCACCTGCGGCTGTGGTCTCAGCAGGGGACAGCGTGGAGGGAACAAGTCCTCGGAGGTGGGACCCCTGAGACTCCCTCCCCAGATTCTGGAGCTCCCTCATCTGCCTCCTACGGGGTGGGTGCTGGTGCAACTCAAAGCCTGGGGCTTATCCACAGAGTAGGGGGCTGGCAAGGGGCCTAGGCAGAGGTGGGGGGGCAGTCCCCCGGGCTTCCTGCTCTTCCTCCACAGACCAACCTCTGCTCACTCCGTGGGCAACAGCACGACCTGCGGCAGCCTCAACTCCCCTTCCGCTCCGAGAACCTGAGCGAGTCTGGCTCAGTGTCTGCTGCCTCCCACCCACAGCTTCCCAGCAGCTCAGCCTCAGGAAAGGCCCCCACCCCCATGCTGGGGCAGGGTGTGCTGCTCAGCTCTCTGACTCCCTCCAGGGCCCCACCTGCCCTGCTCTTCACTGAGCTCCTCCTGGGTGCAGGCACCGAGCCGGGTGCTATGTTGGAGCAGAGGGAAGCAGACACCGTACCCATCCTTGGCAGGTTTCAGGCCAGCAGGGGAGGCAGAGGGTAAAACACCACAGTGGGGGAGGGCTTGCCAATAAGACAGTTTTCAGAGAACAAATAAACCAAGTTGCTTGACCCAGACCATGGGTAATAGGGAAGAACACCCAAGGAGGTGCTGATCAGAATGACAGGGAACACTGTTTCAGACAGAGGGAACAGCATAGGCAGAGGTCTCTTGGTAGGAGGGAGCCTTGGGCCTATCGGGAGCCAAAAGGTGGCCTGTGTGGCAGGAGCCTTGAAAACGAGGGAAAGCCCAGTGGGGGACAGTGGGAAGCTCTCACCAGGTACTTGGTCAATCACCTGGAACACTGGGCACTGCCCTGGAAGCCTGCCGGTTGCAAGTCCAGGCGTGGAGTTGTGCACGGGAGTTCCCTCTGTGATCTTGAGTAAGACACTTCCCTTCTCTGGGCCGGTTTGATAAATCAGTCATGCCCGCCACTTACTTTATGCTGATCCTTAAATGCTTGGAGCCTTTGCTCTAGCTGTTCCCACCACCTGCAAGCCCCGCCCCTTCTCCAATGTGTCATTCTGGGTTTCGGAGTAGATGGAGAGGCTTCACCTCCTCCAGATGCCACTCTGACCACCCCTATTGCCTGGGTCTCTCACTCAGTTCTATCACCCTGTGTTGGTTTTTGCTGAGCTCATGCTGCAATGTCTTGTTGGTTCTGCGTGTCTGTTGCCTGTCGGCCCCCTGGCCTGGGAGCTCTGTGCCCCCAGGTACTCAGTGACATTGTTGGCCTAGTTACAGAGGCTAGAGTGTAACAGAAGTTGCTCCCACCCTGCATCTAAAGGACCTGAATTCAGCACACGCCTGCCCTCCCTGTAGTCTCCCTAAGTCTCAGTCTTCTCATCTGCAAAGTGGATCGTATCTATTGTGGAGAGACTTGCATGAGGCTTTCCTCCACCCCTGATCTTAAGTCCTGTTCCATCTTGTCCCAGGAGGTGGGGTGCCCAGGGATGGATCCAGGTCAAGTTCATCCACTTCTATTAGCTCTTCCTTTGTAGCTGCTGCCTTAGCTTTCATTGGCATGTACACAGTGTCCTATTGTGCACAATTTTAGGGTTTGCATTTAATCCTCAAGGGTCCACTTTCTTTCACAGATGTTTATACTGTATCCCTATTTACGAAGTGGGAAGGGGGCTCCTTTATATAGTGCTTCAGTATTAAGTCAACACCTGTTCTGTTTCGGGGAATGTTCTTTTCACGCATTAAGAAATTTCAAGATTAAAGAAAAGGCGGGGCTCTGAGCATCAGGACGGAGCCCGGTTTTCTGGTGGCCTGGTGGAATTCCTACCCCCTGGGGCCCCTCAAGAAGCAGGTTCAAGGACAGAGCAGGTCACAGGTCGTGTCTGAGGCAGGATCTGTTAGTATCTTGTCTATTTCATGGAACCCACATCAGCACATGGACTCCCAGCCAGACACGCACAGGGGCCCACAGCTCCAGCCTTCCTCCTTTCCCTCTTGCTCCGAAACCTCGACATCCCTAGTCCCTAGCATCTCAGGGGAGTCACGTTCAGACGGGCTAAATGCTCTGTCTGTGTTTGAGACACCCCACAGTTGGAGTCCCTGTCTCTCCAAAAGGCCAGGCTCCCCCAAATCCTTTCCCACCAGACAACAGAGAGACACAAGGGCTTTAGAAAAAGGCAAGTTTTTTAAATATATGTTGACACAATATTAACATTAAATACACATCATAAATAAGCCTTATAAATAGGAAACAGATAAAAACTGATAAAAATCGATAAATTAGTCATATCCCTCTGAAGAATTGAGCCAGCACCTTCTGGGCCTCCCTCGAACCAGTTTCAGCATGAGAAATTTTAATGATGCACCACCAGGGGGCGCAGCCAGCAGCCGGGACCCAAGACCAGGCCCTTCCAGGCAGTAGGTCTATAGAGAACTCCAGGCCCTGCCCATTTGCAAGGCATTGGATATTTGCTCTATGTAATTGAATCAAGCGGAGAAGGCTTTACACCAACGGCTTGAACCACAAAAAATAAAAACTGAGGTCCAGAGAGGTAAAGTGGCCTGCCTGAGGCCACACAGTGAGTTAGGGGTTGAGCTGGGAACTGAGCCCTATTCTTGGACACCCCTGCCCCCAGATCAGTGCTCCTTCTAAGACACTCTGCATCTGTCACAGCTGCCTAAAGTGAGGTCACCCAGATGTCCAGGTGTCTGGCCTGAGAATGGCAATGAGCCTTCGAAGGCCAGCTCAGGCCCTAACCCTCCCCTTGGAACCATGCTGCCGTGGAAAGGAGGAAGTCTGGGGGCAACGGCTCTGTAAGTCATGAGAGGGAAGGGCCAGCAGCCCTCCGGGAGCAGAGCGGCGGGGGGGCAGTCAGTCTGGCCATGAGTCAGCCTGTGTCATCAGACCCCTGAATCAATGGAAAGTTGGCCCCGCGTGGCCTGACCCAGCCACCCCACCAAGACTGACGAATTCAGGGCTGGGGGCTCAATAGCCTGACCCTACCCTCCCATCCCGGAGCCTGACTCCCACCCCTTAAAGTGCACTTCTGGGAGGTGAGGAACAGAGGGGAGCAGGTTTGGAGGCCCTGGGGGGAGATGCCATCCTAGGGAGTACATACGGATCCTTTCTCTGCCGGGGTGTCCCCTAAGACTACCGGGGCAGCTGCCCCCGGGGAAGGAGTCTCTTATTCCCCCTGGAGAGTGGCACTCTGCGGGCCCCCTTCCACAGGCCACGGCGGGGGCTGTGTCTCCGGCTCCGACTCGGGCTCTCTGCCCACTCTCGAAACACCTGCCCCACAGAGTGCATGAAGCGGTGATAGCCGTGCAGGAACCTGCAGCCTTCGAGCCTGCGCTGGAAGGTGTCTGGGGTGGGGGTGGGCGATGGAGATGTCCCTGGGCCTATCGGAGGGGGCTCAGTCCTCTCCGATGAGCCTGGAAGCAGCTGGGCCATGCAGTGGATATTGTTCTTGAACCCGCGAATGTTCTGCTTTGCTCTATTCACTGTCTCCAGGTCCTGGGCTTTGGGGATGTCTTGCTGCAAGGCCATCAGTCTGTGCAGAACGTGATCCAGCATGGTGTTGAGAGCCCGCAGGAGTTCCTGCCTGCTGAGCCGCTGCAGGGCCTCTTTGCTGGGGAAGGTCCCTGGGCGCTCCCGGCAGTGCTCCTTCAGTCCATCCTTGTCTAGGCCTTGGCTTTGGATCTGGAGGGAAAAGAGAATCAGGACGTGAGTGCTCAAGCCCCCAACACACACACACACACACACACACACACACACACACACACACACAGGTCTGCTCTGGTCTGCCTTGAAATGCTGGACCTCATGCACCCCATCCCATTCAATCCTCCCATTGTACAGATCAAGAAACTGAGGCCAGAGAGGGGTGAGGACTCCCCAGTGTCTGTAAGCAGGGACAGAAGGATGCTGGGGGTGGGGGCTGGTTGGGGTGACTATGATGCAGGGAGCGTAACCATAGGCTTCAGGAGAACAGGACTCTGTTTGGGTCCCTGCTGCTACACCTGAGAAATGGGACAAGCTGGGAAAGATCTCTCCTCTCCTTGGTGTTTCAGAGTTAGGCCCAGAGAGGTCCAGGGGGCCTTGGAATAACACAGGGACTTGGTTTCCCCGCCGGTCCCGTCTGGAGTGGGGATTGTGTGAATGGGAGTTGGGCCTCATCCTCTCCAGGCTCACTCGTGCCCCAGGCCTGCTGTCCTCTGAGACTCAGATGCCACCAGGGGCCAGGTGCTCACATAGGGGTTCAGGAGCATGCTGGTTCGCTGCATGATGTCCGCCTGCTTCTGGAGCTGCCTGAGCAGCTCTTGGTCCTTGTCCAGACAGCTGCCCATGACCGGCGTGCTCAAGAACAGGAGTCCGAGGACCAGACCTGGGGCAGAGAAGGGGGGAAGATGTCACCTGACTTGGGGAAGGAGGTCAGCGGCTTTCAGAGGGGAGGACACCCCCAGGGCCTCAGAGGGCATAGCCCATTGGCTCAGGCTTCGTGCCATTGAGGGTGGGGCTGGGCACTGTGTACGCACCTGCTGGGGCCACCACCACCTCCCTGGCGAGTCACAGCCCAGCATCCCTAACAATGATTCTGCTTCACCAAGCAGGCCCTTAAGAGAAGTTCCCGCACCTGCCAATCTTGCCAGCCTCAGGATCTGACAAGGGCAGCCCAAGCAAGGCTGCTCTCTGCAAGACCTCTGGACCAAGATTCTGGGCTCCCCTGTCACAGACCCTGGCCCTCTGCGCAGTCGGGCTCAGCCTGGGAGCAGCCTGGTGCCTAGAGCTCTGTCTGTACAAGCAAAAGAGGCTGCCTTTCCCACAGAAGGTTCTGTCTGCAAAAGATGTGTGGGATCATCTAGACCATAGCCCCATTCTACTGACAGGAAAATCGAGGCACTGAGGGAGAAGGGCTTGCCCAGTTCACACAAGGCCAGAACTGTTCTCGACCTCATGCACCTTCCTCTTCTCTTCCTTAGTGGCCACTTCCGTCAGGCCCACCAGGGATGCTGTGAGCCACACTCTTGGGGGTGGTTGGGCATAGTTACTGCTGGCGACCTCTCCACATCCACCCAACCCCCACCCCCAGGCACCGGCAGCCATGTGGTCGGAAGGGGCCTGTGGCGCAATGGCCCGGAAGGCAGTGACACCATGTTCCGTTCCTAAGAACCGTTCAGCCCCTTGGGGAAGACGCTGCCGGGGACAGCTGGGGGGCTGGCCACCCAGGCACCGAGACCATAGGGCGCTCCTCGCTACCTCCCCAGGTATCTGCAGCCGGGTTTGGGCGGGGGGCGGGGAGGAGATCCATGTGAGTGCTGCGTGCACGTGGGACTAGGGTGTCTTCACGGGTGTGTGTCCAGGTCTGCATGAGGTGAGAGGAACAAACTGGCCACACACAAGCGTTGTGCCCAGTCCACCCTGGGGCACCGGACTGCATGTGGGGGCTCCCAAGTCGGTGAGATTGAGGGCTCTGAATGACATCACATGGCTCTGTGTGTGTGTCACCCTGTGGGTGTGGCTAGGCGTGCTGTGTGATTGTGTGGGCTCCGGGGTCCCCGTGTCTCTCCATCCCAGACCCTGCGGATCAGGGCAACAAGGAAGCCTCACTGCCCCTCCAGACATCACACACTGCTTTTCTGCAGATTCCTCCTCTCCCAGCACGTCACTCACCTCCCTCCTGCTTCCCTGGCTTCTCCCTCAATCTATCCCCTTCCCTTATTCTCTAGCTCCCACAGTCACCTCTATATCACCTCCCCTTAAAAGTCTTCCAGGGATTCTCCTTCTTTACCCTGTGAAGATGCTCTGTTCTCAGTGGACCACTTTCTTTGCCTGACCTCCTGGCTCTCTCCCCTTAGCATCCTTCTGGCGCCTGGCCTTCCCAGCCCCTGCACCACGCTGGCACCCATGGGCACAGCAAGCGGGGTGCTGGTGGAGAGGAAGGAAGTACTTACTGGGCAGCGTCCTCCACATAAGCTGTGCCCGCATGCTGGGTGCCCGAGCTCCGGCCGGCGCCTGCTGGGGGTGACACCTCCTGGCTGGGAGCCTTGCGGGCTGGCAGCCACTTTATGCCTGCCAGGGCGATTGGCCAACACCTCGTGAGGTGGGTGGGGAGGGGGGGAGGGCAGGCCTTCTGGGAATATAACCCCAAAAACCAAAGTTTCCACGGGCAGCCAATGGGCGCTGTGTGCGGTGGCATGCCTCCTCCTCCTCCTGTTTTCTTCGAATTGATTCTTCGAGATCAGGCTCTCTCCCAAAGATGATGCAAACTGCAGCCTCAGCCTTCCTGGGGTGAGCAGGGGCAAGGGGGTCCATGCCATCTGTAGGGAGCTGTGCCCAGGATAGAGGGGAGAGTGTGACAACTGGGTCCTTGGAGGACTGCAGGTCAGGCTTGGCCCAGGAGCCAACAGCCTCACAAGTCACTGTGGTTTGGAGCTGAGAGTAGCGAGACATCTTCCTTCTTGAGTGCCCTTCCCGCCCTCTTGCTGGGACTGTTGGGACATCTGTGAACAGAAACCGCCACGCTCTGGGCACAGAGCCAGACCCAGGCTGGCATATTCGAGATTGTGGTCCTGGCCCCAGGACCACCAGGGCTCCCAGCCATCTCCTTTCTCCCATCATGCACCCCCTCGCAACTAGCCTTCCTTATCCCAGATCCCTTGCCTGCAGCCAGGACCTTTCTTTACAGACGGGATCTTTTGGGGGAAAACAAGACATAAGAAATTAGGGTTCAACCTGCCAACATGCTGTGTGACCAGAGGCAAGTCACTTAATGTCTCTGGGCCTCAGCAGCCCCACCTATAAAATGAGGATTCGAAAAGCATTTCCTGGGCCTGGCTCTTAGCCCTGCCGCTATCATGGACATAAAAGGCAAAAGTCCTTTGAAGGAAAAAAGAAAGATGAAAGTCTAATTCCAAGTACTCGCTGCTGAGGGCTAGTGTGGGGGGCGGAGGAGATGGGGAAGCTGTGAGCTCAGAGGGGAAGCCAGGGTGGAGGAGTCACCGTGGTGATGGTTGGGGACCAGGTTTCACTTTCTCTGAAAGATAGTGATTTTTGGTTAGTCTTCCGCTACTCGCAGACCTCAGTGGATGTCAGAGTCAAGGCCCTGTGGAGACCATGCCTCTCTAGTCAACCTGCTACTCTGTTAGGATAAACTGAGGCCTGGCCTAGGGCAGACAAGGAGGCTAAGAGGCAGCCCCAGCATATCTCCTTGGCTTGGAAGAGGGTCTTTGGCCTGCACCCTCAGGAGCTCAGTGGGGGGGAGGGCCTCAGGAGCCCGGAGAACCAGGGTAGGACCCCTGGAAGCTGCCAGCTAGGGAAAGCATTGGGCCTTTGGAGCCTGGACAGGGAGACCTGAGGTGGCAGGGGAGGGGGTGGGTTGGGCAGCCATCCTGGCCACCAGGGCTGCTCCCACCTTCTCTATCCTCTGCAGACACGTTCACCATTACTCATTTATTTGTTCAACGAACTTTTATTTGGCCCTACTCTGAGCCAGCCCCTCCCAAGTGCTGAGGATCCCATAGTGGGCAAAACCAGACTCTTCCCCCCCACACACCCCCATGCCCAGGAGGCTATTCCTCACCTCCCGCCCACTCCCTGGCACCCCAGCATGGCGCTCACCACACCTCCCATCACCGCCCCCAAGGACCAGTTCTGGATTCTCCTTCTGAGAACGTGGCTTCTGCTCAATTCCTCATCTCTGTGCCCACCCCCACAAGACCGTTTCCTGGGGCCCATGCCAAGCTGGGATCCTTCTTCATTTCGCATCCCTGATCTCATCCAGCAACAGCCCTGGAAGGCAGAGAGCACCAGGGCAGGGATGCTTCGGCTCTCTTGAACAAGGAAACTGAGACACTCAGGGCCCGGCTCCGGGCTGGAGAGCCACAGCTGGCTGGAGTGCCTCGGCCGTCTCAGCTACCGAGGACCGCCCTTCGCACTCAGGGTGGTGGGAAGGCACAGGCCTTTGCTTTCCTGTTTCTGCATCACCCTGGATGGGAGAAGTTACGAGGACAGACGTGCTGTTCACAAGGGGGCTCTCAAGTCTGAAAGACCATGCTCTGAGCAGCAAAGCGAGGTGCTGTGTGCAGGCCCCAGGGCAACGGCCACTGACAGCAAGGAGGAGTTAGCTCTTGGTCTGCTCGGGCTGCCCTGACAGCATAGCACAGACGGGAGGACTGAAACAACAGAAATGGCTGTTAATGCCATCCCGGAGCTAGCGATCAGTAGGGTCGATGTTATCCTGCGGCCTCTCTCTTGGCTCCTAGACGGCCACCTTCTTGCTGTCTCCTCATGTGGTTGACCCCTAGTCTGTGTGTCTGTCCTAATCTCCTCTTCTTAGAAGGACAGCAGCCATAATGGATGGGCCACGCCCACCACCGTGGCCTCCTTGTGCCTTACCTCTCTGAGGACCCTATCTCCAAATACAGCCACATTCGGAGGTACTATGGGAGTCGGTCTTTAACACAAGAATTTAAGGGATAAAGCACTGCCCAGAACAGCTTGCAAGAGGAGGGCATGGTTGGAGGGCTGCGGGGAGTGCGGACGATGGGGGAGTGCCTGGAGCTTGGTGGGAGGGGACAGTGAGGCAGGAGGACAGGCAGTGCCCCAAGGTGAGGAGACCCGGCTGGCCAACTGAGCAAAGCATGAGGGGAAGATGCGTCAGCATTTCTGGTGAGGTCAGCGCCCAGTGACGTCCCTCTCCCCAGCAGGAAGGGCTTGCAACACGGCCCAGCCAGTATAAATAGGCTCCCCGACCACAGGCCCGGGCTGTCCCCTCTTCCCGGGCCACGTCAGCTGGGTCCTCGTGATTCGGAGGGGGAAAGAGGACTGGCTTGTTTCCTCAGAACTGCTGTTTCCCTGTCTTTCCGGCCCACCCTGTGAGGCTCTACGGCTCTAAGTGCAAGAACAAGACCTGTGGTGGACTGGGTGGGTCAGAATTGGAGGCCACTCATCTGGGAAGAGAGACAGTGACCCGTGACCTGCTAGGGTGGGAGCTAGACACCAAACCAGTTACCAGTTACCAGTTACCAGTCTCCATCTGCTTATGAGCTTATGAGCCTCGTCGCGTCCCCTTTCCGAGCCTCAGTTTCCCCTGTGGACAGCAGGGGCACAATGTAACAGTCAAGAGGCAGACAACCCAAATTTAAAATGGGCAAAGGGGGGGCGCAGCTGAGTGGCTCGGTGGGTCGGGTATCCGGCTCTTGGTTTTGGCTCAGGCTGTGATCGCAGAGTGGTGAGCTCGAGTTCTGTGCTCATCAGGAATTCTGCTGGAGGTTCTCTCTCTCTCCCTCTGGCCAGGCATGCTCTCTCTCTCAAATAAATAAATAGATCTTAAAAAAAAAAAAAAATACAGGGGCACGTGGGTGGTGCAGTTGGCTAAGCCTCCAATTCTTGGTTTTGGCTCAGGTCATGATCTCAGGGTCCTGAGACCAAACTCCGTGCTCAACCCAGAGTCTGCTTATATTTCCCCCTTCCTCTCCCTCTGCCCCTCCCCCCTCCCCGCTCGCTCTCTCTCTCAGGTGTGCGCTCTCTCTCTCTCTCTCTCAAAAATAAATAAATCAATCTATAGAAACATAATGAAAATAAAAATAAAATAAAACGGGCAAAGGAGAAACAGACAGCTATTTCTTCAAAACAGGCAAATGCCCAATAAACCCATAAAAAGCTGCTCAACATCGTTAGCCATCAGGAAAATGCTAAATGAATGGGTCTGAGGAAAATGCAAAATGAAAACCACAGTGAGATACCTCTTCATGTCCCCTGGGGTGCCTGTCATCAAAGACAGACAGTAACAAGTGCTGGCGAAGACAGGGAAGAATCAGAACCCTAGGATACAGCTCCTGGGAATTCAAGATGGCACAACCACTTTGAGGACCAGCAGGCCTTCCAACACGCAAACATAGAGATGCCCCATGCATGAGAGTTCCACGCCCCTGTATGCACCCAAGAGAATTGAAAACACGTGTTCACACAGGAACTTGCACACAAATATTTATAGCAGCCTTTATTCACAATAACCAAGAAATGGAAGCAACCCAAATGCCCATCAACAGAAAACGGATTTTAAAAATTGTGGTCTAACCATACAACAGCATCTTACTGAGCCACAGAAAGGAATGAGGTCCCGATTCGTGATAGACTGTGGATGAACCTCAGAGACAGGACGCCAAGTGAAAGAGACCAGTCACAGAAGGCTACACGTTGTACGATTCCATTTGAATGAAATGTCCAGAAGAGATAAATTCATAGAGACAGAAAGCAGAGGAGTGGCCGCTGGGCCCGGAGGGGTCTGAGGACAAGGAGTGATCGCTAATGGGCATGGGGGTTCTTTGCGGGTGATGGAAGTGGTTTTGAGTCAAATTGTGGTGGCACTGTCATCTGAAGAGACAAAAACCCAGTGAATTACCCACTTAAAGTGAGGAATTTGGTAATAAATATTTTGTATCTTTATTTTTTAAAATGCAGTGGCGAATACTACTTGAAGAGAACGGGGAATGTAACTTGGTGAATAGCACGTGCCAATGCCCGGCCCATCGCTAGTCCTCCAGAAATACCCGCCAGCCAGCCAGTCACCCGGACAGACAAAGGCGCACATCTCTTTATGTCATAGGCTGGCTTTGAGGACGATTGGGAAAGAAAATATTACATAAACCCTGGGGTGAGCAAGGATCTACCAGCGCCCTCCCCACGAGGCCAGTGAGGTCATCCTGAGCTGAAGGATTCTTCGGTTGAGAACTGCCAAAGTTCTTCTGGGACCTGGTGTGTCTTCCCCCCTGTGTGGGAAGCCATGTCCCCCATGTGCCCACTGCCTCCCCCAAATTGGGTAAGTGAGCGCCCTGCCAGAGGCCTAAATACCTACTGAGGGAAGTGCAGCAGAGAAGGAACTATCTTCTGTTCGGGAGTCTCTTACTGTTTGCAGTGAAGGGGTAGGGGGGGATGTGTCCCCCTCTGAGGGGAGATGACCAGGAGATCAGAGTGCTGCCCCTCTACCCTCTCTCGGATTAGCCTAGAACAACTTCCCCCTCACCACCTCTCTGAGACCAAGGTCCTCTCTGTCAGGTGAGGGGACAGGAGAGATGAACACAGAGGGCCTAGAACCCTATGGAGCCCCATGGGGTCCCTTAGTGGCTCTAAGCACTGAAATGTCACTGTAAGTAAAAGCAACCTTAACCATTAAACAAGGACCGGCAAGTCCCATGGAGTCCTGACTTTTCTCGTGATGACAACATACAATGTCTATTTTGAACCTTTACATTCCTGCCACATATGTCCAGGTGTCCCAGGCATGTGCTGTTTGCCCAGCGGTAATAATCAGAGATGTCTCTGTGTGCTGAGACCAGTTCTGAGTATCTACTACAGGCTGGCTCTGTGACCCCTCCCAGCCATCCTCACAGAGATGGTTTGTCTCCACCCTATAGATGGGGTAACTGAGGCCCAAGAGACGGGGCAGTTGGTGGGAGGTCACACAGCTAGGAGGGAGCAAAGGCAAGTTTGAGTGTGGGCAGTTGTCCTCGGCCCACATGCTTGGCCAGCACGCCATCCACACTGTGGCTTGCCCAGAGCTCATGCAGCCACATGGTGCAGCAACAAGCTTGAAAACATATGGCTTTTGCAGTGGGAAGATGGAGATCCACTTGGTCAAGGGCCAGCCAGGGAGAGGGTTGGTGTTTCTACAGGTCTGGAAAGAAAATGCCAGTTTAACTGGCAGAAATGCAGGAAAGAGATGCTACAAGTTCCATGTGGAGGGAACCTCATGAGCTGCCCACCAAGCAAGATTGTCTTGGTCTAGTTTATTCATTTGTTTTTAAGATTTTGTTTATTTGAGAGAGAGTGAGAGAGATCACAGAGGGAGAGGGAAAAGCAGATTCCCCGCTGAGCAAGGAACCCGATGTGGGGCTCGATCCCAGGACCCTGGGATCATGACCTGAGCTGAAGGCGGACACTTAATGACTGAGCCACCCAGGCGCCCCAGTCTAGCTGAGAGAGGAGCAGGTGTGGCTGAAGTCTAACGGAGGGGAGGGAGGAAATGGGGCCACCCACAAAATGGCTTTACTGCCATTACAGCCCCTCTGGGGGGCTTGTAGAACACAGCCTGGTGCCACCCTCTTGTTTAAAACACTCCCCTGGCTTCACATTGATGTTCAGTAAGGCCAAGGCCATTACCACAGCCACCAGGCCCTCCCCACCTCCCCAGCCTCACCCACACCTCTCTAAGCCATCACCTTCTCTCACCTTCCTCAGTCCCTCAGGGGAGCAGAGCTCTCACCCCATGGCCTTTGCATATGCTGTTCCCACTGCCTGAATCTCCTCCTACTGAATGAACTGTCACCCAGACCAAGCTTCACCTCTCCAGGGAAGCCCTCCTGGAACCTTTCCCACCCCAGGCTGGTCCCTACCCATCCCCCTCAAATTCCATGGCTCCTCATGGCCTCTCCAGAGCACAGCATAGGCCATATAATTTAGTAGGTGCTCAATAAATCCTTAGTGACTGGATGAACACCCAGCCATACAGATGTGGGCATCTGTAGAAGCCCCAGGAAAGGTCAGCCATGGCTTCCAGGCTGCAGGACCCAGATGTGTGCCTCCCACATCCAGTGCACTTGCAGCCAGGCCTCAGGAAGTGCAGGTCCACCTCACTGCTGGGCAGGAACAGGTTCTCTTGGAGCCTTTCTCGTGCCTTCTCTTGGTCACCTTTCCTCAAGGAAATCAGAATTATATCTCTCACAATACACCAAAGCACATGATCTCTCTCTCTCTCTCTCTCTCTCTTTTTTTTTTTTTTTAGGAAGCCTTGATTTTTAAAGACGCTGACTTTTTCCTTTATGATATTTTTTTAAAAGCGAATTCAAAATATATTCCTTCACCCACTGCAGATTTCAACACTTCCCTGGAAAACAAGCTGAAAAGGAAAAACATAAGGCATTTCTCCTACTTCCTTTAAAGAATTCACTTCAGAATGAATTCCATAAGCAGCACCTGACAGCCTGATAGAACGAGACCAGTCTTCACTGGAGGGGCTAATCCTGCCTTTTGCCAAGACAGATGAAGGATGGTGGCTTTTTAGGCCTTTCTTCAACCTGTATTTAAGTAATTAATTATATGTGTCAGGCACCAGGCTATGCACGGGGTGTAAATCAGCAAGACTAGGCTTCCAGGTAAGTGAATTTGTTGTGAATGCCTTTTTATATCCAGGTCTTGAAGGGTGAATAAACACACTAGCCAACATCCAGCATGTGATCTGGAAACCCA
Organism: Mustela nigripes; assembly: GCF_022355385.1. Taxonomy (NCBI): domain Eukaryota; kingdom Metazoa; phylum Chordata; class Mammalia; order Carnivora; family Mustelidae; genus Mustela; species Mustela nigripes. The sequence continues at coordinate 22,663,774 of NC_081564.1, forward strand.
CCATTTGTCAGCCTACTCATTTCTTACTCTAGGCTTAGGAGGGAGCGCCCAACACAGCCTGATCCTCATGGTACCCTGGAGTCTAGCACTGTACCTGCATCCCGAGCAGAACCAGTCAGAATCCTTCCCCAAGACTGATGTCAGACTCAGGAGACAGGCCTCCCTAACATGGCCAAGCCTTTGGAGCTGGGACATCACAGGTCTAGCGCTGTGAAAAGCCACTTTCCCCAGCTCCATGGGGTGGGTTGCGGTCTGATAAAGTGGGTGAGAATATGGCCAGTCTAGCTGGAGAGGCCAAGCAACTTCCCTGAACCCTGGTCTCTGCCTGAAGCCAGGACCAGCCCCACACTTGTCCCAGCTACACAGGACAATGATGTCAGTCTATTTTCTGCTAGTTGAGCTGGTTTCCTGGCACTTGCATGGGGAGTCCTTTGTCCTGCATGTCCTGTGTGAGGATGAAAGCGGGAGGGGTGGAGGAGATGGAGAGAGGAAGTGGGATGGGCTTGGAGACTTCTCTTGGTGCCAACTGCTGCAAAAGCTCAAAAACTCTGCTCAACAGAGAGAGCAACTGGAGAAAGATGGAAGGGACCAGCCAGGGTCCCCATGGGGCTGTCCGCAAATGATAGCCCTGGTCCCAAGGGGAAGTCCAGGACACAGAGGTGGGACTCATTGGCAGGGATGCCTGGAGGAAATGACCTGGGACAGGTGTTGTGGAAGACCTGCCTTCTTCCCCTTCTTATTCTTGGAGAGCTGCCAAGGAAACTCTGGGTGTTTATCTTGATAAGAAAAAAAGAAACAGAGGCACCTGGGTGGCTCAGTCAGTTAAGTGTCTGCTTTTGGCTCAGGTAATGATCTCAGGGTTCTGGGATCGAGCCCCACATCAGGCTTCGGTGCTCAGCGGGAGTCTGCTTCTCCCTCTGCCCCTCCCCACCTCATGCTCTCTCTCTCTCTCCCAAATAAACAAAATCTTTAAAAAAAAAAAAAGAAAGAAAGAAAAAAGAAAAGAAAATACATCCTGCAGCTCCAAGGGGAGAAAAGGCCATCAAAGCTTGCTCTGTCCAAAGGCCAACTGGTGGACATTCAATGGCTGATGGACAGTGGTCAGCTGGGGCCAGGTCACCTTGTCCACCGAACACGCATGTAAGGAAGGAAGAGAAGCGGGAGATGGCAGAAAACACAAATGTTGGGCGCCCCCACATTAATAGCCCGAGGTGGGAACCCAAATGTCCACCAACAGATCATGAATTGTTAAAAAGTGGTATGTCCACTTATTCAGCCAGAAAAAGGAATTGGCAATACCGATAAAACACGCACCGCAAAAACACCAGGCTGAGTCAAACAAGCTAGAGGCCCAGAGTCACATATTATCTAATTCTGCCCACGTGAAATGTCCAGAACAGGGAAATCCACAGAGATAGGATGCAGATTGGCCGTGGCTGGGGGCTGGTCGGAAGGGGAATGAGAAGGGACTAGCGACCGAGTGTGGGGTTTCCTTTCAGGGTGACGAAAATGTTACAGGTGGTGGTTGCGCAACATTGTGAATATGCTAAACGCCACTGACCTCACCACTTGAAAATGGTCAATTATGTATTATGTGACTTTCACCTCAATTTAAATTTTTTTTTTTTTTTAAAGGCAGAGCTTAAAAACAGGGCAACTCCAGGAAAGCCAAGGGGCAGGAGAGAGTCAGAGACCTCCCACAGCCCCTCCTGTTACTGCTTAATTAGGACCTGTCCCAGAGCTCTTGCTCGTTGACTTAGAGAAGGCTCACCTCAAGTTCAAAGGCCGGGGCAGGCCCTTCAGGACAGCCTGAAGGCCTGGCAGCCGCCCCACACAGAAGCTCCCAGCAGCAGGGGAGAACAAGTCAAGGGCAAGGCACAAGGGCAGAGTGGGCAGAGCAGCTGAAGAGCTGCTGCTGCTAGGAGGTCTCAAAGGCAGACCTCCTGAGCAAGGGTCTGCCCAAGGCTAGTGATCGGGAAGGGAAGGGACGCACCAAGATTTCTTGCGCAGCCAGATGACAGGGACCAGCAGGAAGCCCGGGGAAGCACAGGTGAGGACAACTGAAGGCTGAATCAGGACCCAGGGAAGTGTGGAGGGCCCGGCTGTGGAGGACGGAGGAGTGGGAAGCTCAAGCTCATAGTGGGCGGGCGGGGGTGGGGGGCGCTGGTGTTGATTTCTCTGTGTCCCCGTGGGGGGTCCAGATGGAGGGGCAGAAAGTCCGGCCAGGCTTGCTTCAGGCTGCAGACAGAGGACGAGGGACAGGGGAGGAGTGGACAGAGAGGCAGGAGGGAGACTGAGGAGGCTGAGGCAGCTGGGGTGGAGGGCGAAGGTGGAGGGGTAGAGTTGAGGCACACCCAGCACAGTCCAGAAGTCCCCTGGTGACCGCAGGAAGCTGGGCGTCCTGAGATTAGGGTGAGGCAGGAAAGCCTGGGAGGATGTGGGCCCGGAGAAGGAAAGTGGACAGGAGGGTACGTACGGACACACATGTGAACACAAAAACACCAGATGTGGACGCCTGCCCTGGTACACACGGACATACAGAAACTGCCCTGCCACAGACGGGAGCAGACGTACAGACACTGGCACCAGCACGTGTCCACATGTGCACAAACAGGCACAGACGCCTCCGGCCACGCACACACAGGACGCGTGCAGAAACACAGCCAGACACACAGCTGATTTCGGACAAAATCAGATGCACGTAGGGCCACAGAGGCCCAAGGACGCATTGGGACATATGGATTCATGCGTGGACAGACAGACAGACAGACACACATTCTGGCTGAAACAGGTCCATCTGCAGAGATGCACTCAGAGGTCTGCACTGATTACAAGCGCGGGCACCTGGAAAACATCCCCATTGGCATCATGATGGATTCCCCCTGAGAAAGCAGCTCCAGGCACCACTGTCTGCGGCACCCTTGGCTCTAGAACACCAGCACCAGGTTCCGCCTGGGAAAGTGAGACAAACCACGGCCATTGCCCAACACACCCACTGGGCCCAGCCCGGGGTCAGGAAGGAGCCAGGGCCAGGCCTCGCGTGCCTGCCCACACATTCACTCCCTGCCGCCGACGCAGACAGCTGGGATTGCGAGGGAGCTTGCAAAACCATCCCCATCCCTCAGGGTTCAGCTAAAGTGTCCCTTCCCCCAGGGAACCTCCCCAGGCTATGCCCAATGTTAACCTTTTTGAATTCTCATTTTGCCATGCCCAGCTCTGTGACCTCGAGCAAGCACCTTCTCCTCTCTGCTCTCAGTTTCCTCTCAAAGGCCGGGTGGGTAATGAGAGCGTGCTTTGAATACACAAATGAATGGAGCACATCCCTGTCCCACCTCTTGCACAGCTGGGGGAATCAGCTTCCTGGTACTCAGTCAGCTAGCTGCAGGGGGGCTGCCCTCCTGCCTGGCACCTTCCCACCAGGTGGGATCTTGGTGCCAGGTGTGACATCTGAGAAGGTAAGGGTTTATTCTCCCTTCTACACAGGACCAAGGAGCCAGCTTTGGGGTAACTTGGCAATAAGCACTAAACCAGACAGCCCTACCTGGCAGAGAGGTGGGGATGATTCAGGGTGCCCCCACCCTGAATTTCTGCTCAAATAATTTCAAGGAGGACTCACAAGTTCATTCGCCCTGTATGGGCAGGTAAAATCTGAGAGGGTAGAAATGAGCCACTGCGGGTACCTGCCTGAGCTTTCCTCATCTCCCATCCCCACCCACCTAAGAGCATCCCCCACCCCAGGTTCACATCCTCCCAGCAGATGCCAGACACTAGGCTGGCAGTCGGAGGGCTGAGAGCACCTTTCTACTCCTCAAGGGACTGTAGGCAGGGCCTTCCCCAGGCACGGGCTGCCGTCTTTATGAGGTTGGGCACTTGGGCTCTGCAGTCTGGGGCCTTGACCCCTGCACTCAGGAATGGCTGTGCTGATGTGGACAGGTGCTGAGTGTGTCCAGGGTTGGAAGGACAAGGACATGGACTATGTGCCAATGAACACCCCCAACCTTAGTTATAAATGATCCAAGCTGAGCCTAACTCCAGGCCTGGGCTAACCAGACAGACTTCCTTTGTTCTATAACTGTCCAGGGGCTCAGGTGGGACAAAGAGGTGATTCTGCGAGGCTCCGCCATAGCCTGGCACAGCTTAAGCCCTGTCTGTGTGATGGCACCGAGAGCATTAGACAAGTGTGAGGCCAGGGTCACATCCCCCTTTCAGCGGAGTGTGCGCCAGTCACTTCCCAAGCCCTGTGCTCTGACCCCAGGTGGGTCCTCGGGTCCCTGGCAATCCCAGAGCAGATCTCCCCATTTATAACCTGTTGACGGTCAAGCTGACCCAGTGACCCCCAAGGACCCTAATGCGCAGGGAGCTAAAACCCCTCCACACTGACCTGGGTCCAAGTCAGAGTAGACCACTGGAGCCCCCTTACCCAGGCCAGTCCTATGGGAAGCACCTGGCACCAATGCCAGATTAGGGCCTGGTTTGAGGGACTAGGCAAAGCCTGATGCACCTGGAAAGCCAGGATAACAGAAATACCCAAATTAGGCAGTGACTCACAAGCAGACAGATGGGACAGGATCCCCCGGAGCTGAACATGGGGCCTAGAAATTCTCTACCTACAGAGTTGGGAGTCTCAAGGATTCTGGTTCTAAAGCCCCCACTTAGCCCAGGACATCCTTTGAGCCAGGGTCCAAGTTGTGCCCTCCAGAGAGAAGCCAGAACTCCCTCTTCCCCCTGAGCAAAGAAGCAATGACCCCTTCCCAGCGCCAAGAAGTAGAGGGGTACTGAAGGATCTGCCTCCAAGATCTTGATACACATGAGGAAACAGAGGCTGAGGGGAAGGGGCTGGCCTAGGGTCCCTGACCATTCACTCACCGGCTGGCCTTTGCTGCGCTCTGTTCCTGTGATCTGCAGCTCCTGGGTTCCCAGGGGCAGGGCGGGCACACTGCCAGAGGACTGGCCCCCGTTCTGGCTTTTCTGGGGAGCCACGGTGACCTCTGAATACGCCGAAGTCACACCCTTCTTCCCTTCTTAAGTGCGGGCGGGTCTGGGCTGAGGGTACCTGATAACCTCCCCGAGGACATCTGTAGGGTCCCATCAGGCTCACAGTGGAATCCTGGTCTCACGGAGTGAGGAGGCACCCCCTCTGCGACAGGAAACCTGGGCCCACACACTGAGCCTCTGGCCCAGGAAGGCAGCCTGTGAAGGCAGAGTGCTTTGCAGGTGGCCTTTACACCCATCCTGTCATTCTAGCACCCAGGTCCCCACTCTGGCTGGCCCCCTCCCACTACTACTCCAGGAAAGCCCTGGTGACAAGAACTAATTGATCTCTTGGCCAACAAGAACTCCCGTGAGGGGCCTCCATGACTCAGGCATGATCCAAAGGCAAACAGGCAGCAGCCTGGAAGAAGGGTGCTTTTGGGTCCTCCTTGAGGGGTTTCACAATAGGCCAGTCACACCCAAGGTGGCAGGGAAGGCTGGGGGACCTCCAGACAGAAGGATCTCAGAATCTCTAACCACATTCAGTACTTTCCGGGCTATTCCAGAAACAGCAAGGAAGGAAGGAAGAGGCTGGGCTTCAGAGGCAGGTAGCCATGGATGGGAATCAGGTGACCTTGGCCAAGTCACTTCTCTTCTCAAAGGTTCAATTTCTCTCAGAGGTGAGAACTGAGTCAGGTGAGCCCAGTCAGAGCCGGCAACATAGGGACAGAGCAGGACTTCCGGCAGAGGGGCTGGGAGGAGGCACAGAGCAGCCATGTCCAAACTCAGACAACACCCACTGGCCACAGCCCAACCCTTCATTACTCCAAGGCCTTTATTAAGTCAATAAAAAAGGGAGAGAGATGTAAAAATACTTTTCTTGGAGGCCCCCAGAGGGGCAGGCACTGTCAGAATCACCCGGCCAGGGAAGGCAACCCAGCCAGAGGCAGAACGGAAATCAGGGCCCTATCCAGGGAGCAGCTGGCCTGGGGCGCTGAGGGTGGGGGCGATGGCTCGGACCTCAGGCAGGGAATGTGCAAATGCTGAGGCCGAGCAGGGAGTGATGGGGTGAGGGGTTCCCGGAGGAAGCCCAGAGCACCGTGTTCCCTTGCGTGGGCAGACACGCGTGTCCACGTGAGAGCCAGTGCCTGCACGCAGCTTATATACAGAGAGCAGAAGGAGGGGTGCCCGGCAGGAATGGAGGCGGTGGGGAGGGCTCATCCCAGAGCTTGAGGAAATAGCTTAGAGAAGTCTCTGGAAGACTGGGGCGAAGGGGGAGCGAGGTGGCCTCAGGAGCCCTGGCTGTCCTGCCGTCGCTGGAGGACTTCAATGACACTGCCGATGCCGTCCTCAGGCACCTGTGGGCAGGTGGGCAGAGGGAGGGGTCAGGGCCATGCTGACCTCCTGGCCTAGATGGACTACATCCTGCACCCTCCCCACCCTCCCCGGCCTCAGTGTCCTTCCAGGAGCCCAACCCATGGCGCTCACCAGGGCATGGTCAAAGTTGAAGGTGCTGATGTAGTAGGCAGAGATGTCGGCCGCAGCCAGGGGGCCTGCGATCTGGGCCACGATCCCACACTCATCTGAGGGTTATTGGGGGGGATGGAGGGAGTCCATGTGGATCATCCTGGCCACCCCGCCCAGATCCTCTCCAAGTCCCCAACATGAAAGAAGCAGCCCTCACCAAAGCCCAGAGGCTGTCCACCGATGCGTACCATCCTCCACAGCTCTCCTGAGGAGCTGGTCAGCAGGAGGTCACTGGGGAACCTGGAGAGGCAGGTGGGTAGTGGGCAGGGCACCCACCCAACCCCTCCCTGCCCCAATGTGAGCCCCTGGAAGCAGGGCGACCTGGTGACCTCAGAGTCTGATGCTCCCCCTCCCCCCTCCCTAGTGCTGGGCTTGGGATCTCTGGTCCCCAGGGCCTAGGGGGTCACATACTTTTTCTGAGTCTCAGCATCCATAACGATGGAGATGTAGCCCTCGATGAGGGAGAAGGCAAAGAATGTAATGGAGCTGGGTTCAGTACCGCCAGAGGCTGCCTCCTTGGGGGCACTGGAAAAGGAAAGGAGGCTCAAGGGTTCTTCAGGGCACTCAGCCCACAGCATTTCCTCCCACTCCCTGGGCCGCTTTCCTCCCCTGTCTGAGGGCCCTGGTCTCCTGATGGGGGTGGGAGGCGGGAGAGGACGATGACTCTCACCTCGTCCAAAGATACTGGACCCCCGGGATGGCCTGACTCAGGGTTGTCTCAGTTCACACTACAGGAAGGGGCTGCACCTGGGACATTGAGATCTACCCTGAACATCAGTCAGGGGTACATGGTTACCGCAGGCTGCCAGGAACCCAAGACACAGAACAGGGCACAGAGTGGCAGAATGGTGGGACACAGCACGGGGAAAAACCGTGTGAGGACAAAGACATGAGGTGCAAACAAGGCGCACCTGTATGAGTAGAAGAGGACATCGATGAGCGTGGTTGCGATGGCTGGCAGGGTCTCAGGGTCCAGGGTGAGGACACAGAAGCGGTTCTGTGGGCTCTGGATGGGATGCACCGTGGGGCTGGGCCCTGCTAGGAGGGACCAAGCAGCGGCTGTCAGGGCCACTGTGGGCTGGGGCGCCGCCTGGTGGCCAGATAGGGAGGGGCCTGGGAGGGGTGTAGGATCATGCTCTATGGGTACTTCCTACACTCGTGCTCTCTTTCCACCACATCTCCCTATCTTGGGATGCAGCCGGTGTCAGCTGGTATCCCCATGCCTACAGACCAACCCTCACAAGGGAAGGGGCCCAGTGTGAAGAGGAGGCCCTCCCTAGGTCTGGGTGTCAGAGGGAAGCCTCACCATGCTGAGAACGGGGAAAGCCATTGCTGGAATCATCCCTGGCAACAGGCACAGGCTCCCCGCCCACTTCTCGGTAAATGTCAAACTCCTGGGATAGCGTGTGGATCACCACGGACAGGTCCTGCTCCCGAACCTGGACCACAAGGGGACGAGGTATCATGTTAGTGCCCAGGCCCCCAGGCTCACCCTGCCCCACCCTGGAGCCTGCCGAAAACTCACCAGGATAAAGTCCGTCTGGTAGGTGGACAGCATCAGCACAGACACATGGTGCTCCGCCAACGGTGCAATGACTGAGCGGGCGATTTTGGTGACCCCAGCAGCCTGCACTGCCGCACCGCTGCGGGATGACACGTTCAGCACCAGCCATGTGGCCTCAGCCACTTGAAGGAACTCAGATGGGGGAAGCTCTGTGAGCAGGAAGCACACACCATGTCAGAGCCTACGGGACAGGCCCTGCCCCTTTTACCCTGTCTGTGGTGGGGGTGAGGGGACGGTGGGGTTCTACCATGGTAAGGGCAGGTCTGGAGACGGGGGCTGTCTCCCTCTCCCAAGTTCTGCTCCGGAGAACCGCATGTGTGCAAGGACTGCAAAGTGCTTCAAGTGCTGGCCTGCTAGGGATGGAAACTTCCCAGTTAAGACTGGAGCTCCGAGGTGCCTGGGTGGCTCAGTGGGTTAAGCCACTGCCTTCGGCTCAGGTCATGATCTCAGGGTCCTGAGATCGAGTCCTGCATCAGCTCTCTGCTCGACGGAGAGCCTGCTTCCTCCTCTCTCTCTCTCTGCCTGCCTCTCTGCCTACTTGTGATCTTTCTCTGTCAAATAAATAAGTTCTTTAAAAAAAAAAAAAAAAAAAGACCGGAGCTCCAAATTCAGACAGACCTGGGTTCAAATCCCAGCTTCACCATTTACTTGCTGTTGACCTGCGGTAAATGATTTAACTTCAGAATCTCAGTTTCCTTATCTGTAAAATGGGATGAGAGTTTATACCTCACTCGTGACGGCAGTCTGTGGATTAAGGCTTTATATGACGTGGAACCACTAGGGGGCGCCAGCAAATCAGGTTAGCTGAGGGATGCCCTAGTCCCTCCGGCAGACCCAGACTTTCCTGCAATACAAACCGGGAAACTAAGGCCTGAAGAGCTGTAGTGGAGGACAGGCCAAACCTCAGTTTTGTGGCCTGATGTTGCAGGCCGGTGAGGAGGGGTCAGGCTGGCAGGAGTAGGAGCCAGATGTCAGCTTCAGAGACCAGGGAGGAATCAGGCTGGCGTCCAGTCCAGAGCAGGAGCCAGAGCCCTGGTGGCTGCTGATCTCCCAAGTGCAGCCAGAAGGCTCCCCAGGACCCTGAGGTGGGCTGGCTGCCCGCTCCTGCTTTTCCTTTCCCAACCCTCCTACTCCTGGAGTTCCCAGACCAGCCAGGGAGGGGGTGATCGGCACCAGAGAGAGAAGTCCAGGGAAAAATAATGGCCCGGGGGATATAACTGGCACAGGAACCCCTGATTTTTGCTCTGAACTGTAACTGAGACCCAGCTACTGGCCTGAGGCTGCTAAGTGCCCTTCACAGCCCTGTCTAAAAAGTTCTCATGGGACCCTATTAGATCAGAACCATAACTATGCCATTTTACATAAGAGGAAACAAACAGCTCAGAGAGAGGAAGTGACTTGCTCAAAGGCACACAGCCAGTGAGTGGTAGTAGTTGAATTCGAACCCAGACCCATCTGCCTTCAAAGCCCCAATTCTTGTGACTTTGGATCCCAGGATCTAGTGAGAATCCCACAAAGAGGGGAGCACATCCTTCCCCAGCCCAGCCCCCACCTTTGAAGCCCTCCTCGTCCACCATGAGCGTGTAATCCTCGGGGGTCTCCGTCAGGCTGAAGAACTTGCACCTGGATGAGGGTGGGGGGCATCTTCAGCCTGGGTTGGGCGGAGGGGGCAGGCAGGATCTCGCTCCAGTTCGCCCAGAAAGACCCTGCTGAACCCCTCCCTGCCCCCTCAAGCCTCAATTTTCTCTCCCGGGCCAGTGGGTGTGGGCCTTATCTCCGGAATCACGAACTGTTTTTCGTCTCCGGACCTCTGTAGAAGCTCCCAACCCTCCATTCCGGGAAGGAAGAGAGGCTCAACCACGACTACAGCTCTGGGGGTGCCGGACTTTGGGGCCCCTAGACCAGCCCCTCTGACCCGATGGGAGGCATCTGTAAGAAGTTCCCCGCAGTCGCCTGGAAGGAACTGCCCCCATTTGACACCACTTGGAGTTAAGCATTGCTCAACCCAGGTTGTTTGCGCCTTAACTGGCCCTGGGAGGGGGCCTGACGGCGCCGGATAGGCGCGGCGGTCCCAGGGAGGGTAGGCCCAAGCCGGATGGCGGCGGGAGGAGGGTAGGAAGGAGAAGCGCCCTCCCCGCCCGCTCCAGCTCGCCCTGCGGCGATGTTAATCTCCCGAACCCGTCCCGGATCAAAAGCGGAGCCCACCCCCACTTGTGCCCCCGAACCCGGGCGCGCACCGGCTGCGGCGGGGCAGGAAGAGTAGCTTGATGAGCGGGTGGGTGTAGAGCCAGAGACCTGGGCGGGCAAGGCTCAGCACCCGCACCCGGTGCTCCAGGATGTGCAGCTCCATCACGGTCCGCGCGGACCTGACGCCGCTGCCAACCAGACCCAGGCCGCCGCCGGGGGCGGGGCGGTAGGGGCGGTGTCGAGGGCTTAAAGGAGCCGCGGCGCGGCCGCGTCCTTGCCGCCAGCTACGCGGCGGACCCTCCCAGCCCCACGCCGCGTCCAGTTTCCTGACAGCCACGCCCTGAGGGGCGGGCTGCTTATCCAGAGTGGCCACGCCTCCTTCCTAGGGCCGGAGCCTCACCCCTTAGGTTCCAGCCCGTTGAGCCCCGCCTCTGATGACTCCTCCCCTTTAGGATTGCTTCGGGGATCACAGGCTGATCCCACCCCGCTTGAGTCCTCTAGGCCCCGCCCATGCCGCGCCCCTTCTCCGGGACTCTGCGTTTTCCGTAGGTCGCCTTCCTCGCTGGGGTCGGAAACAGGAAGGAGATGGGAAATGGTTTCTGTCCTTCAGTCTTTTATGATTGATATCCTTGAAGTTCCGAAGGGCAGCGAGACGAACCGGGGTTCAGTTGGGTCCAGAGTGCTGCCCAGAAAACTCTGGAGTATGGAGGGATAGGGATAGGCTGTGCAGCCCTGGTGACTGATTCTCTCCCCACAAAGTGTCCTTTCTTCCTTCTTCCCCTTATGGAGGAAGAAGTCCAGTACACAAAAGGATCATAGAGGTAGGGAGGACCCCAGCCACTTATATTTGAGTAACATACCGTGGGCTACGTAGGGGATGAAGGTGGCCAGGCTTATGGCTTGAGACCCTTCAAGACTAAGTGCTTGGGCCGGGGATGCCCAAAGGCCCAAATTTCAGGGGACAGGCCCATGTATCTGGGGCTCACTGGATACTCAGATCTCAAACCTGAGATTTCAGCCTCCTGAGGTCTCCCAAAGGCTGCAGCCATTAGCAGAACCCAGTTGGCCCCAGCGCAAGCACATGTAAACTTGCTTCATGCCCATGGAGGCCCCCAGCACTGGCAGATGCCCCAGATCTGAGGCTTATTAGACTAACTTGGGGTCATTTCAACATTAGACCTGGGTTCTGCTCTGGCTGCCTCACATTTAAGAAGACTCCAAGGCTAAGCAGGTATCAACACACTTAGGCTGGCTCTGTAGCAGAACAGACACAGCATGCTCTGGGGGGACTTTGGCTTGAGCATCCTCTGGCTTCAGATCTGAGGCTTTGAACCAAACAGATTAAAGCCGCCCTCCGGCCTGACTGGGGACCCAACAGGCCTACACAAGCCTCGTGCTCAAGAACCTCTACTGTAGGTGGATGGAAGCTGGGCAGCACCCTCCAGCCCTTGACTCTCTGGCTCAAGGGATCCCTGGAACACTGCGGCTGCCATATCCTGGCCTAGCCCCTGGAGAGTTGGGCGGGGAGGGGACTGTCCTAAAGCCTCTCAGGGCAGGTACAGAAAGGTGGGAAACCATAGGGGTGAGGGGTGGGAGGCAGGAAATGGGTAGCTGCCCTGATAGGCTCATATGACACTTGACCTCCCTAGGCCTCAGTATCCCCAGCTATATCAGGACATGACGTTCCAGGCCCAGGCCCTGTGATGCCTGAAAACTCCTAGGGAGGCTCTTCTCCTCCCTCTCCCACCCCCTCCCACCATGGCCCAGCCCAGCTTGGTAGCCTGCCAGGAACAGCCGCTATTGTTTGACTGGAAAAGCTGCTTCCTCAGCAGAAGGGGGGGGGGCTTTTCCCAGGGACACCCTGTCCTCACCCTCACCAGTCATCAGGTTGTGACCGAAGCGCCTGCCTGGGCCCTCAGTGGCATTGCCAGGTCACTAGGAACCCTGGTCAGGAGAGTTAGCTGAGGGGTTTTAGGTGCAAATCGACCAGCTTCATCTTTCTCACTCATCTCCTGCTTCCTCATCTGTAAAATGTGGACAATAGAGCCTACCTGATCGGCTAGTGACATACCAGCCCAACGTGGCACATGCTAAGTGTTCAGGAAACAGCAGGCAGCCTTCTATCAAAGACCCAAACTTCTTCCCTCATCCCTGTGTGTCCAATGGAGGCTTAGACTAGGCATGTAAGGGCATTCATTCATGGTCCCTGACCCCTGGTGACAGCATTCAACCCAAAATAAACATTCAGAACCTCACTGGGGTTTGATGTGGCATCCAGGCAAGGGGCCTTGATGGAGGAAGCCCCTGGAAAGACCTCCTTAAAAAGCCTCTCCCCCTCAGAGATGGGTAGGTGTCAAGGCCTGGGAAGCAGGCCCTGCTCTGCTCCAGCACTGGGCTCTAGTGACCCTCCTCCATGGCAGACTGGTGGACATGGGGCAGAGGGGATGAAATGAGGGAAAGTGTAGGCCAGAAACAAAGACTGGCCTATGACAAAGGTACTTCTGAGAGAGGCTCTTGTGCTGGGCTGGGGGGCCAGGATGGGGGGCTCTGTAGGGTAGAAAGAAGAGACGCTGAGCACCAGGGGTGGCTCCCCTTCCCAGTCCCTAGCCACACACCAACTCTCTGCACAAGCTTGTTTATTTCTGTACAAAATCATGTTTCTATTTTACACAAAGAGCACCCCACCCTTTACCCCACCCTCTCTCCTCACAACAGCACCCTAGCCTGGGAAGCATCCCCCCAGGAGGAGGAGGCTGAGTGAGGCCCCACCCATTGGCCCTCACTTCTGCCTGCCTGAGCTGGGCTGGCCCAAACTCCACTCTGGAGAAAATAAATAAAAAGGCTCAGGCAGAATCTGTGCTGGGCCAGCCAGACTCTCTGCTGCCCAGGGGCCAGGAAGCTGGGCCCTCAGAGCATAGGCAGGCCCTTGAATGTCAGTCTGTGAGCTGTGTAGGTGTGTGGAGACCCTTCCCCACAGGCCTGAGCTGCCAGGGTTACAAGTAGGTGTCCTCACTCTCCTGGGATGTCAGGCTCTCCTGGGAGTGGTGGTGGACTGAATCCTGGGAGTGGTGGCAGGCTGAATCCTGGGGAGCTGAGTCCTGTGGGGCTGGGTCCTTCAGGAGCACATTCTGTGGGGGACACGCATCTCCTGCAGCGGCTGCCACCTTGGCTTGACCTGAGGTTGGGGGCTTATCCAGCTGCCCACTTGCCTTTGCTTGCTTCCATTGCTCCTTCTCCTTCTGGATCTGTTTGGGTGGCTTGGGCTTGCCTTTGGAGCCAGGGAGGGGGGCATCTGGGGGCAGGCGGATAGATGGTGAAGGTTGCAGCGTGGGCCGGGGGCCTGGCTCCGCCTCCATGATGGCCTTGGCACCATGCAGCCTTGGTGGGGAGCAGCACTGCAGCTCACCCCGGGTCTCCTGCCAGCGCCGCAGCTGAATGAGATGTTCACGCTCAATCTGGCGCTCTGTCACCGGCAACTCTACCACCTGTGTGGGTAGTGACAGTAAGATGGGTAGCAGGAAGAAACTTCCCCTCTACCTTCCAAATTGGCCCTGTTCTCCCTCACAGCCCTGGTCACTAAAGGCTGACCCTAGGAATAATGGGGGTCTCGTCCCTGTGACGATCACAAGTTCAGGCACTTGAGACCCACTGCCTCGAGGAGAAAGCTGCTCACAACTCGAGTCTACTTGCCTAAATATGTGTCACCTAAGTACAGCCCCTGAGACAAAAATCCACAAAAGAAAGAAAAAAGGGAAAATAAACCCAAGGCCATGGATGTGGTACCAGGGAAGAAGAGAGGGTAATGAGTCACAGCTCCTCTAATTCCCAAGTGGTTCAGAACAGGGAAGGCCCTGCAAACCTAGGCCTCCCTGTGCCCCTGTCTTCTCACTAAGACAGGAGGAGAAGGTCTACCCACACCATCCTGAGCTGCTGAGTACCAGGCCTGGCACCAATAACCCACCTTCGGCCAAAGTTACAAGGCTGCTTCTAAAGGGCCCCCACATCTCCCACTCCCACCCAGGGTGATGGGAGGGTGTAGGCCGCACCTCCTGGACCAGGAAGGCCTCCTGCATGATCTTGGGGCTGAGGCTCCGCAGTTGCTCGATAGTCTCGTACTGGCCCTGACAGGCTTTGAGCTTTTCTGGGGAGCCCAACGCATGTTTCAGCAGCACCAGCCCCACCCGGAAGATGATCTTGACTCCTGCATTGGGGGGATGGTAAAAGGGCCTGTAAGGAATTTCTCTGAAAATAGAGGCTCCCTGTGGGCTGGGTTAGAGGCAGGGGGGTCCCCCACAAGCCTAACCCAGTACCTTCACAGAAGAACATATCCCAGACGCGCAGCACAGAGCTCCAGGGCAAGGTGCGGGCAAAGGCACACATGAACCACTCTGTCATGTATAGCAGCGGGTCGATCTTCTGCCGGCTGAGGTGTTTGTGGGCCACAGGTGACACCTTCTGCAGCAGTGAGAAGAGGATCTCCCCATCCAGTTGGATTGCCTCCTGGGGGACACAGTGAAGCTATGGGGCCAGGACTGTAGGCTAGAAGCAGGCATGCCAGACTACGCTCTGGTTCCCAGTACCAGGCAGGCATTCATTCAGCCCTCAGGCAGCAACTGCCTGCCGGGAGCCAACCTTGTGTTGGGGCTGGGATACACTGAAGAGCAAAACAGACCTAGCTGGTCCACCTCACAGAGCATGTAGTGGAAAGGAGCAGACAGATGAATCACAGGAGCAAAGAGACTGGGGGCAGGATAGGCATTGGTGAGGGAGGTGGCTAAGTGCCCAGAGTATGGCAGAACCAGGAATGCTGGATCAGCATGTGCCAGAGGTCCCACCTGCAGGGTCACAAAAAGCTCCCTGAGGGCTTAAAGCTGAAGGAAAGGAGGGGTTATTACAGGAATGAAGGGAGTAGAGGTTTAAACCTATGCCAAGGCTGAGGCAGGGAGGAACTTGGTGCTCTGGAGGAACTGAGACCCTAAAAACCATCCAGACAGCTAGAAGCAGAGATAGAGGCCGGGGTGGAACCAGTAACTCTGGAGCCTAGAAGACCTGACCTTGAAAGGCCTTGGGTCTTCAGCCTTGAAAGCAACAGAAGTCTGGGAAGACTTTAAGCTAGGGCAACAGTGGCTGTGGAGAGAAGGTCTAGAGAGGCCACAGAGGTCAGGTTCCAGGCCTGCTCTGGACCCAGGAAACACTTACCAGTTTCTCACTGTAGTAGCCAGGCAGGTACTTCTCACAGATCTGCACCAGGCACCAGAAGGCTTGCTGTGGGCAAGAGAGGCATGAGGCCTTGCTGCTGGGTACTCCCTGCCCACCCACTCACCCGTCCAGGGCCTGGTGGTACCTCAGCAGGCATGTGCATGAGTAGAACAGCGGCAATGGGCGCCTGGGCCTGGCAGTATCCCTCCTCGGGTCGGTAAAGGGTATAGGCCTTCAGCACACGGAAAAGGTCCTGCTGGCTGTAGAAGGGCCAAGTGGGGCAGGAAAGATAGGTATAACTCTGCCGCCCCTATCAGGTCAGACTTGTTTCAGAACTTGACCTCCCCGGGAACCTGACTGTAGTCAGCAAAGGGTCAGTCTCCCACTACAGCACACAGATTCTCACAGGACCAGAGCAGGAGACAGGGAGGGCACCTCCCCAGCCCTGCCCCGCCCCATATGACAGGTGAGAGCAGAGGCAGAGCAGCAGAGAAAGCGGAGGCAGAACCAGGCAGGATGCCAGATACAAGGTAAGGGTGTGTCAGGTCTGGAAGTGTGGGCCTCTCATTCAACAGCTATGTCTCCTTAGCCAGACAGCTTTGTCCCGGGTATCTGTCTTCGTCCTCTGGCTGCCTATCCTTCCCCTTCTCCATACCCTCTGCCTACCCAGTTATCTCTAACACTCTTTCTCCTCATCAAAACCTGTTTCCAAAAGAAGACCAGGCAAGCTCTAGCACTTTGGGCATAAATGAAAGTTGCCCTAAAGGTAAGAGAAGGAGCTAAGGAGAGACCCACCTGATTCAAACCAAAGGAAATAACAGTGGAGTCTGGGGCTCCCAGCTTCTGGGTCCCTGAGATACACCCAAACTCATTTTACTTCCTCTGTGCCCTGAGGAACAGGGCCCAGAACCACCTCCAGCCCATAAGATCCAGTCTGCTTACCCATGGCCTCCCCGGGACACAAACATCTCATGGAAAGGGAACTGTCGGTGCAGATCACGTTCAATCACGTCCAGCCACTTGGGGTCCCCAGGGGACATGTCCAGCTCCTAGAAGCAAGATCAAGAGCATGTATTAGAGGAGTCAGTGATGGCTGCTGGGAAGATACAACTGTCCCAGGTATTGGAGGAACCCTCTGCCAGGGGCAATGCCCACCCAATCCCATCATGAACTAGGCCTTCCTGAAGACAAGTCAGGAAGCTCAAGAATGTCTGTCATAGCTGTAGCTGGAAATAACCTCTGGGCAATTTATTCAGGACTCACTCAAATATCTCAGGTCCTTAAGCTGGAAGGCTACTATCAACGCAATAGCTACCACTTTTGGCACTTCTCTGAGCCACCCACAGGCCTCACTGACTCTTCTCAACCTCAAAGAAAAGCCCTATCATTACACTGTTCACAGATGAGGAAACTGAGAATCAAAGAAAAGTCACTTGTCCAAGTCCTCATGATTAGAAAAATGGTGGTGCTGGGCCTGGAAGCCAGGCTGACTCAGAGCCATTGATCCCAGTTCCTCTGCTTTCTGTCTCCCTGTGCAAGTGGCATCACCTATTCAGGAAGGAGTGTGCATGTGTGTGTGTGTGTGTGTATGAAAGAGAGAGAAGGAGAGGGATCTGCATGAGTGCTATCTGGAAGGATGTGACATTTGTCAAACATTAAACTCAGAGCCATCTCTGGGTACTGGGGTTTTGACAAAGTTTTACTCTCTTCAAACTTCTGTGAACATTTTAACATGAATACCATTTAAAAACAAAGCATTACACAAAGAAAAATCATTTCCCCATCTTTTGAAATGTTCTGTATCATGATTTGCTTGTTGTTATGTGAATATGTATTATTTGTCAGAATTCACTGAACTGCACACTTAAGGTCTATGCATTTCACTCTCTGTAAATACCCCAACTTAAAAATAAAAAGGAAAAATCAGGGTGTTTGGGTGGCTCAGTTGGTTAAGCATCTGACTCTTGATTTTGGCTCAGGTCATGATCTCAGGGTCCTGGGATCAAGCCCCACATCAGTTTTCCTGCTCAGCGGGGAGTTTGCTTGTCTCCTTCTCCTCTGCCTCTCCCTCCACTCATACATACTTGTGGTCTCTCTCACTCTCTCTATAAAATCAACAAATAAATCTTTTTTAAAAAATCATAAAAATAGAAAGAAAAAAAATCAATAAAAAGGAAACCCAGAGGGCTGAACAGGGAAGCAGACCATGTACACGTTGCCTGCAGGGCTCATGCAGTATTAGGGAAGGCCCCTGGGATGACAGCCAGATTCTCAGCAAATACACCCATGGGTACAGACCCAGGCCCTGGCCTTGACTGGCAGGTGTCTTCATAAAAGCCCCTTTATATCTTGTGTCCCCTCAGTAGGTGTGTCCCAACATTCAACTAAAGATGTCAGGTAACTTGACACAAGAGAGTAAGTATTGGACTAAAAATCTGATAAGACTGTTCAAGGCTGGAGGTTGGAGAAAAGGACCAGGTGCCTTTAGAGGGCTTTTGATCAGGCACACAGCTGAAGAAGTGGGTGTACAACCTCTAGAGCCCCACATATTCTCAAAATGGGGCTTGTGTGTAGCCTATGAATCTCCCAAGTCAAACAGAGGGCTGGATATTGTCTGAGTACAATGCAGGATTGTTTTTTTCAGAAAGGGGAGGAAGACCCCACAAATTCTCCAGAGGGCTCTGGTAAGGTAGGGACCTGAGCACCCAAGAAGTCAGTTCCTAGGATGTGCTCACCTGGTACCTCAGCAGCCCAAGGCACTTAATGATATATGGGTGGCTGAGAAAGGAAGAGGTACAGCAAAGGGCCTGTGGCAAGTAAACGCTCTGGGGATCAAAAGCAGGTGTGGGCCGCTGGCAGCTGATGCAGATACTGAAGCCTCCAAGAGAGCCTGAAGGCACTCACACCATCATGAGGTGAAGCCAAGAAGAAAACCAGGTAAGAAAAGGACAGAGGTCTTGCCCTGCCCAATGAGGGAGGAAGAAGTAGCAAGGATGGGAGAAGACAGAGCCATGAGCCATAAGAGGCTGCAGAACCTTCCTTGACAGCCAAGACTGGGGGACTTCCAGGGAATTCAGGAATAGGTACTGCTGCCAACAGTCTGTTACTGTACCCACACTGTGGGTGTGGGGACACTGTCATGTCCACAGCAGCCAGAGGGAGCTTCTCATCCTTGCTCACTTCCTCCATGTCATCCACAGGCAAAGTCCTTCTAGGTGTGCTCGAAACCATTGCTCCAGCCCCCAGGACTGCCTTGGGGACCCACCACTTGGCTTCAGAGGATCCAGAAGCCCTTTCTTGGCAAATCTACCTTCTCCCACAAGAAACCCTCATGATTTCACAAAGGTGGCTGGTTTCTCTGCAGATACATTACTCCCCACACACAAAATGCACACACAGCTCTGTGCCCTGCTACTATGGGATGTGCTCACATTTGCTAACTATGGAACCAGGAGTCTGGCCATGCTGACAAAGCTCTTGGCTCCCATGCCTGTGCTCTAGCAGCCAGAGGTAAACCACAGATTTGGGGAGAGGTTCCCAACCGAACCTCTCCCTCCACCCAGGATGCAGCCTCCTGGAATGAAAGAGACGGAAGAAGAGACTGGAGTCAAGAGGTCTGGTATTGCTGCTCTGTGGGACAGTCCAATCACCCTGATTCCCAAAGCTGCTTCCAACCACACTCCACCAAACACTGCAGCCCCATGGCCAAATGCTGCTAGCAAATGATTCTCACACTCTTCGGGTCAACAGCAGAAACTCGGGCTTCCCCGCCCCACCCACTCTTCTCAAGGAACAGGTTTGGCAAAACAGGAGTGTTTGCCAAAGCATGAACTATGTCAACAGAGAGCTGGTAGCTGGCAGTTCTGTCTCACTGCCGCTCACCAGTCCTAAGAACTTATGAGAAACCCTGATGCCTGGGGCCAGGTCTGGTGGGTAAGCAAGGGCAACCCCAGGGGAGCCAAGTGCCTCTCACAGGGGTACATGCTGGAACTGCTGCCCAGCCCAGGTAGACCCTAAGAAGTCCCATGAAAGGAGGAGTATTCTTACTCCGGCAGCCATGGGGCAAGGGGCAATGGGCAGAGAGGGAAAGGCATGCCTGCAGAGGATATCCTCTCTGGTCACTGATTGGTTTCTAATCCTAAAGGATACTGGTTTGACTCATCCACCCCTAAGCCTGACAACCTCACTAGCAGCATGGGTGAACTATGTCTGGCCAGCTTGGATGAGGCAGGAGAAAAGAGTTGAGGATGGGAGGCCAAGAGTTACTGAGGGTTCTATGACCCTGAGGGCAGTCCTTCAAAGGCTCAGAGCACAGAGCCCAAGGCAGTCAGGGGAGTGGTCTGAGGGTCCCCTCCTGATGACCAAGAGCTTGGAGGTAGTCTGCTGAGCCCAAGAAAACAAAACTGGGTGGTTGACAAGAGAAAGAGATGGAATGGAGGATGGAAAATCGGTCCAACCCACTAAAGCCTGTTCAGCGCTGGAGCTTCAGATGGGCAGAGCCCCCAGGAGTTACAGGTTGGACAGGCCTGGTCAGTGGAGTATTTGACGGGTGGGCTCACTAATCGGCTCATACTGCTGAGGTCTAAGTAAGTACCTGGAGGATTGCTGCCATGTGAAGGACTTCAAGAGATGCGGGAGGGAGGGTAAGATGAAAGAAGGGCTACTCACATCAAACTTTCCAGGGTTCTGCTGTAGCTTCACCTTGCCTCCTGACAGGTACTGCCAGGCACGGCCCCGCAGAGAAGGTGGGATGCCCTTCTGGCACCGGAGACGGATCTAAAAGTTAAAAAAAAAAAAAAAAAAAAAAAAAAGACTGTGCTCTTACATCCACTAAGGCAACACCTCCAGAGGCTGTGTGCCAGCCCCACTCTTCTCTTGGTGTTTGGTGGGCCTTCAATTAGCACACCAGGAAAAGAAAAGGGGGGAGAAAAAAAGACTTCCCTCCTTTTGCTACTACTGCTACAATGCAGAGCCCAGGATACCAGGGGGCAAGGGGAATAATGACTATAATTAGATATGCTGCTACCAGGTGTTGTCAGTCTCCCTGTCCCCTGACCCAGTGATGAAACAGATATTCCTGAGGTCTACTACATAATTCTGAATCCCTATGACCATTTTCTGAATCAAAATGGAAATGAAGCAAAATGTTCCTCCAAGCTGGAGAAGCCCCATGGGACATCACTAGGGAGAGATCTGCATGGTGTGGGGCACAGCTGTAGTTGCAGGGTGGGTAGCTTTTGAGATGACCCTGACCCAGAGACATGGTCTAGGCATTTCTATGGGGGTGCTTGTTTAAATAGCCATGTGGCAGGATACAACCCACCTAGAGGGGAGAGAACTCAGCAGAACTCAGAAGGAAGATGGGAGCTGATCAGAATGGCTCCCTCTTTGTTTTGGTCATGAATCCTCTCTTCTGCTCTCCTTGATCTTGAGCTCCCACAGTCACCAGCACAGGGACTGTGCTGGACTGGATGTGAGTCCTGATTCCAACTCTTGCTACAATGGCACAGGTCTTTCCTACCACTCACAGACTGGGAGAGGAGAAGAAGAAAGTGTTTGAGGTAGCTCATGACCTAGAGCTTAGGGCTCAATTCTTATCCTTGCTGTCTTAAAAAAAAAAAAGGCTTCTACCATCAAAATCCAATTTGGAAAATCATCATGTCTTTTACATATGGGAAAACTGAAACATAGAGTGGAAAAATGTTAGATCACACCATCAGGAACCCGTGACCTCCTATACCACACAGGCTAGAGGGATCCAGCCCCATACACTTTGCACTCCACTGGACTCTCAGAGCTAGACAAGAGGTGAGCTCCACCTGGGCTTTGGGACAGAATGAGACTGAGGCAGCTGCCTTGATCGTCCTCCTTGACCTCAAGGCCAATGGTCAAGGAGGGTGAGGGCAAAAGCAGAGGCACCACTCCTATAGGATGGAGGTACGGGTACTGGCCAATGACAGTCCCTTCAGTCCCTGCACTAAGCAGCCTGGCCTGGGATGAAGATGGGAGCTAAGGGCAGTGGGAAGAGCAAATGCATGTGCTGACCTTGAGCCAATCAATTTGCATAAATAGTTAAGAACAGAATGGCAATACCTAGGATCCTATTAGAAAGGTGAGAAAATGCCTAGCAGGGAGCCTGACACACAGTCTGTGTTCAACAAACACCTTCCTCTCCACCCCTCCATCCCAGGAAAATGCCTGACACAGAAGCCCCAGGGGCTCCGGCTCACACCTAACTTCCCCTCACCTGGAAACCCCCTCAAACAGTCCCATTGGAATCTCTCAGAGGAGCACAGAAGGCCTAGCCTTCCTGATGACCAGCACAAACAAGAGAAAACTTTCCAAGGGTCAGAGAGTGTCAAGAACCAGGAAGGAGATAGGCAGACAGTCTGGAGGGAGTGGGGGAAGAGCAGAGTGGCTGGTCATAGGAGCTAAGCTCAAGCTTCTGGACTGCCCCTCACTCAAGGGGGTGAGGAGGTGGGACGAGGAGGGGGCGAGAAAGGGAGTGGAAGAGAACTGCCCCAGACTCTGGGAATAGTTTCCTGCTGCTATGGAATAAGGGTTTCCTTAAGGAGGCCAGTTGGTCTGAGAAGACTCTGGTAAAGGGATATAGTATGACCTAGAGCCATAGGTCCTTTAGGCTTTCTTCAGGGCCAAGTTTAGCCTGACCTGAGCCAGACCCCCACATCATCACAGTCCCCTGTCATAGTTGGCCTGCCCCAAGGGAGCCCAGGAATACCTTCAGTCCTTTAAGGTTTTCAAAGACGCCCTGCCTTCACAGAGGCCAGGGCCGGGGAGGCGGGGATGAAGAACCAGGAGTACAGCCAGCTTTTCCCACTCTGGCCTCTGGAATCCTCCTTAGTACAGGAATGGCAAGCGCCACCTGCCTGCCTTAGAGAGGAGGCAATGGTGGGGATCAGAAAAGATAAAGCCAGAGAAAGTTTTCAGCAAACAGAAAGCACAAAGGATTATCATTCTCTGATTGACAGCTGAGTGAGGCCACACCCTGCCTGCTGAACTCTGGGAGGCCTTGGCCACTGTTTAAGCAGAGCTCTACAGGGCTTCCAAGATAGCGTTCCAGCCAGAACCTTTCCTCCATAAAGTTCCCTCCTGGGGACTCAGGATAAGTCTAGAAGTGTTGGGTCTGGACCCACTTCCTGAAGCAGGATTTGTCCCTCCTGTGCCATGACTTCCTGACCACGGGGAGAGCCTAAGCCTGTTAAGGCAGGCAGGAAAAGCTCCTAGGGTGACCATAGCTGAGGTAGCAAGAATGGAGAGCAGAGGGCTAGGGCCTCTCAGTAGGATAGGGTACAGTCTCCTGTGGTGGCCCCTACTGGGTAGGGGGAGCACTTGGCCTCTAACCACAGTTCCAGGGAAGCAAAAGGAAAGAGGAAGTAGTGCTGCCTGCTCTGCTGAAAGGAGATCCCCAAGGCTTCCCTCTGGAATCCCCATTTGCAAGGGAGGCTGGGGCATGAAGGATCCGCTGTCCCTGCCAGCCACTAGTCACAACAGAGAGTGGAGAGGGAGCTGAAGCTCAAGGTGAGGGCCTGAGGGGTAAAGAGGCAGGAAAATAGACCCCAGAGTCATGCAGGAAGCAGATGAGAACAATTATCTTTAAAAAAATTTTTCTTAGGAAAAATGTTTAATGAGTACAAAATGAATGCTACAGAGCCTATATAGAATAGCAAGAAAGAGCTGAGGTCTAGGTGTGCCTCCCCTCCATAGGTATAGGACCTTAAAGTCACCAGCTCATGGGAGCCTCCCAACATGACTGTCATTATCACTCAACCAGGTAACCTGAGGCTCAGAGGGTGAAGTGACACACAAAGTTGCACAGCTAGTCACAGGCACGAAGAGGGGAAGGTAGTGGGGCTGGGCCAAAGCCCACATCTGACCTTCAGTCCTGAGCTTTCTGCTAGGCCCTGCAGCCAGCTGTGCCAGCCTGGACCAGACCAGCATGGCAGGTGACAATAGTGGGACAGCAGGTTCACTCTCTGCCCTGGGAACTTGTACAGAGAGACCCTGGCTATGAATTCTAGACAGGCCTTCAATAGGCTGGGGAGTAACTGGATCCTGCCCAGGTGGCCAAGGGCATCAACACTGTGGTGGGCAAAGAGTTCCTACAGAGCAATAGAGCTAGTGTCTAAAGAAAGACCAACTAGGAGAGGACCACTGGGTATTTTCATTTTTATAAGACCATTCAACTGTGAGATTACTTTTTAAAAAAAATTTTATTTATTTATTTGACACAGAGAGATCACAAGCAGGCAGAGAGGTAGACAGAGAGAGGGAAGCAGGCTCCCCGCTGAGCAGAGAGCCCAATTTGGGGCTCGATCCCAGGACCCTGAGACCATGACCTGAGCCGAAGGCGGAAGCTTAACCCACTGAGCCACCCAGGTGCCCCTGTGAGGTTACCTTTTATTCTTTTTCCTTTGGCCAGGAAGCAAGAGGGAACCCATCACATTAATCTAGAGGGTGGTGATGAAGTATGCAGGCACTAAATTAGACTGCCTGGGTTCAAACCTTGATATGTGGTCACCCATAAAATAGGGATTCTACTGCTACCAACCTCATTGAAGAGTTGTAAGGATCACTCAAGTCAAGTATCCAGCACTGCAAATGTTCAACATGTTAGCTATTATTAGTATTATAAAGTCCTCCCTGATAGGTAGCAGCAAGAACTTCTCCCAAGAGGGTTGGAGGAATGCTGCTAATAAGGGCTTTTGGCTATAAGTGGTTTTGAAGTTTGACTCCAGGACAAAGTTTGACTCCAGGACAAAGTTCTGTGTGATTCTGAAGTCATCTTGGAGCACCAAGTAAAGACTAGTCTCTGCCCTATAGCCAGCTTCTGTTCCCTCTTCAGAGCTGGCAGATGGGGACACTCAAGGCTACTGGTAGTTGGAGAAGCTCCTGCTCCTTTAAGCTGATACAGTTCCTCCCACTTCCTTTTCTTCCCCAGGCTGCCAACTCCCAGCCCAAGGCCCAAGGCCAGGCCCCTCACCTTTTTGTGCTTCTTGGCCATCCATTTGTCCCAGTTGTTGAGCATGTCCAGCCACTTGGACTCCCTCTGCCTCAGCACCTCCAGGGGGACTTCCTCTAGCCTGTGGAGCAAAGGGCAGGGCCTGTCAGAAGTGCCAAAAGAAGCAAAGGCCCTGGCTTAGGCCCCAGCCACCAGCCTTGTTAAGGCCTTCATTCCTGCCTCTGTCTTCCAACCCTGTGTTCCCTTTGGGCTGCTAACCCATGAACATCCTAACACAGATGATAAGGAATGCTGCCCCCTCCCTAGAAGGCATAAGCCAAAGAGACATGGTTAAGTGCCCACTCCCCCAACATGTCAGGGAGATAGGGGTCACCATGCCTCTCTGGGGGGTAGAGGTCTGAGTGCCTGCAACTGTGCACCAAAGCAAAGCATTCCTGTCCTGGATCCATCTAGATAAATATGCCTCTTCAGAGGGCCTACACGCAAGGTGTAGAGCTAGATTGGAAAAAAAAAAAAAAAAAAAAAAGGTCAAGAAATAACATGCTCACTTCTTCGAACTCCAGCAAAACTAGTTATTCATAGTTTCCCCAGTTATACCCTGGCCCTCTCCCACTTCTCAACCTTGCTCATGCCAGTCCCTTTGCTGAAATGGACTCCAAGTTGTCTCTACCTATCAAAATCCTACACATGCTTCAAAACCTCACCAAATATCACTTGTATTTGTACATCTACTAACTGAGCAGCTATCACAGCTATGCTGGTATTATTCTAGGGCCAGGGCTTCTGGGCAGGCTGTGGGGAAATGTCCCTTTGATTAGAACAAAGTCTGGGCCCTTATGGTGCTGGCATTCTGCTGGGCTCTGAATGCCCGCTAGAGCCACAGGGGAAAACACTGGAGCATGGAGGCCTTCCCCAGGCAGGCAGGCAGGCAGGCACCGGAGCAGCTGAGGCAGTCTGGGACATAATCCCTGGCTTAGCCAGAGTGTGCTTCAAGTGAGTGAGCCTCCTCCAAGGTGCGAGTTCCTGAGTTCACATAACTCTGAGGGGTAAAGAGCAGGAGACTAGCGTTTGTAGACTGGGTATTCTAAAGACGCTTTCTTATTCAGTCTACAGAGCAATATTGGTAAGGAAAAAATGTATGTGTATACTTCTGTACCACATATACATGCTCTCTTCTTAAATCACTTTTAAAGTTGTGGATTATGGATCTTTTGGCTTTTTTTTTTTTAAGATTTTATTTTATTCATTTACTTGACAGAGAGAGATCACAAGCAGGCAGAGAGGCAGGCAGAGAGAAGGAGGAAACAGGCTCCCCACGGAGCAGAGAGCCCGATGCGAGGCTCGATCCCAGGACCCTGGGATCATGACCTGAGCCAAAGGCAGAGGCTTTAACCCACTGAGCCACCCAGGCGTCCCTTGGCTTTCTTTTTTTAACCTTTTATTTTTTTTCCAATTAAAAAAAGTACTGGATGTTGAGAGGTAAGATGCCCTGGGAGGGTATCTTGCTCAGAGTCAAAGAGCGCAAATCAGTGGAAAAACCCAGACTCAGACCCAAGTTAGATCCTAGCCAAGAGCCCATACTCAGTCCTGCATGACCTCCCAGAAAGGAGTGCAGGGTCAGAAGCACTCCGGCAGCTGGGAGGAGGTCCTTAGGAACAGGACATGATAGGGCTAGGGCTTGGCCCAGGCCTTGATTCTCTAATTCTCTCTTTGACGGAAGGAAATGCACTGCTATGACTTCTACTGGTTGGCAGAGCAGAGGCCTCCAAAACACAAAAGGGCAGGTCTTCTTTAGTACGCTTTATCTGGGGAACTGCACAATCCTGAGAGCAACCTTGGAGCTGAATAGCTGAGGAGGAATGACAGCCTGGGGCAAACCTGAACCCCCCCCCCCCTCCAATACACTGATACAGGTCTTCTTCTTAAACTGCTAACCCTCTCACTACCTAGAGGCACAATCAGGGTAGGAGGACACTCCTTTCCTTTCCTTCCCCGTAGAAGAAAACCAGAGACCACACCTTTATATCAAGACATTTACAAACTGACAGATGTATGTCTCCAGGCAACCCCTACACACACAGGGAACGGAAACCAAAGGCCCAGACATCACAGGACATGCTGCCTCCCCACTCCCGCCTACAAACCACTAGCTTATACAAGTCAGATGAGCATTCTAGTTAACTAAATGAAACGGGATGGCCGCACTATGTTAACAGGAAGTTTTGGCAGTTGTGGATGTGGCTAATATTTGATCCAACCCTCCCACTGAGCAGATGAGAAGACAGAGGCTCACAGAGGGCAAGGCTTTTGCCTGAGAGTTCCAGCTTCCGGTAAATTTCCATGTGATTAAATATATGCCCATTTGATACCTCAACCCTCCAGGTCTGTCTTTGTTGATAAGATCTGACTACAGGGCCTCAGAAACACCCATTCTCTCAACTGTAGATACATAGGGGAACACCTTCAAGTTCAGTGTTCCTTTAAATGATGTCAGATAATGGCTTTGGCAGTTTCAAAACCCCAACATCAAACCTCAGACCGGAATTTCAATTGGTTACAAAACAAACAACCATATTTCCTGGATTCTAAGACACTACTGATTTTAACCTATACCACTAAATTGGCAAGATCTTCTCAGAAACAATTGGAAAAAAAAAAAAAACCATCACTACTTCAAATGTATACATAAACTGAAAGATCCGTTTGACTTTTAAAACCTTAAATTGAGGGGCACCTGGGTGGCTCAGTGGGTTAAAGTCTCTGCCTTCAGCTCAGGTCACAATCCTAGGGTCCTGGGATCGAGCCCCGAGTCGCGCTCTCTGCTCAACAGGAGCCTGCTTCCTCTTCTCTATCTGCCTGTCTCTCTGCCTACTTGTGATCTCTGTCTGTCAAATAAATAAATAAAATCTTTAAAAAAAATAAAAAATAAAACCTTAAATTGAGAAAATTTTGAGGAAATATGGTCATTTGAGTGGCTTCTCCTCCAATAGCAGAGGAGTTTAAGCCACCTGGAGATGGTGAAAAGAATGACACTAGAGGTCTGGCTATACCCACCACTCAGCACATCACATGCTCTCTAACTGCAGGTAGATTTCTCTTTATGTACAGGATGTGCCCCCTGAAAAGTTGCAGGCTATCTATCCTTTTTTTTTTTTTTTTTAAACCAGAAGTTTCACATATCCTTCAGTCTAGTCAGTCAGTCAGGATCTCAAAAGGCATCTGATCAGACTGCTGTCTGGTATAGGAATCCCTTCCACAATAGGTAAGCCCTGTGCCCTCTCTGGACCTCAATTTGCCTAGATGATTGGAATGACCTTAATTGTGAACTGATCCTCAAAGGATGCCCACAAAGGAGCGATGAGGTGAAGATGGAGTCAGGGGTATCCCTGCAAATAGCATGATGGGGTAAATGCTAACTCAGGCAATTCCCTCCTGACAGTGGAGGAAGAGCATGAGCCAGCTTCTAGTGACAGGGAAGCTGACCAAATGCCCAGTTTAAAGTACCAAATGGCACATCAAGGGAGCATCAGTTCAAGGGCTTCACTTACCCTTCAGAAAACCCCTCTTTCTTTAAGGTGGCCTGAGGGAGTCTCTGCAATCAAAAGAGCCCAGTGAGAACAGTCTCTAGTGGCCCAACCCGCATTAGGATTCCACTAGGGATGGGGCCTCATTATCACCAGGTGAAGCCACCCTATTGTTGAAACTTTTACTCTTAAAACTTTCTTCCCCGTGCAATGCCAAAATTTTCCTGGTAACATCTATCTATACTCTCAATACCCTCTTTTTTTTTTTTAAAAGATTTTATTTATTTATTTGACAGAGAGAGACCACAAGCAGGCAGAGAGGCAAGCAGAGAGAGAGGAGGAAGCAGGCTCCCTGCTGAGCAGAGAGCCTGATGTGGGGCTCCATCCCAGGACCCTGAGATCATGACCTGAGCCGAAGGCAGCGGCCCAACCACTGAGCCACCCAGGCGCCCCTCAATACCCTCTTTTAAGGTGGCACAAATCTCAGACCAGTCTCATACCAGGCACACAAGTGCTTATCCCTTTTCAACCATCCATCTTTACCTGGAAGGCCCTTCTCCCCTCTCCAAGTCACAGCAACTCCTTCAGAGCCCAATATAACAATAAAAACCACAACTTCAAATACCAGCAGCAATAGCAGTTACCATTTATACAGCACTTACTACTTAGGAATTTCTTCCTATTCCTATTTCATAATAACCCTACCATACCATTATCTCTATTTTCCAGAAGTAGAATCCAAGACTTAGTAAAGCTAAGTGCCTCCCTCAAGGCCATATGGCTGGAAGTGACAGAGCTGGGAGTCAAACTCAGGCTTGCCTGACTCCACAGCCCAGGCTCTTGACCCTTAAACTATACTCCTCTGTTCCTACAGGGTAAGCCCTCAGCCTCCACATAGCCTCCACGCCTGCCCCGATTACATTAACTGTCCTCCAACCTGAAGACCTCTATCTTGACTTAGAATACCATTTCTCAAAGTTTTAGAACTGAGATCCACAATAAGAAATACATTTTATACTTAGATTTTACACACACATACACACATGTATAACTGAAATACATTTTATGAAATAATTTACTCTTACATGCACTCTGAAATTTTCATTTTAATTTTATATTATTCTAGTCTATTTCTTTTGTCCTTTTTTAATGCTGGTCCCAATCCCCTAAAACTGATTTCAGCAGTAATTCATTAATGAATCAAGAGATGAAACAAACACTTCATTACAACTTGCTCATATTGCTTAGCACTGTTCCTCCCTAACTGGACTGATCTTGAACTTTTATAACTCCCACCAAGCATCTCATAGGTATTTAACAGGTGCCTGCTTGCTTTTCTTCATGGTATCATCACTTTCATTTGAATTGCATTCAGGACTATAAGCCACTTCAGCCTATACCAATTTTATCTGTGCCACTAATAGCTCAGTGAGGCAGATCCCTCGCTAATTAATAGATTAATTACTATTTGGCACATGAGAAACTTGACTCAATCAGAGAGGTTATATGACTTGGGAAAAGTCACAAAGCTACTAAGTTAGGTGGTAGAACCAGGGCTTCCCCTCTGCCACAGTGACTCATATGCTGCTTTGGACTCCCCTGGGAAGACTGTGAGGAAATCAGCCGTACTCCATATGCCACTGTGGGGCTCTATCTTTGGTGCCCAAGTCCGTGGAGACAGTCCATCCCCATCCCCAATGCTGCAACTGCCCCAGGGAGCAGCCTGCCTATACGCAGCAATGCTCAGTGAGGCCAATATGCTGGATGGGCACAGCTCCCAAGCACTACCTCAGTAAGGAAACGGCAAGCCTGGGCAATGTGCTGTTTGCCGGCCACTCCCTCCTGAGGGAGAAAGGCAAAGAGCAGACAAAAGTGGGCAGCCAGGGGGTAACTGATCCCAGATTCTGTTGAGCTCTCAGGCTGAGCTAGACTTAGCTGTGCTATGCCAGACCATGGCCCAAAGCAGCAGCGATGCTCTCCTGACCCCATGGTCTGTAGGCTCCCAGTTTCCTGGCCTTCTCCCCAAACCGAGAAGCCGAAGTTTGCAAGAGCTCAGAGGAACAAGGCCAGTTCCCCAGGCTATAAGACCAAGGACTGTTGGCTCTCTCCCTACTGGTCCTTCTAGCTGTCTGCCTTCTGCCTAAGCATACCTCAGCCCTTCTGGCTGGCAGTCAGCCAGGTATGGTGCCCATGCCCCCTTCATCCAATGGTGGAAGACAAATCTTGGACCCAAGGAACCCCCAGTTTAATCTCCTCTTCCAAGCCTCACTCTCCAACCCAAACAGAAAGCCTCTTCATTTGAAGAGAAACATAGCCCAAAAAGAAAGCCCAAGGTCATAGACTATAGGATTTGATTCTCCTCACCTCAACCACTGGAGGCCAGCTGGGGAATGGGGAGAGTGAACAGAGAGGGTATCTTGAAGCCAACCAACCTAGGTTTCCATTCCAGCTCCTCCAGCTGGGAGACCCTGGGCAAAATACTCAAGTTCCTGGTCTCAAATTCCTCATCTTTAAGTGGGACCATAATACACACCTCAGATTTCATAGGACTGCAACAAGGAATAAATATATGTAAGGGCCCAGCCTGGTGAGCAGCCAGCAAATGGTAGCTATTAGGTGACTGGTATTTGCAGCTTACCTACTACTTTCATATCCTTTTTCTCATCTGACTGGTCCACACACACAGACACAAACACATGCAGCAGGGCAAATTATGCCCATTTTACCCATGAAGGAATTGACGCCCAGAGAGATTAAGTAATTTACTTAATGACATAGAGACTGTAATTCCTGGCTTCTGATCCCAACTCTAGATCTTATTTTATAGCTGTCTGAAAGTGGGCAGGCTGCTCCCCTCTGAGAAGGTTCCCTGTCTGTAATATGGGGGCAATGCCAACTCCTTAGAGGGCAGCAGTAAAGATCACCTGAGGCAGTAAGAGTGGACACATTTCCAGCACTGGCCATGAAGTAGCTCTGCCAAGTACCACATATGCACACAATTCCCCAAGGAAGTAGCTTTTATTATCTCCATTTAATAGACAAGAAAACTAAAGCTCAGCACGGCTGAGTAATCTGCCCAAGGTTACACAGCCTGGAAATGGAAGCTGCCACTTAAGCACTAAATTATCCAATAAATATAAAGTGTCTCACCACCTGGCCTCAATATAACCTAAAGGCCTCAGTGCCTGTCACATTCTCTTCTCTCTTTTTTAGCACCCAGCAGAGAATCACTACCCTCTGTGTTGAGAAGGGCAGGAATGAGCAACAAAAAAGTGTGGAAAACTGGGAAGTGGACGTACAGAAAGAGCACAGCCAATGACAGATCCAGGGACAAGGGTGGGGGAGGCTCCACTCTCCCAGAGCTGGAAAAAGTGAGGATAAACAAAAGGCTGACCTACTTTGCACGCTGGGTAACAACCTCAGGAGTTCATTAACCTAAGAGGTGGTAATGACTGAAAGTATAAATAACTTTTATCCCAGCTCCATAATAACTGATGATAGGAAACTGGAAAGCAAGAGAGGGTGGGTTGGAGGGGGGAGGGGGGCAAATGGCTGACAGACAGGGCTGGGAAGACTGGAGATCACCCAGTGAGACTACCTCCTCCCAGACAGCCATGGAGGCCTATAGCCCATAGAGTAAGTGATCCGCCCGAGGCCATGCTGTGAGACAGTGTGGAAAAGGAAGATGGTCTGCAGCAGCCTGGCGCTCCCTCCTGCGGTCTGGCAGCCACTGACTTAAGGCTAGGGCAATGTCCAGGCTCTCTGTCTGGGTGAGAGTCTGGCTTGCTTCATTCTCCCCAATTCCCAGTGCAAGCTAGTTCTGGTCCTGCCTCCCTTCCCCATAAGGAATTCCCTGGCTTTGCTCCTTCCAGACTGGGTGAGTACACAATGGTAAACAGGTTCTCTCCACCCTTCACTGGCCTTGGTGCCCTGGGCCTCTGCCCAGCTCTCCACTCTGTTCAGCTCCTCCCCTCTTGATGTCAGGCAGAAGAAATGGTTCCTTTAGGCATCAGCCTTGCTGGCTCCAAAAAGCAAGGAACCCCCATTCGCCCCATTCCCCACCCACCCCACCCACCTGGCTAGGGGCAGGCACAGACCATGGCAAAAACCCCCAGGGCAGCTCTCCCTGAGGACTGACTGCAGAAGGTTATGGAGACTATTCTCAGTAGAAAACTTCCCTTCCCCAAACCCCTTCCCTTAGCAGGCAGAGTAGTGTTTGAAACTTCCCACAGGCAACCAGGTCCCCAGATCACAATCTGACTGTGGGCACCCAGGGGTCATCCTGACTCATGTACAGCCCTCTCACCCATCCTTACCTAAACTGCTAGATCTTATTGATACATCTTAACCAATTAATTTTTGACTCACTGTTTGACTCACTGCTTCCTTCCAGGCTCCCTACTGCCCTCCTTGTCCAACAGAAACCTAAGGCTCTGGCTCTCAGGCCCTCCTACTTTCTCTAAATATCCCTCTTCTTTCCCCAGCCCTATCTGTAGGTGGCCCTCTCCTGAAACCGCCCTCCATCACCCCTACACCCCTACCCCCACTCCAATTCAGTCCCACTCATCTTCCAAGGCCTCATTCAGAACTCCCTCTCATGTCTACAAAGCCTTTCCTAACTACTCCAGGGACAGAACACAATCAGCTCCTCATTATATTCTATACACATTTCTCCAGGCCTGAATCTACAAAGAGAAGAATAAAATGCCCTTGAAGAGGTCAATCTGGCAGAGGAAACAGATGGATGAGTGGATAACTGGTATATATGGAAGTGCTATCACAGAAGTATGTGGGAAGTGCTAAGAAACTACAAGAAGCCCCCAAGGTGTTGATAGTGGTTGGGGGGTTATTCAGGTAAAGCTTTAAAGGGGAGCTGACTTTTAAGATGGTCTTCAAAGGGTGACAGGAAGTGGCGAGGGTAAGAAAGGAGAAAAGGCACAGCAGGCAGGAGACCCAGTTAAGCACAAGTTAACAGAAAAGGGCACGGCTTCTTTAGGGAATGTGAGCAGTCTAGTGGAGCAGGTAAGGCTTCTCCACCGGACCATCGCTCTGCTGAGGCAGCATTCCATAAGAAGGTGTGCTCCTAGAGGGTTCTGCTCATCTCATTCTCCACAGTGTGTCCTGGGCCTAGAACAGAGCCTGTATGGAACTGGTGCCCAATAAATGTGTGCTGACAGAATCATTAGCTTTGTGATCTCAGGAATTCTGTGTTTCAGTTTTCTCCACAGTGAGATGGGAATACTATCTTCTACCTTGAGATCAGGTGGGTAAAATACCGAAAGTACTTGATAAAGAACATTTCCTCTCTGGCCTTATACCAGCTCTGGATCTTCCTTAAAGCCCAGCACAAGGCTGAACACAGATGTGCTTGATGACAGCCTTTTATAACATTACAATTCTAATACTCAATTAATGTAACCTAATATCTGTTAGAGCACTTAACCAGGCACTTGCTATAAAACAGACATGGTACTCAGCACTTAACTTACATTATTTCATTTAATCCTGACAACAAGCCTATGAAATAGGTCCTCTAATTATCACCCCTCAACCCCCACCACCTTCCAAAGATGAAGAAACATGTTTTCAGCAAGCAAGTAACTATCTAAGGTACAAGGTGAGCAGAAGATAGTCCTGGGTGATGAACTGAGGCCCCGCTCTTCTCCTACTCTGTCACTCAACTCCAGCACAGAGTGCTGACCACTGGCCTACAGGCACACTAGCCCTGATCCCAGGGAACTTGATGGACTCACAGCCATAAACTGTGATGCTTGGCAAGTCACTTTACCTCTCTGAGATTTGGTATCTCCCTCTGTAATATGGGGATTATGATGGTCCAGCCTGGTCCACCATGCAGGCTTCTCTGTACAATGGCACTATCATGTGACTATGCTGGGAGGATGGAAGGGGTCACTCAGAGGCAGGACAGGAAGCCTGGGATGAAAGTCCACATGGAGTATAGAAGGAGGATGGTGGCAATTATGATGCAAGTTCTGATTTCTTCTCCAAGTGACTGTCATTACCCAGGGGGCTGAGACCCCAAGCAGCAATATGGTTGCTGGCTTCAAGTTGAATTTTTCAGCAGACACACCTCTATTTTCACTTCTGTTTTATCTTCACAGACCAAAGAGAAGGAAGATCAGATATCCTCCAAGTCAGGGTCACCTGAGGACTCTGTTCCAAATGACTCAAAGAGGAACTGATTGGGGAGGGGGGGATTTCCCAGCTTGCCCTGGGAGGTCAGAAAGCTCCAGACCACAAGCTGAGTGGAACTCCTTACCCCTGAGGCCCCAAGTGTGGTAAGCAGAGAACATGAAGGAATCTGGATCTTCACCATTAGGCCAAAGGCCTGAATTCACACAATTCACACTCGAATTTTAAGAGCCACTCTGTACCTTTATTTTGTGGCACACACTATGCTGGGTGTTTACCAACATCACCTCTCTTTATCTTCATAACACCTCCTCTTCTCCCAGTGCCACCAACTGGCCATTTACCTCAGGTCACATGACTAGAAAGTGACAGAGCCAGGACTTGAAATCAGGTCTGCTGGTAGACGTCTTGAACCCAGGCTCTCCTGGTCCCAGATTTAGGTTCTCCCTTTTTGTGAAACCAAGACAGAAGGGGAAGGAAAAGAAGCAGCATCCTCCAAAACTGTTTGGCTGGGAAAGATAACTCCCGGACACACAGAGCCCAGGGTCCAGACTGCACTCTGGAGGAACAAGAGTTCTCCACACTATGTTCCTGGGCCCCCTCACTAGCCAGCTGGTCTTGCCTTGTCTTAGGGTACATGTGAGGAGCTGTGTTTGGAGGTCTGGGACAGAAAGTGTACCATGCATCACACCTCAAACAACTTGAGATGCCTACTAGGAGAAGCACAGACACTTATGGTTGGACTGAAGTCCTAAAGCTGGGACAGGGAGGAGCCAAAGAGGTCACACAGTGGCCACCAACTCTGGTAAGATAGAAAACTGGAAATGAGGACTCTTGGGTTCCAGGCCCAATTCCATCACTTGCCTAATTTTGGTTTCCTTGGCTGTAAACAGGGAAAATAAAACTTACCCTACAGATTTCCCATTGCTCCTGTAAGGACTACCACAAGACAATGGGAATGAAAGCACTTTGCACACTGAGGAGCTAGACAAAGGAAAGTATCCTTTGATTTGATTACACTCCTGAAATCATGGGGGCTACTGGTCCTACACACAAAGAGAGGTCCTCTATAGGAAGAACAGAGCATCCTGGAAGAACCGGCCTCTGTGGGCTGTGCCATGATGACCCTATGCACTTGCATGGTACCTCATAAAAAAGCACTTTTCATATACTTCAAGGTCAGTCTCAGAATGTTAGAAGCAAAAGAGCTCTTCAGCATCATCCCATTAAAACTGCCTTGGTTTATATGTGAGGGAAACTGAGGCTTACAAAGATTAAACAACTTTCTCAAGGTCACACAACTAGTTAGGGATCCAACGAGGAGGCTCGGGGGACTCAGATCTCCTGACCCCTGTTCAGCAGTCTTTGTATATGCTATGCTCCTAATCCAGTTATCTCATTGGATCCTCACGATCCTTTTGCACACAGGCCACACCTTTAATTACCTATTGAATATCTGAATTCCTTGCTAGGCTCTATGTCCCTTGGAGGGCAGGACCAGGTCTGCATTCCCCTAGCCAAGCACACAGCTGCACACATAGTAAGAGCTCAGTGAGAAATAGGGAGCATCAGTCTCATGGTCAGGAGAGGGGACATACCTAAGTCACACACCGTAAGGGGTCAGTGGTGGAGCCAACACCAGCAGCTTGACTCCTGTGCCTCATTCACAGTCTTTTCCCACTACTGGCCTAAACCCACATTTCCAGCCAGAATCTTTCACCTCTGAGAAATGACTGGCGATGCCCCTAAGTGCTAAGGTGTTCACCTTCTTATAGGTACAGGACTTACTTCCACTTGCCCCAGCTGAGGACCCAGCTCCAGGAATAGGATAAAGACTCAGGGAGAGATCAAGCTGGCCCTGGCTGCCATCTGCGCAGACTTGATCAGTTTATCTATACCCAAAGCCCCACATCTACCCTGCATGCCACCTTATGGCTGGTTTTCCATGCCCTCAGGCATTTCCCCTCTCTCTTTGAAGAAGAGAGAGCTCTTCTTTTTTTTTTTTTTAGCCTTTTTTTTTTTTTTAAGCTTTTATTTATTTATTTTGACAGAGATCACAAGTAGGCAGAGAGGCAAGCAGAGAGAGAGAGAGAGAGAGAGAGAGAGAGGAGGAAGCAGGCTCCCCGCTGAGCAGAGAGCCCTATGCGGAGCTCGATCCTGGGATCATGACCTGAGCTGAAGGCAAAGGCTTTAACCCACTGAGCCACCCAGGCGCCCCGCGAGAGCTCTTCTTGTAGCTTTCTTTGCCATCCAATATGTTTACCCGGCAGAGAGCACAAAGCTCAGTACCACTCACCCAGCCCCTCCCAACCAGGCCAGCTAACCCGCTCTCCTACTGGAGAGAGACAAAGAACCCCTTGATGTGTTCTGGGCATACCAGCCATGCCAGGCACCTTGGGGAGCCTGAGGCTGTAACAAGGCAAAGTCAGCAGCAGCCCAATGTCCACTTCAGAGGAAGGCT
This sequence comes from Mustela nigripes, assembly GCF_022355385.1. Lineage (NCBI taxonomy): Eukaryota > Metazoa > Chordata > Mammalia > Carnivora > Mustelidae > Mustela > Mustela nigripes. The sequence goes on from NC_081564.1 coordinate 22,700,340, forward strand.
ACAGCTGGCCTACCCTCCCTGTGGTCAAAGGGCCCTAGTATGGGTTCTGTGAGAGGCCAGGGCCACTTCAGCTTGTCCCAAGCCTTCCCAATTCCTCATCAGTCCACAAAGCCAGTCAGGCATCAAGCCTTGCTGATTTGCTGGCTTCTTCATCCTCATAGCTCCAAACTTCTTCCACGCCTCTCCATAGCCCTTTTGGGCTATCCTGAACTCCCCCAACTGATCTCACTGCTTGTGGTCCAGCTGCTCTCTATACCAGCACCAGACTGACCTTGATGAAACAAAGGAGGCCTAAGTCTGACATTGAAGGTTAGGCATGGTCCTCCCAACCTATTTTCCTAGTCTCCCCCTGCTTCACATCCTCCTCCTGCCTTGTTCTCTTCTTGTCACCTCTGCTCTTGGTACACTACATTTCTCAAACAGCCAGTTTTTAGGGGGACTTTGCAGATAGGTACCCTCCCACCCAATGAAATGCCCTTCCTTGCTCCTTCTGAGGCCTGGATCAAATGTCACTTCATTCTGGGCTCCTATAGATGAAGCTGGCTGCCTCTTCCTATATATTTCAAAGAAACCGCACACCTCAACTATAGTCTTTATTGCTCAACACTGTAATGATTTGTCTGTGGTTCTATTTTCCAACAAGTCTGTGATCCTCTTGAGGGCAACAAGACACAAATGCTTCGTTCAGTTCTGTAGCCTTTGTCCCAATCACAGGGGCTGACAGAATGATGCTCAATGTTTGGTAGGGGTGCCTGGGTGGCTCAATGGGTTTAAGCCTCTGCTGTCAGCTCAGGTCATGATCCCAGGGTCCTGGGATCAGCCCAGCATCAGGTTCTCTGCTCAGCAGGGAGCCTGCTTCCCGCCCCCTACCCCTGTACAGGTGAGGAATCCCATGTTCGGAAAAGCCTTGCAGTTAGTTAACTTTGGAGCCAAATTAAGGAGGAATCCCAGATCTTCTGCCTGCCTGTCTACTTGTGATCTCTACCAAATAAATAAATAAACAATCTTTTAAAAATAAATAAATAATAAATAAATGTTTGGTAAATAAACTCACTACTAAGATGGATAAGCTGGCAAAAGTAAGCCTTGGCTTTCTCTCCCAGTCTCTTGAGTCTGCTGCCTACTTCCCTCCCTGATGAGCAGTGAAGAACTAAGCTGTGACAGTCTCAGAGGAGCTTCAGAGGGCATGCAGAGGCTGGGGTGGGATGAAGAAGGGAAAGAGAAAGGTAAACTAGATTAAAGCCAAACTTGGCAGCTGCCCTGAAATCCTGGATAGGAGGCTTCTAAGCAGGTGAAGCATCAGGAGTGTTGGTTTGCCAGTGGGGCAGACAGGACAGTTTCCTCCCTGCCAGGGAGGGTCATTGGGCCTGGAAGAGCAAAGCCTCTAAAGGAGGTGTCCTCCCCTCATGTGTACTGCCTGCAGGATGAAGTAACCAGCTAGGGCACTGACAATAGGTGGATAATGGCTGGGTTCTGCTCTGGTGGACAATGTATCCTAGCCTGGAGGCTCAAATGGCTGAGTCAGGAAAAGAATGGGCAGTGAGTGACATGTAGGGTAGCACTGGGCTACCCTAATCAGAAGATCTGGGATTCCTCCTTAATTTGGCTCCAAAGTTAACTAACTGCAAGGCTTTTCCGAACATGGGATTCCTCACCTGTACAGGAAACATAATACTGCCTTAGCTACAAAGAAACAAAGGCACAGAATGGATATCAAAGTCAGATGACCATTCAGCAGTATTTTGGGGTCAACAGCAATGCAGCATGGACTCTGGCCTATGGGACAGCTAGACCAGGCTTCATCTTGTCATGCTTCCAGGGCCTCCCAAGGATCTTTCTCACTGGGTCCTTCTCTGACCTGGCTGGCTATGGACTTTTGCTGTCATAAGACCTACCTTGCCCTCCACACCAGGATGGGGAGGTAGCCAAGTTCCTGCTAACTCCTGTTCTGGGTGTGGGGGCCTCAGGGACTAGTGAGCACCTGTCATCTGCCTGCTGCCGCCTAAGCAAGGCTTAGTCACTGCATTTAGCATTGGGAAACAGGTTCTAGACCTAGTTCTGCCATTTACCAGCTGGCAAACCTCAGAAACTTTCTTCTCAGATCTTTGGTATGCTCACCTATAGAATGGCGGTAACTACCCCTCTCAGGGGAAAGTTAGGGTACAACACTGGTTACAGTTCACTCCTGCTCACAGGGGAATAAACCCCACTGACACTCATCACTGTATCTAGAGATGCAAGTAGAAAATGAAAAAGACATAACCACTAGCCACTCCAATCTTAAAAAGGAGTAAGAACAGGGTTTCCTGGCTAGCTCAGTCAGAAGAGCATGCAACTCTTGATCTCAGGGTAATGGGTTCAAGCCTTATGCTGGGTATAGAGATTACTGAAAAAAGAAAGAAGAAGGAGGAGAAGCAGCAGCAGCAGAAGCAACAGCAAGAACATTCACTGAGCACCTACAGTGTGCTAGACTCTTTTCAAACATCAATTCCTGTAAACCTCACAAAAACCCCTGCAAAAATCAGTATTATCACAACCATTTCACAGTGAGAAACTGGGGCCTAGTAAAGTGAAGTAACATGTCCAAAGTCACAAAGACAGACTCCAGAGTTTTTGTGTAAAGAGGGAAACACAAAGCATCTTTTTTCCCCCACCTCAGTGTAAACAGATGGGGTGGCTGGACCAGAGCCAGGCCTCACTGGTCCTCTGGAGGTTCTGTTTCAGACACAGATGCTGGGAGGACAAAACATCAAGTAGGCTCCACCGCCTTATCTCTTTCCCACAGCTTAGGATTTCTTAGCAGGCGGACACACAGGCACCTTCCCAGGGCAGCAGATGGTGCACTGGTCTCCTCTCCTGCTTCACCAAGTCAAACCTTGTCTGAGGCCCCAGAACACCCACAAAGGCCACCAAACCAGATTTTTCTTTGAAGCTAGAGAAAGAGAAAATGGACGGCCTGTGGTTTAGAGTCACAGACCAGGGCTCCACATCTGCAGCTGCCTCCTTCCAGATGGACCACCCAGGGACCACTCCATTGCCAGTTCCATGCTCTCCTGGGAACCATAATGCTCAAGAAAAGAGGATGTTCTGAGCTTATAAGCTGGAGAAGGTGGTGGGAAGGCAGGGAGACAGGCTCTGGCCTGCCAGGAGGGCCCTGGCCCTGCCCCAACAAAAACTGGCATAGACCAAACTATAGAGATGCCAATTAAGCCAGTTCTATGATTTCCAAAGCCACAGGGCTGCCATAGTTGGCTAGGAATAGTGGAGAGCCCAGGGGACAGGAGAACTGAATCAGCAGAAGACAATACTACTGTTCCAGATGTTTCTCTCTGGACCCAGCTCAGATCCCTCTCTCCCCTAGCAGGAAGCCAACACCCACGGGATCCCAGAAAGCATAGCTCCTCACCTCATCTGGCCTGCAGCACTGAGAAGACTGAAACTGGGTGGGAAGCTCCAGCCTTAGCAGGCCAGTCCTGGCAATCACATGGGAAAAGACGGAGGTCAGGAACCCACCTCTCTCAGGCCATCTCCCTTGGCCCAGAAGACCTGGTATCCAACTGGTATCCTTCCTTCTCTGACTACCTCCTTTATGCTACAGAAAGACCTTTCCCATATAGATCTGTTCTTCCTACCCCAAAGTGATAGGAATGGTAACACCACTCTTCCCACCCTTTCCTGCTGGAAACACTTCTTTTTCTTCCTCTGGTCCTTCCAGGGCTTCAACAACCAGGTCAGCCCCCAGCCAAGCCAAATGAACTAATGCTGTCAGCACCTCCATCTATATCCATGCCAACCACAGGGCCCTTCCCTGGCTGGTTGCTTTCTTATCTCTCCTTACTTACTGGGTAATGCTCACAAGAAAGCAGAGACTATTACAGGCTCACCAAAGATATCCTGTAGAGTAGGCTCAAAAGACAGACAAGTGAAGAACTGTAAAGGGCCTAGGGCTAGGAATCAGGAGTCCGTGGCTCATTTTCTGGTTCTGATTCTAAAAGACTGAAGAGGTGAGGCTAATCACTTCTCTCAGGCCTCAGTTTACCTATCTGTATGATGATAGCCATCTCTAAGGTCACTTTCAGCCTTCTGACTTGAAATGTCTGTCAGTAAATGTCATTCAGTAAATACATACTAAATACATACTTCTCTGCAGGCCTGAGTAGAAAAAGGTGAATAAGCCTGGTCTCAGCCCTCAAGCTGATCATTCTAACAAACATATTCTTACCCTTGTTGGCCTGTCCTTGTTAGCCTCCTACACTGCTGAGCTAAGTCGGGGAAGATGAGGGCAGGCAGGTTCCTGCGAAGAACCTTCTGTTCCACCTATCCGGCACGTGATTTTCTGCTGGGGCCATAGGCCATATTAATGGATGGTGAAGGCAATGGAAACTGTCCTGACCTAGGAATCAGAAACCTTGGACTCATTAGTTCTGCCAACTAATAAGCTGTGTGATTTTAAGAGGCCCCTCTGAGCCTCAGTTTCCTCATCTGTAAGAGTAAGGACTAAGCTGGGTCAATCTCTTGAGATCCTTTCCAATTTTAACAGTCTATGATTTTACAATCTACTCATGCTGGGCACATAACAGTTACCTGAGCAGGGTAGCCTCTGATCTGCTTTCTTCCCCACCCCCTAAGCCCCTGGCAACTGCCAAAACTGACCATCTTGAGACAACCTTTGGTCCAGGGTGGCTGAAATGGACCTTTAATCTGGAGCCAGAGTCCCTGCCCTCTCCATGCAGCCATCAGTGCTAATGTTTCACTTCTCTGGGATAGCACATGGACTCCTAGCCCTTAACCACGAGATTAGCTTTAGAGCAGTCACCCTGAAACTTCCCATAACTTCCCCTCCTCTGGCCTTGGGCAGGGACTTACTTTTGGCTTCTTTGGAACCACAATATAAACTAAGGGAACAGCCAAGTTTTCAGACACCAGAGATTTTAGGTTGATCAACAGGGTCAAGAAAATGAGGCAGGGAGAGAGGAGGGAACCTGGAATCCCACCTCAGCCCCAGTTCTATAAACCCAGTGATGAGGAGGGCATTTGCAAAGCCTGGGTTTGTGGCTGGAGTGTGGGAGAAGACAGATGTCTGGCTGCCTGGTGAGGGAATACAGCCAAAGGGAGGTGCTCCCACTGGGGCGTCTCTCTTCATAAATGCCAGAGGTACGCCCTCATTTTTCTCATCAATTCTCAGATCCTTAGAAGGAAAAGAAAGGAAACTGACATTTTTCTAGGCCACTACGTGGGTCAGGCACTGTGCTAGGTACTGTCATATACATGAATTCATTTAATTCCCACAATAATCTTGGGAGTACATGTTACTGTTGTCCTTTATGGTGAGCATAGGCTCAGAGATTCAGGATCTTGCCCAAGGTCACACAGCCAGCAAGTATGATATTTTTCCTAAGTCTGGCCTTTTCCCCTGTATCACACTGCTCTGTACCCTGATATCTGGTTAGCTGCCTATAAGAATGTAGTAGGAATTCTCACCTCCTAGAACTCACCAGCAAATCTAAACTCTTCCTTTCAAGAACCCATAAATGCAACTGGTAACTCCTTTCCTGCTTCTCAAGATCCCATCCCTCTCAGGGCCCTGATCCCTAGTGACTGCTCAATTAAAAAAAGAAACCCCAAGTCTCCTTTGGTTTCTCAAAAGCTAATCCCTAAGGAGCTGTGACAAAGCATCAAATCAAGGTGAGGCATCAGAATACTTCTGTGAGCAAGTGGGTAGAGGCTGGAAGAGACAGATCCAGTGGGTAGGAGAGAACTCTCCTTAGGGGAGGGAGCTACGTTTCTCCAAAGGAGAAGCAGGCCTAGTAAATACAAGGCTTTAGGACTGGGTACAATCCCGGAAGTGACCTTTATGGGGCTGCTTGTGTTGGTGGGGTTCTTAACACATGGTAAAGGCACTTTCCTAAGTCATAAGAGGGGCTGGAGGAGCCTTGGACAGTCAGAGAAAGGGAGAAAGGATCATATGGAGTAGGGTTCTGGCTGAGTCCTGTGGGCCCCTGTTGTGTGAGTCTCTCTGTTGAAGGGGAGGTGCACCACGAGGGAGCCTTGTCAGTTTTGTGCAGAACACTAGTCTCATGTGACAGGACAGCTGGGATGGGAGTGGGGTCTGGAGTCTATCCTTCTTAAGGGGACTGTGAGCCTATACATATGATCTCTGTTCAGACCAGGTTCAGAGGGTTCTGTAGGGCAATGTGGCCGCCCAGTAACCCAGCTTGGAGAGAAGACGCTGCCTCACATTTCTCTGCCTGCCAGCTGGATCCTGGATGCTCTGGGGTGGGGAATCAGGGCGCACTACAGCAGGACCCTGCTCTATGACTGCCCCCTTGAGTCAGTGTTTTGGGAGGAGGTAAGTTGTTTCCACAGCATACACAGAGGTAACCAATAGACCGTCCTGGAGGTGAGGCACTGTCACCCTGTAGGAACTGCGAAGGGGGAGTGTCTGCCCACCTGTTGCCAGTGACAAAGAAATCTGCCTCTAAAGGGGGAGGAGAGCATTCTGTGACCCTTCCCTGAACGGAAGGGACTCTCTGCCCCAGGGTGGGACTGTCTGGGAGGGAGCTGATCAATGTCAGTCCAGTCCACCCAGAAGTCTGCGTGTCTTGAGGTAAGAGTCAGTCTGTCCTGGAGTGGAATGAGGGCAGGGCGGTCTGTCCCTTTGAAGTCCTGTCTGCCTAAGGTATCTCCCTGGTGTGGGGGTAGCAGGGTCGCTACAGGGCGTCTGTGGGTCTTGAGGGATGGGGGTGGAGAGGATATCTGTCGGGGGAGGGGCAGCCATCTGGGAGTCTCCAAGGTGCGGGGTGGGGGGCGTTAGGCACAGTCAATCAGGCCTAAGGCATTGGTGGCAGCAGTGGGGCTGGGCCGCGGTGGCAGCGATGGGGCTGGGCCAGGTGTCTGTCGTTCCTGTCTCGCCGTTGGGAGGAGGGCACTGTGGGCGCTTCCTGGGGGTGGGTCAATGTGTCTGGAGGGCGGGGGCAAAGGGGAGGTAGGACTGGCCGGTCTGTCCTTAGGTCGGAAGGGGCTCGCGAGTGAGGGGCGGGTCAGTCCTTCTAGGGAGGAGGTGGGGGTGGGGCAGGGAGGGGAGGGTCGGTGGTCCCAGGCTGGGACGGGAACATGTCGGTCCGTCCAGAAGGCGGCTCTGTCCGCGTCTAGGGCCCCCGCGCGGATTCCGCACCCAGCCCCGGCCCTCGGCCCCGAGCTCCGGAGCTACTCACGCGCCCTCCGCGCCCTGCGAGCCCACGATGAAGCCGAACTTGTCGATGCGGCGTTCGGCGAAGCCGTTGGCCTCCGAGTCCGAGCCGAGAGAGCTGAGTTCGTCGGCGGCTGCGGCGTCGGGGCCCGGGGCCAGGCTCTCCCGGGTCCCCGACAGACTCCCTTCGGCCGCGGGCGCGCGAGGCCCGTTCTCTCCGCGGCTCTTCGCCATCCCGGCCGCGCCCGCCGCCTCAGTCCCTGCGGCCACCTCAGCCACCTCAGCCGCCTCAGCCTCCGGGCCGCCGCCGACGCCGCCGACGCCCCGCCCACGCGCCGCGCCCATTGGCCGCCGCAAGGCCAGGGGCGGGGCCCTAGTCCCTCTCGGGAGCTTCCCCCCACGCCCAATGGGCGCCGTGGACCCCAGGGCCCGCCCACCTCCCTTAGACTGGCGCGAACCTACTCGACGTGAGGGGGCGGGGCAGCCGTCACCGGGAGCCCACCCCCCCGGGCTGTCAATCAACAGAGCTTACCTGAAAGAACTCCAAGGGCCTTTCCGGTTGTCCCCGCCCGCCTGTCACCGGCAAGCGCCGCTCAGTCAGAAGCTGAGGAAGTGCGCTGGGGATTCCGCATCTGCCTCCTGAATCCCTGGCTCCTTTCCAAGAGATATGGGAAGGGATGGTTTCACCCATTCATTTATGAGTCGCTCTGGGAAGACCCAGGATGGACTGAGGATTCGGGGACTCGCCCAGAGACACTCAGTGGCTTAAAGACCCAGGCTGAGCTAGAAATTTTGGCGCCCCTGCTCACTGCTTTTAGGGCTTTAAATTAGCTCTTGGGAGACCTATTTAATAAGAATAATGACCAGCGTTCTTTGAGCTACTTGTTGCCCCAAATTCTATAGTTTCTCCTGTAATCTTTTTGCCAACAGCTTGAGACATAACCTACCATAAAAATCACCCGTTTAAAGTGTATAATTCAATGGTTTTAAGCATATTTGTGGAGCTGTGCAACTATCACCACAACCTAATTTTAGAACATTTTCATCACCCCCAAAAAAAATTCCTATCTATTAGCAGTCACTCCCCATCCTTGGCAACCACAAGTCTGCTTTCTATTTCTATAGACTTGCCCTTTCTGGACATTTCATACAAATGGAATCCTACAAAACGTGGACTTTGTGTCTGGCTTCTTTTACCCAACATGTTTTCAAGATTCATCCATGTTGTAGTATGTATCAGTTCTTCATTCTTCTCTGAATAATATTCCACCAAATGCAAATTCCACATTTTATCCATTTGTCAGTGCCGGTCACTTGGGTTGTTTCCATTTTGGGGAAACATTGAATAAGTTTTTGTATGGACATGTATGTTCATTTCTCTTAGGTAATTCCCTAGGAATGGGAATTGTTAGGTTATATAGTAACTGTTTAACCTTTTGAAGAACCGGCAAGCTATTTTCCAAATTGGTCACACCTTTTTATCATCTTTGTGCAATGAAGTAGGCACAATTTTGTCCTATTTTTACAGTTAAACTTAAGTGTAGGGAAGTGAAATCGGTTGCCCAAGGTCCCAGCAATAGCTGTCGCAGAGGCAGGATTTGAACTCAGCTCTTACCAACAACAGCTTGTAGCAGGAGGCACAGACCAATTGTATCTATACAGCCTTAGCCCCCAAAAACCTACTTCTCACCCTAGAGATTGTCAACTCTTGGAGCCATAAGGATAACTGCTCACTTAAGCCCAGTACTTTATAGTTTATAGGCAGCAACCACACTGTCATCTGATATTCCCAGTAGACCTGAGGGAGACAGACAAATAACAAGAAAAGACTGGAAGAGCCAGGCCTGAGCTGCCAGGGTGGGACACGTTGGGGTCCTAAGACTTGAGTGATTTCAACAGCCGTTTCCTTGATGCCACATGGCCCAGACATTCTTGAAGACTTCACTGTGCAGTCTTCACATTCCATAGGCTTCTGGTTTTCCATAAACAGGGCAACAGCAGACATGGGAGTGGGCACAGGCTATTTTGGTCTTTAACTCTCAGTCTAGGAAGACATTCCTCCTCTCCAATGGCTGTAGACAGTGGTGGGTTCTTAGTCCCAGCTTGTAGGAGGATCAGAGTGGGACTTGCATGGGGATGTGGGCCTGTCCCAAGTAAGGGAAAGAGGAGCCAGATGCAAGAGAAGCAGATGTGAGGCCTCAAGCCTGGCAAAGTATTCACAACCCTAGAGTTCATAATTCTGGTCTTAGGGTCATATCCCAAACACATTCAGCTCTATAAGGGCACATGTACAGTGTATTTGGGGTGGGGTGACAGGTAAAAAGCACCTGGGTGTCCATCTCTGGGAGAGTAAATGTTTCTCCAGTTAAGGCTGTGAGGAGGCCCCAGCTTTTAATTTTCTTATACAAGACCACCCAGGATTCAAACCCCTGCTGTCACTGTGTACCTTAAATCACTTCTCTCTCAGCCCATTTCCTCATCTGCAAAATGGAAATACTGGAAAATGTACCTCCTTTGGGAGGTACTGAGACTTTAGTGTGATAATATGTGCTAAGCATCTGGCACATGGAGGTACTCAGTAGGTGGAAGCCAGGAGTGATGGTGTTTGCAGTTTGCAAAGCACTCCAAATCCATTATTTTCTTGAAAATTTCCTGCCATAGTCTGCGGCTGCAGCAGGGGAGTTTACCTAATTTAAACCATGGATCATGGCTTGAGAGACTTTACCTCATGGCTGTGCCCCTCAGTAACAGGGCGTTCCTGTGTAAAATTGCTTAACTTCTCTGAACCCTAGCTTCCTCTTCTGAAAAATAAGAACGTCAATAATTACTTGGTGAGGGGGCACCTAATTGGCTTAGTCAATAGACCATGTAACTCTTAATCTTGGGGCTGAGTTCAAGCACTACACTGGGAGTAGAGCTAACTCAAAACACGAGAACAGAACAACGGCAACAATTACTTGGTGAAGTACATGAGCTGTCTCTGAAGCCTCCAGCACATAGCAGACTCTCACTGTTCTATTTCTTTACTTCAATTTCAGAGCTCTTTATCTGATATTTAGTGAAAAAGAGATGAAGACCGGGATCAATAGTTTATTTGAAGGACATCAGGAGAAGGAAAGGGGATTCCGGTAAAGCAGAGAGGAAGAACGTGTGTGTGAAAAGGACAATAAAGCGGGGTTAGGAAGGGATGGAGAGTGCTGGGGGCAAGGGTGCCAATGCAGGTGGGGAATAGATGGAAATAAGGAAGCTTCTCTATAGGGATCTGGGAGAAAGAGAAGCAGGCTCAGAGAACGGGGCGGTTAAACTGCAGTGAGAAAGCAGGAGTGAATGAAAGAATAATGGATCCAAAGGAATGCCCCGCGAAGTCCTGTGGCTTCCTGGAATAAGCGGCCTTTGGCAATGCCGGGAAACATCCCGGTAGCCTGGCCGCTATAGGTGTTGAAGAGATGCTCAGTCAGGACTACTGGAATGTATGCACAACCTGGGGATGCCTTCTACTGGGGTCATTCCTGAAAGTTTAGCTTCAGGTGCTCACACAGGCCCCAGGGAAGTCCCCTCTCCTGGACCCTGGAATGCATGTGCTCAGAAAATCTGTTAGCACTGGCCGTCAGGAGACGTCCAGATGTCAGAGCCTTTATTTGTAATAAGGTGAGAGCTGAGGTTCAGAAGGTAGACGGCTGGTGCCCAGAAGCCAATGGAGAGTAGGCAAACGATAGTGTCTTTGCCCCTACACGGCGGATAACGGTAAGACTCTTAGGTCCAAGTGGCAGGGAACAGAACTCAAATGGGCTTAACCCAAAACTGCATTTAGTGTGTTCTACAGCTTAAAAAAATTCATAGGCCAGTGAGCTTCATGAGACATCTGATCCAGAGGCTGACCGGGAATAGCAGCCTTATTTTCCTCTTTTCTTTGTTCTCCTTCCTCTGGTTGCTTCATCTTAAGCTACAGCCCCTCATGGCAGCAGCTCCAAGCTCACTCCTTCCTCCAAACATCCATACAACAGACTCTTCTGGTAGCTTCTGCTCAAGTCAGGAGGCAGTGGCATTCCTTTGTGTCATCTGTTTATACTAGGACTCATGCCTATCCCTAATCTAATCACCACAGCTCAGGAACAGGGAACACTGAACTGAACTCAGTTTAAGGCAAAGGTAGTAGTCCTTTCTCTGTAAGGAATACGTGTATCTTGTCTTCAGATTATATGACTCAGGGATATCTAGAATAATTCACTTACTATTTTTTTTGAAATATTTTATTTGAGAGAGAGAGAGAGAGCGAACACAAAGGGTGGGGAGGGAGAAGCAGACTTCCTGGTGATTAGGGAGCTCTAAGAGGAGCTTGATCCCAGGACCCTTAGATCATGACCTGAGCCAAAGGCAGACACTTAACCAACTAAGCCACCCGGCACCCCAGCCCAATTCACTGACTTTTTATCAAAATGTAGCAATGTAAGAGCAAATTCCCAAATTAATGATCTCAACTTGAAGATGGTACATCTTTTAAAAAAGCAAATGTCTAAAAATCTTATGTACTAGTATGCATTTAAGCCACACTGTATTTTGCCTTTTTGATTTTTAATTATAAGGATAAATATTACATAAAAAATTGCTATAATTCTAGTACACCACATATTTCCATTCAAGTATATATCCTAACATAACCTAAAATAGCCTTTTATATATTCTCTAATACAAATTCTAACTGTAAAAAGCGAAATGGGTCAGGATACCAGGGTGGCACAGCTGTTAAGAGTCCGACTCTTATTTCGGCTCCTGTCATGATCTCAGGGTTGTGAGATCAAGCCATTCGTCAGCCTCAGTTGAATCTTAAGTTTGCTTAAGATTCTCTTTTCTGGGGCGCCTGGGTGGCTTAGTCAGTTAAACATTTGCCTTTGGTTCAGATCATAATATCAGTCCTGGGATCGAGCCCCATGTTGGGCTCCCTGCTCAGCGGCAAGTTTACTTCTCTCTCTTCCTCTGCCTCTTCCTGGCTTGTACTCTCTCTCGCTCAGTCGCTCACTCTCAAATGAATTTTTTTTAAAAGATTTTTATTTGAAAGAGAATAAGCAAGATAGCGAGAGAGAGCACAAGCAGGGGGAGTGACAGAAGCAAAAGGAGAAGCAGGCTCCCCGTGGGGTAGGGAGCCCAAAGTGGGACTCAATCCCAGGGCCCTGGCATCATGACCTGAAGGCAGACACTTAACCAACTAAGCCACCCAAGCACCCCTCAAATAAATAATGTCTTAAAAAAAGGGGGGGTCTCTCTCTGCCCTTCCCCTACAAATTAAACAAGTCTTTAAAAAATAAATAGATAAAAAGTGAAATGGGTTTAATCATAGATGGCCTTCTCTGAGCTACATGACAAATACTCAAGCCACTGGCAGAGTTGAAACTGAAATTCCTTAATGTCTATAACTCCTGAAGTCCTCTGTGCAAATCTAAAAGGAGAGCCTCTCTGACAGCATCAAATCATGCCCATTTTCCCAGCAGTCCCACAACAGGAACATTTCTCCCCATTTCACAGTCTGGTCTGATGTGGCAGTGAGAACGATGTGGTCACCAGGAATGGAAGAGATGATTTGGCCTTCTGGAGCCCTCATGGGCTGTACCACTTTGGGTATCTACCTCATCTAAAAAATGGATGAGACAATCCTCAGAGGATCACAGTGAGATTCAGAAAAGCTGTGTCAGCAAGGCATTGCCTTCATGTTACAGGCCCTAAACCAGAATAGCAGAGGGCTGGGCCTGAGTGCTGGGCCCATGGCCACTGACAGTCACAAGGCCACCCTGGTCAATGGGCCTCCTTCGACGGGAATGAGCCAGGACAGATGTTCATTCAAGAGCTTCGGGAAACTGGGTTCAGGCCTTGGAGGGTGGCTCAAAGGACCCATTCACTCACATTCCACCCAGCAGCATTCCTGGTCTCTATTCACAGCCTCCGTCATCGGGGGCCCACAGGATCTGCCATCTGTGGGGGAAAGTGCCCAACACCACACTCTGTTCCCCATTCCCAGAAATAATCCCAGGTGGAAAGGAGAGCTTGGAGCACAAGACACCCTAGGTCTCCTGACTCCCTTCCCAGTTGGTGTTCAGTGCAATTTCTGGTGTTAACTATGGAGAAGCAACCAGCAGTGCCTTCATTTTAGACACCCCAAAACATGGAACCCACTTCAGCCCTGGCCCCTGGGGAAACTTCCAGCAACCAGGTGGGAGGCAGATATCAAACAGGTAAGGAATAGCATCCCTTGACCAAGTTAAAAGTGTAAGGGATCAGTAGTTTGTAATGGAGCCATACAAGTGGTACTGCAGAAGGGCCACCTGAGCCCTACGTCTGGAGTCAGAAGCTGCAAGCTTATGTGTACGGGACTAGGGGTGGGGGCTGCTGGTGGTACAGAGGGTGGTGACTAGAATACTGGTTCTATGACTTTGGGAATGGCCTTACTCCTCGGAGCCCTGGAGATGACCTCGTGGGGCAGGTAGGAAGATCCAACGGAGGGACTACAAAGAAAAGGCACTAGGTACTCTCAGGGGATAAACACACGTGAGATTTTCAGAATAGAATGAGCTTTAGGTTTCAAATCAGGAAATAGTTTTCAACAGGCTCTCACCTTCCTCCCTCTAAACACCCACAGCAGCGCCTAGCTCCCCGTGATAGCACAATTCCGAAAATAACAGCCTACGTCTGGCTCTTACTAGGAAGCTAGGCCTATGACAAACGTTTTGCACATAATCTCTTTTCAGCTTCTTACTGTGTGACTGAAGGCATGCAACCCACCGTCTCTGAGCTAAGTTGACTCAAGCATAAAACAGGAATACTCAATATTATGTAAGTTAAAACTGATGGAGTACTTAAAGAGTAAATTGGTTAAATTCTATAAAATTCCTAGAATAATTCATGGCTCTCACATAATTAAGTACTTTTTAAATAAAAATTTTAAAAAATTTCATGCCCCTGTGGTCACTCAGGGTAAGCCACCTGATTAAGGTCACAGGGCCAATCAGGTGATGGATGATTCCAGGTGGTCAGGAAACTGCCACCCCTGAATCTCATCTCCATGTGTCTCTCCACTGCCCACTGGCCCAGAAACTGCATCATACTTGTCCTTGTTCTTCTGTGGTCCTGGCATGCTGAAAGCATTTTGTAGCAGTCTATTAAATACACAGAGTATGCCTTTGAAGGATCCAACTATTTTAAGAGCTACAGAAATAAATGTAAGACAAATTCATAAAAGACTTGGTGGTGGTTAAGAATTTAGTTCAAAGCCCAACATTCCAGCGCACCTGGGTGGCTCAGTCAGTTAAGCGTCTGCCTTCAGCTCAGGCCATGATCTCAGGGTCCTGAGATTAAGCCCCACAGTGGACTCCCTATTCCATGGGGAGTCAGCTTCTCCCTCTCCCTCTGCCCCTTCCCTGCCCCCCTCCTCCGCTTGTGTGCTCTCTCAAATAAAATCTTAAAAAACAAAAAAAAAAAACAAAAAAAACCTCCAACATTCTCAGAGTAGAAGAGAAGACACAACGTACTGTGCCATGTTCCCACTGTCTTGGGTCTGGACAGAGCACAGGTGGCCAAGGGACAAGTCTTACAACACTGATTTCACAAGAAGGATACAAGAGGTTTATTAGACAACCCATGGCAAGATACAAAATAATTGATAATGAGAACAACCATACTCTATCAGTCAGGTGCTACTTGGGACTATGACACTATCCCACAGGACATTTCTGGGTTTGTATCTCCTAATGCGCTACCTAAAGAAATGAATCCCCTCAAATCAGGACTCAAACACAAAGGGATTATACAAAATGATTAATAATGACAACCACCATACTCTCATCAGCCAGGTGCTACTTGGTTCTATGACACTATCCCACAGCACATTTCTGCATTCACATCTCCTAATGTGCTACCTAAAGAAACGAATCCCCTCAAATCAAGACTCAAACACAAAGGGATTCCAGAGACCACTAGGGAAGAGACTAGCTTTGAAAGCTCTCCCTTATCAATGTAGAGAAGGGATGGGGTAAGAAAACTTGGCAGGACAATTTGAATTTCCAAACTCAGTAAGAGGGAAACAAGTGTACAAGGCAGGGTCTCCTGGGACTGGGGCAGAGAGCAGGACAGTGGGAGACAGGAAACGGCAAAAACGGCAGTGGCTGAGACCTGACAGCAAGTTTCTCTTCTCTACTTCTTCCGCCCGCCTCTCTCCTTGAGGGCCAGGTGGATGATGGCGCCGTTGGCCATGTTGTAATAAGCCAATGAGTTGGAATCCTTGATGAAAATGCCCTGGAAAACAGACGATGTGCTTTAGCGTGGGGGCAACCTGGCCTTGAACAGTGTAGTTTTTTAACTCCCAACATCCATTCCCTCTGAACTCAGTGAATACAGGGGCCTGAGAGAAGACAGGGCAATGGCAGGGCATGTGGGTAGGGTTGGCACAGGGAGGACCGAAGATCTCCAGTTCCCCGAGAAAGCTCTGCTTTCCTTCCCTCCTAGTAACCCATGCTCTCCCTCTTTGTCAACTTCCCAAGAAGGTGGCCCAGACCAAACCCCATGGAATTCTGACCCTCAAATCTGAAGACCTTTCTGAGATCAATCCAAGAGTCTGAGACTGAGGCTCAGAGTAGCGATTTGTCAAAGTCCTGAGAGGGAGAATAAAGCAGCCCCATGTGGGTGGGTATGCACCAGGTGGAGCTAGACTATCACTTCTGCATCCCTGCACAAAGCCAGGCTACCCCAGACCACACTAGCTGGGATGGCTCCACCACTGGGCCAGAAACCCACCACAGCATTCCAAGTCTTGTCCCCAGATGCCCACCCTAGTCACTGAGGCATAAAGGTTTCTGGGGCTCCATA
The DNA here is from genome assembly GCF_022355385.1 of Mustela nigripes. Classification (NCBI taxonomy): domain Eukaryota; kingdom Metazoa; phylum Chordata; class Mammalia; order Carnivora; family Mustelidae; genus Mustela; species Mustela nigripes. Next base: position 22,716,379 of record NC_081564.1, read on the forward strand.
CAAGGCTATAACATGACCCAGCTACCCCAAGCCTCACCACGTCAGGCTAACTTGCCCTGGTACTCCCAGCCAGCATCACTGCTTCTAAGAAGAACAGATTCACATGGCTGCCCCCAACATGTCTCTCCACTCCTTTGATTCCACAAGGGATTTAGTTTCTGGGATGGCAGAGGTGTTGAGACCCAAGGGGCAGGACCACCAACGTCCGACTCACCTCATACTGCAGCTTCTGTTTCCCTGCAGGCATACCCGTGGCTTCGTGAATCTTCACCTTGATGACAGAGACCTGTGGGACCGAGAGGTCATTCAACTCCTTGCTAAGGTCCGCTGAAGGAAGCTGACCTGCCCCCCCCACCCGACTCCTTGGATCCCCTGCACCTGATGCCACTTAGCAGCAGCAAATCATACCTGGTCTGTGAGCGGGAGTGTGAAGACCAGCACCTGTCCGTTCAGTTTCCATTCAGTCTTATCCTGCATGTTGGGCACTTGGACTTTGATGGACACTGGACCCTACAAAACAGGACATGGCAATTATGCCCGGGGAACCCTGAACCCATCAGAAAATATGGTTTCCTATTCCTGGGCCACCATAAACAATGTCACCCGTCCATCTGGCCTCTTGGACCCTAGCCCAATTCACTAACAGCACTAGTGACATGGCACAACTCACTTCCCGTTTTTTCTTTTCTTTAAAATGGTTTCTTTTCTTTAAAATGGTCTCTACCGTGCCCCCTAGTGAGTCTAGAACTGACAAAGTGTTAAGAAAATGCCCTGTAAAAGCATCAGAAGCACCAGAGACAGAGAGCATATAAACTGCAAAGTCAGAAAACCTGGGCTCCCAACTCCTCTAACCAGGTCTCACTAAGCCTTAACACCAAGTTTATAAAGCAAGTGATCACAACAGCTCCACGGTACTGCTGTAAGCACTGCGAAGACACGGGCCCACAAAATGCGTAGCTCTACCTTGGCACTTCAGCTGGTACTGAGAAAATGGGAAGTGCTACCGGAAAGGGGAAAAAAAAGGCTCGGGTCAAATGGACTGGGGGAGTGGGGCTAGGACTGCTTCTGCCTCCTCACTAGAAGCCGACAGACTCCCTAGGCTCTGGAAGCACCAGGATTTCCCTTATTTCTAGTATCCCAACAGAATTCCCACAACAGGGGGAACTCCAAAGGGCTGCAGCCAGAGGAGGAGGCCACAAAGAAATTAAGAACTACACCCAGGCTTTCTTTCAGTGTCCAGGGCCCCGTTCATACTCAAGTCCTGTCTGCTGGTCTCCACAAGAATTCACACCAGAGGGACCACCTACTCAGCCTGCTCCTTTCACTGTTAACTGTGCATCCACTGGGCGCTCAGAAGCCCTTCCAGGCCTCCAATATCTGACTCGGGCCCCTGAAGCCAGAGGAGTGGGAGCGGAACATGGTGGGGCAGGGAGTGTGGAACCACAGTGGGACTGGACCCCCCCAGCTGGGCATTATGACCATGGCTGGCACTCTGGTATCACTGACCTTGTTTCTGCGCAGGAACTCCTCTTCAGGCACGAGGCTGTCTTCTGTCTTCAGTTTTTTGGAGGCAGGCTCATCCTCCATGGGAGGCGGAGGGTGGACAGGGGGCATTGGGGCTGGAGCTGGGACAGGGGCCACGGGTGGAGCGGGCACAAATGCTGCAAGGACAAGAATAAGTGGTTGCGTGAGTGGGAGGAAGGCCCTGGGACTCAGGGCTGGTAAAGGATGAGGGGAGATTGCAAAGGTTTCCCACTTTTCCCAGTCGAAAGTGTGAAGGGTCACTCCTCGCCAAGTCTGGCAGCCAGCAGGAAACGGGGCAGCAGGGGCAGGATTGATAGACAGACTGGGTGCCAGCTGACAGGCAAGCATCACTGGGCCTCTGCACCTGTCTGGAGCCTGACTATCCTGGTGCACAGACCCCAGCTTTGCCACGTCAGCCCATCTCCCCCAGGACCTGTGGCTCCCCAGCTCGTAGCTCAGGGACCACTCATGTGGGGAAGCTAAGGCTCCCCTCTGGGTTGGCCCCCCAGTTGTAACAGCTGGGCAGTACTGCCAGCCACTGCACTGCTTGCAGTGCTTAGTCTACAGTCCTGACCCAACGGCCTGGAAGGTGGCACGAGAGACACTGACCTGTTGGCACAATCATGGGGGGTGGGCGGGGTGCCATAATAGGAGGGGCCGAGGGAGGCATGGGCACCACGTTGATCCTGGGCGCATGGATGATAGGCGGCATGGGGGCAATCACTGAGCCCGGGGGTAGTCGGACCACTGATGCCATTGGGGGGCGAGGCATGACAGGTACTGCAGACACAACTGTGGTACGGACAGGAGGCGGCATCTGCAGAAGAGGAGGGACCCAGAGGTCAAAGGAAGCCAAAGCTGGACCTCAAGGGCAAATAAGGCTGGTGATTAGCCCCCTGCAGCCTTTGACGATGGGGACTAGACAGCTCTGACGGAGTTCCCTGAGAGACTGCAGGCTCACAACCAGACTCTGACAGGAATTATGCTGAGAGGCCCAGAGTGACACTCTTTCCACTTGGGACTCTACCAGGTGCTTGTGGCAGATGCTGAAAAACCCACTAAAGAGGCCGACCTCAACTTAGCTTCCTGGAGACGGGCCAGAGATCCTCGAAGACCTGCTAAGCCCTGCAGCCCTTCTCTGTCCTAAGCCTGCTTCTCACATTTGCCTCTTGCCTCCCTCCCTCCCATGCTCCAATCCTCCCCCATAGAGGAAGATCAGACCAGAGGCTCCCACTTACAATTAAAGAGTTCTTTGTCTCTCAACTTGACCCAAACAGTGCCTGGGTCCCACTATAAGGAAGCTGTTCTTCTCAGCCAATAGTGTCCAACCCCAAGAACCAAGCTCTGCAAAATCAGTCCCAAAGTGGCTACTGGCTTACCGCGGGTGGCCGGGGCACGGAAGTAATGGGTGGGGCAGAGCTAGGAATGTTGGTGGCTGAAGACGGAGGTGGTGGCTGCTGGGGAAGTTCATTGGGTTTGCTAGGGCCAATCTTCTCTTTGGTATCATCCTCTGGCACCAGGCCCTTGGCCTTATGGATGGCCTCAATCTGCTCCTGGAGGGTAATGTTGGCCTGGGCAGCCTGCTGGGTCCGGGCCATGCTACCCGAGTGGCCGTCCCAGGTCACCTGCAAGGGAAAGCAAAGCCACAGCTTGTCAGGGATCCTAAAATGCAGCTCAAGTATACGATTATGAGAGTGGAGAAGGCACTAGAATCCATCAGAACTGCACCTTTTCCTCTGGCTTCTGGATTTCTTCCTCACCAATCTTCTTACCGATGGCTGTTTCTTCTACACCAAAGATGTCAGTACGCCGCTCAGCCAACTGTTTCAAGCTGCTTTCAATATCCAGACCTGGATGCAGTCACAGAACGGAGGCAGGGGACAGAAAGGAGACTAAAACCAGTGCCCTTCTAACAGAGAGCCCCAACTCTCCTGGTGCAGAGTAGAGGCTAGTCCTGTGGGGCAGGTTGAGTCTGGGTCCCAATATAGCATGCCCCATCTCTGAGCCTGGGGAAGCCCAACCAGCACTAAGGCTGTATGCTAGAGCTTGTCCAACCACATGACTTAAGAAAAGCAATTGCAAGGACTGTGTCATGGCAAGTGGCAATCAGGACTACAAGCTTACTCTCCTGCCTCTGGGACAGTTTTCTTCCCATCGTGTCTCATTTCAAAGCACTAAGGGTGCTCCAGCCAGCAGAGCCCTCATTCTAAGACAGCCCCAAGATGGTCAACTTCCCCGGCTCTGGTATGTCCGGGATGGCGTCCATGTCAGGTGCCTGCCTTTGGAGGAGCCTTATAAATAGTGCTTCTGGAAAATGGGGAATTCTTTTGTAGCATCACAGGCTGTACCTATCCTCACAAATTTTTGTCTGACCTCAGATGTTGCTCTGTTTGGTTAAAACTGACCACATTTCAGAGATTCCCATGGCTCAAAGTAAGTCTGGGCTGAGTCAGAGCAGGGGTTTGGACTGGCTGGGAGAACCCCACCTCACCTGGTGCATATACTTCATCATCGCTCTGCTTCTCCCGGATGGAGCGATCTCGCTGCTCTAGCCAGCGGGGATCGAGAAGCCCGATGCGCATGTGCTCCTGCATTTTGCTGGCGGGGATCTTCTCCCCCGTGATTGGAGACACAAGATACTCATCTGGAGCAGGGGCTGGAGGCAGGGGCTTGGAAGCTAAAAGGAAAGAGATTTCTGAATGAGAACACTGGGAAGCAGCCAGGGTTAAGGGACTACGGTTTTATTTGTGTCTCCCTCATCTGAGACCCATCCATTTAGTGCCATGCTGTAGCCCGCCTTGTGTAAGACACCTGGGCACCAGAGATGACTCAGCTCTGTTCCCCATCACCAGGCCTGCGAAAGAGGGGCTATCGATGCCTTGGTGATATGCCACCTCACCCCCTCCTAGAAACAGACAGCACTGAGGAACATGTGAGGGCAGGAAAGAAGACCCTACCTTTGGGGTCATAATCCTTCCGAACAATGACCTGGTCTGGAGTTGGGGGCAGAGGAGGTGGCATGGGTGTCTCTGGGGGTGGGGGCACTTTCTGCCCTTCTTCTTCATCATCCGAACCCTGAAAAGCAAAGCAATGGCAGGACTCAGAAAAGAGCCAATAGGCCACCTCCCTGCAGCTAAGCCCTGGCGGCTCTCAGGGTGGCAAAGAGCCTAGGTCCCTGCCAGCCAGCATCCATGTGCTAAGCCTCCAGGGGCAGCCGAGGCCAGGCGGCAGCTGGCCAAGCTCCTTCCTCGCAACATGAATGGGAGTTCTGGGGGCCGTGGTGCTAACACTCCGCCCAGGCATTTCCAGCAGCTGGCACCAGGCAGTCCCAGGAGGCCAAGGGCAGTTAAACATGCTGGGGAGGGGTGCGGGGGGCAAGTCAGCACTCAATGGTAGCTGCTCATGGAGGAACGCTGGGAGGGAGAGAAAAAGTCAATTCCCACAGACACAGGGGCCATTCTTCTCACACACAAATTCTTTCCAAGGGGAGGAGAGCTGCTTGGCTCTGAAGACTCTATGCCTGCTGGGAAGGGGTAGAGGTGGCCGAAAGGAAGCAGAGGCTACACTAAGAAAAGCTCTGGGAACTGCTGATCATTTGGGCCTAAGTTCAAATGCATCAAAGCATGTGGTGCAAAGTATTCCCTTACTGAGAGTTGGCATGGGGGCAGGAGGGAGCAGGGCCTCTGGGCGAAGCCGGGAAGATCACAGAACAGAGCCAGCACAGCTTTCAGATCCTTGCCTATGAATGAATCTTTGTTGCCCAAGCTGGAAAGAGGCTCTATGCTCCCTGGGTCTGGGCAGCTGCTCAGCCAGCATGCCTTATTCGGGACCCACGCCTCCTCTCAAGGATCACAAGGGAGCTGATCTGAAATGTGAAGCGCACCCCCATACCAAGCTCCAGAGGGAAAGGCGAGCTTGTAAGCCCTCCCAGAAGCATACCTCGTCCATGTCTTGCACTTGGGTGTCCTGGTCCAACTGCGAAGGAGGCTCCTCCGCCTTCTCCTGTTTCTCGTCCTCATCATCAGACTCGACCTCCATCTCAACCTCTTCACTCTCCCCAAACTTCTCGTAGCGCTCCTGAATGAGAATTCGGGCCCCCAGCTCCTCTGGGGTGGTGGGGGGAGGGAAATTCCCTGGCAGGGGGTAATCCAGAGTCAAAAGGAGACCTCCACAGACACTCCTTATCAAAGGCCTGCCCCTTGATCTACCCTCTACACACTGTAAGCTCTCCCAGCTCCAGACCCAAGGTCTGGCACATTTGCTCAATTGGGTTAAGTGGGACAATGTGGCAAATCAGAAGTCTTCTGGCAGCAGAGATAAAACAGATAGATAAAACCCTCTGGGGGGACTATAGTGCTCTGTGGGAAGAGATGTATACCTGAGATATTCCAGATGGTTCCAAGCTCCTGGCTCCCCACCTGGAGTCACAGACCTACCTTGCTCATTGGGCTGGAAGTCTACTGTTTCCACCACCACAAAATCATGCCAGTCAATCTGCGCATAGGCCACCCGCTCCTTCTCCTTTTCCTCCTCTTCCTTCTTCCTCTCTCGCTCCTGGAACTTGGCCCACTCCACCCGGTAACACACCTGAGGAGATAGGAAACGGCACAATGCTAAGCTGAATCAGGGTCTGTTCCTGATGGGTCTGACCCCTCCAGCACCTTCACCCAAGCCAGCATCTCCTTTGGAACAGGGAGCTGCTCGGCCTACAAGGGCAACTTCCTGGCGGAAACTATGGTATTTGCATTTGGTTTCAGTCAAGCCCAGTGCCCAGACAGGAAAAAAAAAATCTAAATGCCACAGAAACCTTGTGTCTAGGCCTCAAGGACAGCCATTTGTTATAACCTCAGAGTTTTCTGCTTGAGTTGGCAAGGGGCATGATGCTCACAGAACAGCAAGCTCTGTCCCAGGAAGTCTGACCAAGTACCCATGAGAGAAGCAGTGGTCTGAGTGCCTGAGAAACAAAGCCTTCATGCAGCCACCCAAAACAGGCAGTGCTAACTGGCCTTCTCTCCTCAACTCTGAAAATGTGGGGCTTCAAATTGCATCTGGCCAGAAACAGGCCAGAAAACCTGTTCAGAAGTTGGCTTCTAGTAAGGGCAGAAAAGAGAAAGATCCAGTAAAACTGAAAGAAAAGCAGAAAGGGAGCAGAGAGCCCAGGATTCTTCAGCCTTTGTGGCCACAAGGTCTTTCTTTCCACCACTCCTGTGCCTAGAACACAACAAGGTCCTGCCCTGGAGCCCATTTCCAAATATGAAACAACCCACACAAGGTCACTTGCATTGAAGTAACTAGTTATAATTTAGTTTACCTGGTCCAAAACTTCTCGGGGGTTCTCAGCCTCTTTCTTGAGCTTTGTAAATAAGCCTTTAGGAGGAATCAAGATCTGAAACATGGGAAGAGTTAAAGCAACTATCAGTGCAGCACAACCCAGGACAAAGAGGGGGCTTCCCGGGGCTTGTGGAACGGCATAGGACAAGCAAAAGCATGGGGTTCCACGTCCCAATCCCAGCTCCACTTTGCGCAAGTCACTTAACCTCTGTAACTTGGCTGTCTTCTATAAATAGTAACATCACTGCTTAAAGGTGGCACAGTCAATGTAAAAGGCAGCTGCAAGGACGAGCAAGAAAATCCACAAAAGAGCACTACCCACTACCCAGCGTACAGTCCACATGCCCTGGCTGCTCTCAACACGGGGCTGCTACCACCCTCTGGCACATGCCACCAGGCCCTTTCGCACGTGCTCACCTGATGATCCTACTCCACACTACTGCCCACAGATCCCAACTCCCACATTCTGTCCCCTGCTTTCCGTTTCTCCATAGTATTTATTACCATCGGACAACCACTGACATTGCACTTGCTTTTCGCCCCCCTCACCAGACCAGAAACTCTGTAAAGACAGAGATTTCTCTGTCTTCTGTTCACTATTATATCTCTAGCATTTGAAAGAAAGTCTGACACTGAATATATAGTTGATGAGACAATGAATGATGGCATTGTTCAAAACAGCATAAATCCCAACAGTTTATCATTGGTAAAGTGGCTCAGCCCTACTCTATCATCCCTAGACCTCTACCTCAGAAATAAATCTGCCCTAGAGTCTCCAATGACTAGAGACCGACACCAGTGCCCTCAGGTTAGAGTACTAAATGTCAATACCCAAGTCCTGAGAGAAAAGGAATAATAGGAAAGTAACAGACTACAAAGGGATCTGGGGACGTTTAACCCTGGAAGTGGTCCACTAGGTAAAATCAAGGCAGGGCTCCCTTAAAATTGTTACCGTGTAATTAATTACACTAACCCTCTGGCTTTCCATGATTGTTATTTTAATGACTCTACCATTTTTTTACTTGATCATTTTCTAAATACACACATTTTTACAATTCTTTCTAGTTACATACTTAGAGTGAACTAAGTAAATTATTACAGTCCTTTCAAGCCAGATATTTAATGTGCTGTTTCTAAATATCAAGAACAGATGTACAAACCAGGCAACTAAAAAGAGAATGCAGGGCGCCTGGGTGGCTCAGTGGGTTAAGCCGCTGCCTTCGGCTCAGGTCATGATCTCAGGGTCCTGGGATCGAGTCCCGCATCGGGCTCTCTGCTCAGCAGGGAGCCTGCTCCCTCCTCTCTCTCTGCCTTCCTCTCTGCCTACTTGTGATCTCTCTCTGTTGAATAAATAAATAAAATCTTTAAAAAAAAAAATAAAAAAATAAAAAAATAAAAAGAGAATGCAACCGCCACAAGAAGTTGGGGGGGGGGGGAAAGCACCAAAAAAAAAAACCAAAAAAAAAAAAAAACCCCAAAACCCAAGCCACTAGCAAATCTGTATCAGCGTGCTTTGCAAGAAATTAACAATCTAACTGTTTTTAAATACTAATACCCACTTGTCCAGATTCTTGATTACAACAATGTAGCATGAAATTAAGATCTTCTTGTTCCAGACCCTGAGGCCCAGATCTTAGGGGCTAGAGTGAAAATGCCAGAGTTCAAGTTCCCAGCTCAGCCCTGACAAAATTAATTCTCTGTGCCTACTTCCTCTTCTATAAAAATACGTACAGCAGTGGCTAACTTATCAATTACCACAGATTAAATGAGAAAATGCTACATATATAAATATTTCAACAATACTGTCTATATCTCCTTAAGTTACACTGTCTCCCAATGCTTACTTAAATTATATTTCTAATCCAAGGTACTTTTTAGGGTGAAGAACAACATAGATGTTGGGGTCAGTGCAGCTACTTACTAGCTGAGAGACCATGAGTAAGGAACTTCAACTCTCTGAGCCTATCTCTGCTTTTGAAAAAGGGGAAGGGGAGGGGGAATACTTCCTGGATTCTTATGATGATTAAACTGGGCAAAAGAAGGCAACTATTGGGACACCTGGGTGGCTCAGTTGGTTAAGCAGCTGCCTTCGGCTCAGGTCATGATCCCAGCGTCCTGGGATCGAGTCCCACATC
>NC_081564.1:22725468-22731859 GCF_022355385.1 Mustela nigripes
GGAGCCTGCTTCTCCCTCTGACTCTGCCTTCCACTCTGTCTGCCTATGCTCACTCTCGCTCGCGCTCTCTCTGACAAATAAATAAATAAAATCTTTAAAAAAAAAAAAAAGAAGGCAACTATTAAGGGCTTCCTTCTTCTTAGGTCCCGTGCTAGGCAACTGAACATTCTGATGTACTTAAAAGCAGCTAGCACTTGGCCTTGTCACATAGCAAGCACCATCCTAATGGCAGTTATCAATCACATGTTTCACTGCTCTTTAAAATCAGCAGTCTAGGGGCACTTGGGTAGCTCAGTGGGTTAAGCCTCTGCCTTCAGCTCAGGTCATGGTCTGAGGGTCTTGGGACTGAGCCCCACATCAGGCTCTCAGTTCAGAAGGGAGCCTGCTTCTCTCTCTCTCTCTCTCTACCTGCCTCTCTGCCTACTTGTGATCTCTTTCTCTGTTAAATAAGTAAATAAAATCTTAAAAACAAACAAAGAAACAAACAAAAAAAACCCCCAGCATTCTATGCTACATTTAAATGGCAGAATGGAATAGAAATCAAGACTTGGGACGCCTGGGTGGCTCAGTTGGTTAAGCAGCTGCCTTCGGCTCAGGTCATGATCCCAGCGTCCTGGGATCTAGTCCCACATCGGGCTCCTTGCTCAGCAGGGAGCCTGCTTCTCCCTCTGCCTCTGCCTGCCATTCTGTCTGTCTGTGCTCGCTCTCTCCCCTTCTCTCTCTCTCTGATAAATAAATAAAATCTTTAAAAAAAAAAAAAAAAAAAAAAAGAAATCAAGACTTTAGGGACACCTGGGTGGCTCAGTCAGTTAAGTGGCTGCCTTCAGCTCAGGTGATGATCCCAGGGTTCTGGGACTGAGCCCCACACTGGGCTCCTTGCTCAGAGGAAAGCCTGCTTCTCCCCTGCCTACTGCTCCCCGACTGTGCTTGTTTAATCCCTCCCTCTCTCTCTGTGTCAGATAGATAAAATCAGAATAGATAAAATCTTTACTTAAAAAAAAAAAATCTAGACTGTACACTGAACTGGAATTTTTAACCTCTGCCCGAGGGCCCACAGACGAGTCAAGTTCTTAGAGACACAAGTAGATACAGTGCCTTCCTGCCCTAGGCCCAGCACCCCTGCCCCTGTCCTGCCCAGGCACCTTGGTGTACTGTTCCACCAGCTTCGTGAAGTAGTTGAAGAGGCTATGCTGCGGGCGGAGGAAGTCAAACTGGTAGTTACGCTGCTCCTTCTGCATCAACTGGGTCAGAAACTGGCGGCCGTTCCTGGCCACAAACTGAGCCGTCAGCTTCACCACGTCCAGGTCAAAGGCTGAGATGGAGGGGGGGTCTGCTATGAACTCAAACTCAGGAGGGGGCTCTTTCGGCACGATGGTCTCTTGTATCACCTGGGCTTGAACCTAAGACGCGGAGAGAATGTGAGGCTCGAGAGAGGGTAGGAAGACACTCCCGACAGGATGGCACAGGCCTCCACATTTCTGCCAATCACCTGCACACCACTGGCCCACAGTGTGAGAGAATCCTAACTCACAAGAGCACTGATTTCTTGGCCAACTGTGGCCTCCACTCCCTGAATGGCTTGGACCAAGAACCATGCCCCTCTGTATTTCTGTTGTGGCCATGAAACCGAGGGCCAAAATCGGGTGGCAGAAAAAAATCTGACTAACACATGCCTTATTAAATCCCACCCCAGGGGGATGAAGGATACAGTCAGCCCTACACTCTGCAGAGGACCCACTGGACAGAGGACTTCCACATTTGTTACCTCGCCTGACCTCCACACAAACCATGTGGTGGACAGAATTACTACTGTGAATCCCTTTTACAGATTAGGAAACTGGAGTAGCCTGAGGCTCTAGAAGTGGTAAACTACAATGGAAGGTCACAAAATCTATTCCAACCTTTATTTCCCACTGTAAAACAGGAGGTAGCCTTTGCCACCATGCTCCAGGAATATAGCAGAGAGAAGGGACTAGTCTAGGTCTATACAGGAGGCAAAATGTGCCAGCCCTTCTTGTCTTAACTGATAACCCTAAATGTCCCTAGTGATGGACCTAGAGAAGATTAGGGTATTAAGGTGGGCCACATGGAGGGACCCCAGGAAGGTGAAATGGATGGGAGGGATGGCTCAAGGGGCCCACAAGCCACATCACAGCACTGTCCTCGCTCCATGGACAAGGCAAAGAGGAGGGCCAAGGGCCTAAATTCTGGATTGCTGACCGTGTGGCCTGGGTCAAGCGTACTTCCCCAAGCCTCAGGTTCCTCATCTGTAAAATGGTCACTTTGCTGTCCTCCTCACGAGCTGCTGGGAGGTGCCAATGAGACTCCTAAAATACTGAGCACAGAGCTGGACAAGCAGTACTCAAGAAACATCAAAGGCCACAGCACTTTGCTACCTGAGCCTCAGCGTCTTCATCTGTGGATAGAAACCTCATGTCTCTCCCTGGCTGGTAGTGAGGTTTAGACAGCAGAGCTCATTACCTTCCCCTCCATGGCCTGCCTTCCCTCTCAGCCCTGGGGATATGAAGGAGGGGATGGCTCTAACCTTCTGGGGCAGCTGCTGCTGGGTGGCCTGCTGCTGCTGCTGCATGACCTTGGGGATGGCGGCCGAGGGCTCCTGAGCCTTCCCCTCCTTGAATTCGCTGACCTTGTGGCGGTAGTAGGCATGGTAAGGATCGTTAGGGTTCAAGAAGTTAAACTTGGGATTGTTGATCTCGTTCTGTCGTATCCTAGCTTCAAATTCAGGTCCGTTTCTACAAGGAGGAAAAGAGAGAATTAACACCACAAGCCTGACAATTGCCTAAATGCAGAACACTGCCCCTTCAAGCCCCCTACTTGCCACCACTTGCCACTCAAGCTAGCCCAGGCCTGAGCGCAACAGAGGTCCTCTTCGAGGTTCCTAGTGTCAGTGGCCAAAGTCCTCCGCCTCCTCCAAGGTTGGGCCAGGCCTCCACAGGGTCTCCCAGACCTCTATTGCTCCTGTAGCTCTTCTGCTAGTCCTGCCATCCCACAACTATCTAAACTCATTGCTTTTTTCTTTGAATAAATTTATTTTAAAATGCAGTTTAAAAAGAAGACGTATTACTACTTCACATAAAAATCAGTAGAGCTTTACACTAACAAAAGGAAACATAAAATTAAACACAATGAAAATAAAGTAGTATCATTAAAGTCTCGCTCCAAGTTTGCAGAGATGAAGGCCAGTTCTCTTAGTTAAAAAGGGAGATGACAGAGGGCTGCAGTGGTATTAAGGATACTCTAGCACCAAACTGACACTTTGTCCTTTGGGTAACCACAAGGGTTGGAAAAAAACATCTAAGTGTAAACAATTTCATGTAATGCTTTGTCCAAGTACCACCTAGAATCACCTCATTTAGTACTGGGTGAGGCCCACAAAAGAAACACTGTGCTCTCCAAGGACCCGGATCTGTGCTGCTGCATACGGCACATCCACATGACAAGAGGAGAGCTTTAGAAGGGAGATCTCCCATCTCTCCCCGTACTGAGAAAGTTTCCCACATATACCCTAGGTCTTTGCATGCCTTTAAAAACCTCAGGACTGGGGCACCTGGGTGGCTCAGTTAACGGGTTAAGTGTCTGCCTTTGGCTCACGTCGTGATACTCGTGTGCTGGGATCAAGCCCCACATCAGCCTCCTTGCTCAGCAGGGAGCCTGCTTCTCCTTCTCCCTCTGCTGCTCCCCCTGCTTGTGCTCTCTCTCTCGCTATTTCTCTCCCTGTCAAATAAATAAATTCTTTATAAATAAATATATAAATACCACAGGATTAAAAAAAAATGTCCCTCTCATGATATTTGGGGAACCCTGATTTTAAGGAGTCCCAATGGTAACATTTCAAGGGTGTCTAACATATATAATACCTGTGTCACTCAAAAAGCACAATAAACTTAAAGACATAAGATATGGACACATACATGTTTTGAGTTCACTTCTGACTCACCAAGTTACCAAACCTTCCACTCTCTCTTTTTTTTTTTCTTCCTTACTAGATTACTAGGTTATTATAAAAGGATATTTTAAAGAATAAAAACAAACGGCCAGATGAAAAGTCACATAGGGATAGGTCTGGTAGAGTCCTGAGCACAGGAGATTCTGTCCCTAGAGTCTGGGGTACACCAGCCTCCTGGAACCCTCTCTGATGTGTTCTTGTTCGGACATGGAAGCTCTCTGAATCACTCTGGTTAGGGTATTTTTAATGAAGACTTCATGCCACAGGAATGATTGATTAAATCACTGGTCATTGATGACTGAACTCAATCACCAGCCCCTCTCCCCTCCCCAGAAGTCGGGAGTCCAAACTTCTCTGTCTCAAATTCCCATGTGTAAGATGCAGCTAATACGACCTTCTCTCTCTACCTTGGAGAACTCAGAAGATCAAATCAGTTAAGGAGATGGCTAAGTCTTTTGGAATCATACAGCAGTCTGAAATGCAAGGGCTGTTATTCCTATGAAGGCTAGAAAGGGCTGTTCCATAAACACTAAAGATGATGTGGGTATTAGATGTTTGTGGTGGGGCACCTGGATAGTTCAGTCAGTTAAGTGTCCGACTCTTGATTTCAGCTCAGGGCATGATCTCGGCTCAGGGCATGATCTCAGGGTTGTGAGATCCAGCCCTGTATCTGGCTCTCCACTCAGTGCAGAGTCTGCTTCAGATTCTCTCTATCCCTCTCCCTCTGCCCCTCCTCCTTCTCTCTCTCTCTCTCTCTCTCACACACACACACACACACACTTTCTCTCTAAAATAAATAAAATCTTTAAAAAAGATGTTTGTGTGGCCTCTTCCCTCACTCCTCCAGCCAGAGCCCCGCACTGAAAAGATGCCCTGAACATATCAAGGGATAGATGGTTCCAGGGGCTGCTGGCAATAGCAGCTTCACACTCTCAAGACTTTCACACCCTGGCCTTGCTAGCTGGAGGGCGAGACAGGGTACAGGCAATGCTGTGCCACAGATTAGCCTTCGTACCAAACTGTGCCATGATGGTGCTCATCAACACCCAGGCTAGGTCCTCTGCAAGTTCTGGTCACACTCTGTAGCATGAATAACGCCATGGGGTCTTAATTAGGCAATGTATGAGTCCAACTGGAACCTCATGCTTGGGGAAGAAGCACCTTCCACCTTCTGAAATAATGCAAACTACATACTCAGGTACTGATAAAGTAGGCCATCATGCCCAGCAAACACCCAGGGCAGACAAAGGGCTGCTCAAAAAGGGTGGGGGGGGGGGGGGCTCTGCTTGTCTCCTCCATCACTGCCTCCTAAGCCATAACCTCACCACATCTGGGAATAATCTGAAAGAAAATGAGAAGGCAGGAATGTTCATTCCAAGCTATTCTTTTCCTTTAAATTAACTTAATGTTAATTTTAGAATTATGTTCTCTAACACAAGGAATAGATTTCAGCACAAAAAGACATGATTCTGAGTCAACGCAGCTGGTGGGACTTTTTAAGGGTAATTTCCACTTCAGCTTCTTGACAGGAGAATGTAGGAAAGACCAAACCTAGAGAGGAAAAAATACTTCTTTCGGAAAAACATACTCAGTGATTTTAACTGAATGCTCCATCAATCAATGTGTGAGATTCAACAGAAGTGGAAAGATGGTCCCATATGCTTCCTTTATCCCAGAGTGAGATGATGCTTGTCTGTCCCTCCATTGCAATGTAAACGAAAGCAAGTCCACAGATACTTAAAAATGCCTACAAGGCAATCACCTAAGCCAAAAATAAATCTAAAAATATGGATGCATACGTTTTTATTTTTAAGAAAACTTGGATACTCATTTCTGTGTCAGCAGAGGCTGGCACAAAATTATTGGAAAGCTACTTGGCAAAATGTTTAAGAAAATCTTTAAAAATGCTCTTTAAGCCAGTTATGTGCCACATAGAATTTTCTTCTAAGAAGACAATCTAGAAGGAAAAGAAAATGCTCAGATTTCCCCCAGTTTTGTGTGCCAAACTGAAATGCTGGAAACAACTTGGAGGAAAGGAGAGAGGAGACAGCCAAGTCAAGGGAGGCCTGTCACCTCAACATGGTGCGTTGAGGACAGCGCAGCAGCAGAGGACTGTGGAGCAACAGGAGAAAATGCTTCTAACACAGCACAAAGGGGAAAAGCAGGATGTGAAAGTATCTACTAATATTACAAGGGTCTAAAAAAGGACGTCAAGGACCAGAAGGAAACAGGAAAGTGAAAACAGCTGGTAGAAACTATTCTGGGGCGCCTGGGTGGCTCAGTGGGTTAAGCCACTGCCTTCGGCTCAGGTCATGATCCCAGGGTCCTGGGATCGAGTCCCGCATCGGGCTCTCTGCTCAGCAGGGAGCCTGCTTCCGTCTCTCTCTCTGCCTACTTGTAATCTCTCTCTGTCAAATAAATAAA
>NC_081564.1:22731959-22854833 GCF_022355385.1 Mustela nigripes
ATCAGGTCATGATCCCAGGGTCCTGGGATCGAGTCCCGCATCGGGCTCTCTGCTCAGCAGGGAGCCTGCTTCCGTCTCTCTCTCTGCCTACTTGTAATCTCTCTCTGTCAAATAAATAAATAAAATCTTTAAAAAAAAAAAAAAAAAAGAAAAAAGAAACTATTCTGGTAATGAGACTGTAGTGATTCTTCCTCTAACACCCTTTTCCTATTTATTCTGTTTTTAAAATTATCAGGGCAAAAAGAGAAGCATGAGCGTTGCTATGAGACATTGAACATTTATCATAAACACTTACTGCCCTGAACCTAACATTGTTCCCCCAAGCACAGAGCAGATTTAATGCAATACCCTGGTTAAGCAAAGCCTTTGAAATGTGAGGCTATGAATCCGCATGGAGCCTGACAAGTAAAAGGCCTCAAAGTAACCTATGTTTCACTTTATTAAGAGGCTGGGAAGGAAGAAACCCTCTATTAAAATGTACTGTGATGGGGATACTGCCTTGGGATCACATGTGCCTCTGGAACACATGTGCCCTGACTGAGGGCAGCGGTCTGTTCAAGGCGGGCAGCTGCTTACATGCAACGAGTTGTCCAGTTTGTTGACAAAAGCCAGAAATCTAGATTTACTGTGCAAGCTCCTCATTTTTAAATGGTAGCAACTTATTCAAGTTTTTAAAAAATACATTATTGTGACGGTGACTGGGTGTTTCAGTTGGTTGAGTGTTTGACCCTTGGTTTCCGCTCAGGTCATGATCTCATGGGTCATGGGATCAAGCCTGTGTCAGGCTCCCTGCTGAGTGGGAGTCTGCTTGAAAATTCTCTCCCTCTGCCCTACCCTCTTGCTCCCTTCCTCTCTAATAAATACATCTTTAAAAAAATATGTATCATGAGGAAAAACAACAGCTCTATAGGCTGCATGTGGTCTGCTGGCTGCCAAAAAAACACTTCAACTGGTGTGGGGGGGGTGCTGACCTTTGGAGTCAAGCGGCCAGAGGATTCCATCTGAGGAGCAGGTGTGTGTAAAACATGATGGGGAAGGATGAGAGGAATTCGCACTGACTTCCAAGTCATCCACAAAGACCACACTCAGTCCCATTCCCTCTCTCCTGCCTCATAAGAACTCTGAGCTCGTATTTTATTCCATCCTGCAGAGGCGTCAGTGGAAGCTGTGAGGAGCACAGTTCTTGCATAATGAGAATGACCAACTCCCTTTTTATGTCTTCCTCCGGCCAGCAGCTTAGACACAAACACAGACACAAATACTCTCCCTGACAAAACAGCTTTCCAGGCACTTCCTCAGGCCTATTTTGGAAGCACAGGTTCCTGGTGCTTCTGAGGCTGGGTGTGATTCACATTCTGTCACTGCCATGCCATGCCGAGACACTAATCCTGACCATGGCCCACCTCACCAGCATGCTGTGCTGTTAGATGAGCTAACGGGCCCAGGCTGACAATGCAGAAGCAGCTATGTTACCTGGCCACAAAGCTGGCAGTCTTGTCAACGATATTCCTGACTTCTGGAGGAGGATAAATAATTCCCACTACTGGCTTGGAGGGGGTAGAATCCTCCTTCGAAGAAGCTTCTTCTTCTGTGGGCTGTGAAAACAAGAAAAGGAAAATAACGTCTTGAGGTTCCTGATATGGGGGACTGAAGTCAAACTCCTCTAAAATCATTGAGAGCATGGACTCTCTCCCAGGGACTTTCCTTGAGTTAAGACCTTCTGCTCCAGAAAACCGGCTCTTAACTGCACTGTGCCTGCATGGGACTCTCCTGGGGAACCGGTGGAAAGAGCAGCCTCCTTGACTCTCACAAGCTAGCCAGTCTGTGACACCAGGAACCTGGATTTTTACCAAGTGGCCAGACGATTCAGATTTGGGGGAGAGGGGAAAGGATCTGACCACATTCTAAGAAACCATCTTCCAGAATCCAGAAGGCCATGTCTTTACCCAGGGATGTTCCTGGCACGGAATATTTAATGACTGCTGAATAAAGATGGGAAACTCCGCTGGCAGCGCCTTATGCCCTTTCCCTCTGCACCTATTCTTGTCTTAACCACCACTCAATGCTCAAATGTTCTGTGAAACCCCACTGAAATGCACAAATCAACTGTCCCATAAATTCCAGTATTCTTTCTTCACCAGCTTCTTTCCATTAGTAAACAAAGGGAGAGTCTCTCATCTGGAAAAAAAAGATAGCAGTTCCCTGCCTTCACATTCTTTTCTGCTGTTACACTCTCCCCCTCTTCCTCTGATAGCTAAATATCCTGAATTTCCACAGTCTTGCCCTTCCCACTCCCCCCCCCCAATCTGGTCCCCATCCATTTCAAGTGCCCTTCCAAAAGTCAAACATGACTGCCTAGAGCCAACTATAGCCAGCATCTGGTCATGTGACCAGTGACCATTCCTTCACAAAACTCTCCACTCAACTCCCATGCCCCATTATCTGTGTCTTTCCTTCCTGCTCACCACTCCACCTGAGCGAGTTTCCCTCCTGGCTCCTGTTTCACCTCCTGCCCTATATTAGGGTTCCCCAAACTTCTATTCTCCACAGTATTCACACTGTACTCAGGCACTCACAACTATGGCCTTTACTTCCCCTACCACCTTGGGACTGAATAATCCCACCCAAAATGATGCCTCAGATCACTGTTATGTGTCATAGAATTCTAGATTGAGCTGGCTCCGGGGCACTTTTCCTCTCAAACCGCTTTCCTCATCAACGGCCAACCACGCACTCAGTCATCCAAGTCAGAAACATGGCCCTCTTCTTCCTTCCTCGGCCTCCATATCCAATGGTAACAGTTATCAAGCACACAGCAGGTTCCATATACCTTTCTAAAAACTTTAAATATATTAACTCCACAGCCCTTATGAGAGGCCCATGATGTGAATACTCATTACCCTCATTTTACCCGTGACAAAATCGAGGAACGTAAAGCTTAACTAGCCCAAATGGCAGAACCAGGAATCCAACACATCACTTGAGCTGAAGAGCCTGCACCACCAGTCATTGCGTGACTTGCGTTTGCCCATCCAGTCTGTCCCACCCCCGCCCCCAACACACCTAGGGCAGGCGCTCAGCATCTTTTGAGTAACTGTGCTCCTATATATTCTCATCACTACCTGCCTACCTGAATTTCTGAAACACAGATGTCAGTTATCCAGCTTCAAACTCCTCCTTTTCTCCCCACTGTGTACTAGGAGAAGTTCAACCGCCCCCAAAATGCATCTTTTGCTACCACTCTCCCACTCCTAAACTTCAACAACACTTTTTAATTTACTCTCCACCAGAGATACCAGGTGATCCCTACCCTGGTGTCTTTGTAATTATCTGGTATTACCTCACTTTTCCCCAAGTGACTTGGAAAATGCCAGGGATACAGATGTACTTAAAATGGACCTCTTCTGTCATGTACTCTGCTATATTCCCAACCCAAAGCAGTGGTCCCCATACAATATGTGCTCAATAAACGTTTGCTTAATGAATATAAGATGCTGTTAACCTTTCCAATCACCTGTCTGGCAAACTACTAATTCATCCTTTTAAAAGCAATTCACCTATCATTCATGTGGGTTTCACCTACTTTAATTCTCCCTTCACACCATCAAAGAAATGTTGATTAATTTCTTTTGTACCTGATCCTTATAGGGCCTATCACAACATACTGCAATTATTTACACACCTCTTTCCCCCTCAGCTGATTTAAGGGCTGGCTGGTATCATTTATGGTGATCGAAACAATAACCATTTGTAGAATGTTCACTTATATGGCTCCCCACTTAGAACTGTGACCTCCCTAAACTAGGTATGTTTCATTCATTCTAAACACCAGCCTTGCATGGTGTTTAGCTTAGAGCAGATGCTGGGAATTAACAAAAACGTACCGTACAGGTTGGAAAACTAGGGATTACTGGGCAAAAACCGGCGGGCTGGGCAGGCGGCGGTGGGGGACGGCGACGGTGGGCCCAATAACCACAGAAAACCTATGGATGGGCTGGATCAGTGCTTCTCAAACTTTAATCAATCACCTTGAGATCTTGTTAAAATGCATAAGTATTTAGGTCTGGCATTTCTAATTAACTCCCAGGTGATGCTGATGCTGTTGGTCCGCGGACCACACTTTGAGAACCACTGTTCCAAGAGCGCTTCTTTTGCTACCAGAAGAGAGCGCAGAGCGGGAAGCGCGCTGCCTCCTGGGACTTGTAGTCCGTCCAAGCCCTCGTAAAGCGGCCGCTTCCTCCTCCGCATAAGTGAAGAGGGCCCGCACCGGAGGGGAGGACCCAGGCCAAGGATTGGGCTGCCGGTAGAGGTGCGGGGGTCGCAGTACCTGTTTGGGCTCGGTGGCCACGGGCGGTGGCGGGGGCACCGCCTGCACGGGTCCGGCCGGCATGACTGCGACGCTCAGGGCTGCCAGTCCGCCTCGCTGAAGGTGAGCGGTGCTGCGTCAAAGCAGCTTCCCGCACGGACGACACGACAAGCTCCCAAGATGGCGGCAGCCGACAGAGTCGTCGCGGAGGAGGGGAGGCTGACGCACTTCCGGGACTGCCCCTTCTTCGTGATGCAACGTCCTGCCGCCTCCCTGGAGCTTTCTGCGCGAGACGCCGTTGCCATGGCAGCGCTCAAGGCACCGGGCTTGGATTTGTGGGGGATGCCCTGAGGCGCTGGCGCGCTGCCGGCAGTTCCAAGAGCCGACCAGACCGCAAGGGCTGAGGCTGCGACGCAGGAGACTGGGGAGACGTTCTATACCACTCGCCGGACGCTCTCCGCATACACCCCACGGCCCTGGCCCCCTTCTTTACTCCAAAGGTGGGTTCCTCTCTCCCTCCTATTGGCCGGTCATCTTGGAGAGCCCCTTCCCTTATAGCCTGCTTCCTCAAAGTCCCGCTTCCCTCCTCCCTTAAACTCCTCTTCTTTCGCTTCACGCCTACATCTTCTGAACCCCCTTTCCAAACCAAGTCCCAAGGCCTAATTCTCTTTTAGGACTGCCTTTTCTAGGGTCCACTCTCTGCCTTCCATAGGCTGGCCCCCAAACCCCGCGGACCGTCTCGAATCAAGACTTCTTAAAGCTCCATCCCTCACACCCAAAGATGCGTTCTTGCTGACTACTTCCCTAGCTTCCCCGAGCTCACCTCGAATCCCGCCCTTCCCATTTCCTCTCCTGAGATCCTGTCCTCCTTGTTCCGTCTCCGCTCCATCCCAGCGCCGGACTGCAGGCCGGTTTTTAGCCCATGCCTGGATAGTTTGTTTCTTCACCTGTGAAATGGAGGCGGGATAGGAAGAGATGCCCTCCCAAGTGTCTTACCCCATCCCTCTTTTACACACACACACACACACACACACCATAACTGGTTTATGTCGTTGTAATAACGTAGAATGATGATAGCTAGGATTTATTGAACATTTACAGTGGCCAGATCTTCTGCCAAACACTATATGCATTACATCTCTAATTTCTTTTTTTTTTAAGTTTTTCTTTATTAATTTGTCAAAGAGAGAGAGTATAAGCAGGGGGAGTGGCAGGCGGAGGGAAAAGCAGGCTCCCCACTAAGCAAGGACCCTGGACTCCATCCCAGGACCCCCATCCCAGGACTGGGGACTCCATCCCAGGATCCTGGGAAAATGACTTGAGCTTAACCGACTAATCCATCCAGGTTTCCCTACATCACTAATTTCTTAGAGCAATTTATTTACAGACGAGGACAGTGAAGTGCAGAGTTGGTGGCGTGAGAATCCAAACCCAGGCCATTCTTACTCCTCTACTAGTGCAGCTATTCCTTTGTCTTCACTCGGTCCCTTCATTGTCCCCCAGGAATCCAGGCATTAGCAGTCCCGAGTCAGAGGCTGACAACTGGGATATATAGATGGTTTCAGAATTTCCAAGTGTTAGGGCAGCTGGGGCACTGACCAGGAGGTAGGCATAATCTTTACCAGAGGAGAGAGTCCTAGGACTTAGAGTAAGAAGGGGCTTGCATGTTGAATGGGAGTGGAGGAAAGACTCCTGCCCTTCTCTGCAAGTCAGAAGTCCACCTTAAGCATGAGGGAACTGGGGAGACGGCAGAGTTAGTTCCTTCCATTGGTGATGGCCCAATTAGTGCCATCACCCATATGACCTCAGGAATAGTCAGGGCAGGGCTGGCAGCCTCAGGCTCACGATTCCACTCAAGAACCAGGAATTACAGAGAAAGCCCACGTCACGTGCTCCTTCACTTGCCACACACCAAAGTGGTTCTCAAAGCCCTGTTTATAATGGCAAATCCCAATATTCAGAAGAAATGACATAAGGTAACCTTGGATATTTTTCAAAGTTTTGTTTTCCTCTTCCATATTGCTGATGCTTTGGCATTTGTGGCTGCTTCTCAGAACCAGAATCTAACAGGAGTTGGATCTCAGAGGGCCCCAGATGGCAGCTGTAATTATCTGAGGCCAGTCTTTCTCAGTGTCTTCACAGATAAGCTCCCAAGTCCTAGGTGCTTTGCCACCTGAATATTCCTCCTCCCAGGACAGCACTGCTTGCTTGCTTGCTTGCTTGCTTTCCTCCCTCCCATTCCTGGAAGGAAAACCAAAATGTTTCAGTCTGTTATTCTCGTTGGTTTCTGCCTCATTCGTGGGGTATATAAAATCTCCCAGGTGGCAATATCTCGTGAGAGTCCATCGCTGCGGCAGAGTATGTGTGCGGGGATGTGGGCCTTGGTGTGTTTGTGAGTGTTGTAGGGTGGAGACTCGTTGCCCTGGGGGTGGAAATTTATCCCCAGTAGAGATCCTCAGAGGGAAATGGTGGCCTCTAGGGACAGGGCTCCACGGGTCTTTCTCTGTCCCTATTCTTGACGTAGTGCCCAGGATGCCAAAGGCATGCAATCACCATTTGCTTACCGAACACACAGGATCTGACCCTCTACACCTCCACTGTTCAGTACGGTGGCCAGCCATCCATGTGGTGGTGCATTTGAAAATGGTGACTGGTCCAAACTGAGATGTGCTGCAGGTGTCAAAGAGACTGGATTTCAAGACTGAATGTAGAGAAGACTGTAAAATAATCTTAATGGTGTTACGTTGATGTCATGTTGAAGTGATAGTATTTAGAGTTTATTAGGTTAAATAAAATATTTAATTAAAATGAATTTACCTGTTTCTTTTTACCTTTTTTATTTGGCTAGTAGAAAATTTAAAATCCCATGTGCAACTAGCATTATATTCCTTTTGGACAGTGCTGCCCTAGAAGCATCATGGCTTCAAGACAGAGCAGAGATGTTGGACTCAAGAACCCTAGCTCCCTGAGTGACCTTGGCTTCATCCCCTAATTTCCAGAGCCTCAGGTTCCTCATCTGTATAAAGGAGGCAGATTCAGGAAGTAGTGCACAGTAGGACCTGTGGTCAGAGCTTAGCACTATTAAAGCACCTCTGTGCTCAGGCTCAAAACAGGTGAGCCCACATGAGCTTTCCCTCACTTCAGCCCTCTGGCCCTCTCCTTCTGGTACAGCCTCCTCCCTGTCCCGCCAGGAAACTTCCCTGAGATCACACTCACTCACTCTTGCTTTCATCCCTTCTCAGGGACTGAAGAGTGACTCCAGGCCAGCCCTGCACTGGAGACAGGAAACTAGGCATCTGGGTGAGCCTCTGACCTGAGTCCCAGAGCCCACAGACCAGACATCCAGCCTCACAGGCAGGTACCTTTGCAGAGGTGAGGACAGGGCCCAGTCCTCTGAGAGGCCTGAGAAGCCGGCTCAGTCTTCAGGAATCACCCCTTGGTGCCTTTGAGTGTCCCAGGACCTGTGGGCAGCAGCTGGCTCTCAAGTCCTTTCGCCCAGATGGCCCGATCATACCATAGCGAAAGACAGTCCATGTGCTTGCAGGGAGGCAGATTGCCAACTGCAAATAATTACTCAAATAATAATCAGTGCCAGTGTGGCGTATGCTGGGAGGGAAAAGCACAGAATGCTCAGAGGGGTGACAGGTGAACTCACCTGGCCTGGGGACATGCGTGAGCTGCGTTGTCTGAAAGAAGTGTGGGGAGGAAAAGGCACACTCTGGGTGAGAAGATGCTGGGGTGGGAACAGACCACACAGGGCCAGAGCCCAGGGAAGTATTCCAGTGTTTATACTATGAAAAGCCATTCAAGGGCTCGAAGCAGGGGGATGAGTTGCCTTTTAAATGATCATTCTGACCATATACAGATGGATGAGGTGGTGCTGGACAGAGGGATGAGGGTGGCCCCTCCGGGAGGCTGTGGCAGTGGTCTGGGGAGAAGAGGGAGCATGGAACAGCACGACGAACACAGTGGTGGGTTTTCAGTGTGGTCTGGACACAGGACTGGCTGCCTTAGGTGCTTGGATAGGGGGTAGAGAAGGGAATCCGAGGAAGTGCCCAGTTGCACATAGTAGGGGCGCCCTTTTGTTACTGAGTGAGGTTGGGCTGGAAGTAGGTCAGAGGAAGAAAGATTCCTCCACCAGGCCTGGACTTGCTGAGGCTCAGGGAGATCAACCATAGCCTAAATACTGCCTAGGCAGCCTCCGCACTGTAGGGAGGAGCTGTGGTACAAGGAAGCACTTTCTGCAGCTGAGAAAGCCACAGAGAACAAGAGACCCTGCTGTAGGGTGGGGAGAGACCAGGGCTGCCCAGCTCTGAACAGAGAGAAGAGGGTCACACTGGCAAGGCCTGTGATGAGCCACTGGAGGGGTCAGGACAGTCATGCTTTTCCACCTTCTGAGTCAAGGACCAGGGGCCATTCATCCAAATCATTGGCTTCAGAGGTCCACGGACTCCAGAGATGGATGAGAAGCACTCCGTGTGAGCTGCAGGGGGAAGAGGGGGAATACAGAAGGCAGGCAGTGGCTGCAGACAACGATGGTGTTTGCTGTTGTTACTGCTAATAACAGTAATCACCAAACTAATGGTCACTATTTCTCGAGAACTGTTACTCATGTCTTGCCATGCACCAAGCGCTTTACTCGTGGATACTGTTAATGACCTCACAACCGCTCAGCCTGTTTGGGGATGGTGTCCCCATCTTACAGCTGAGACAGCTAGGGTTCATAGGGGTATAGTGACTTGCCTGAGGCCACATAGCCAGGAAAGGGCAGGACTGGAACTCTCTGCATTCACATATAATAGGGCCCCTGTCACCAGAGTGACAGATTTTCAGGTTTTCCTCCCTTACACCTTAAGACAAAGTTAAGGTATTTAAATTTTTTTGTGTGGGTTCTTTTCATTTCCCTGTTCAATTACTCAGTATTCACTTGCCAGTGAATGTCTACCATGGGCTAGGCCTTAGGCTTGCCATACTGGGGATACCACCTTGGCTAAAGTGAACTGAGGACCTGGCCTGGAGTGTGGAGGCCATTCCAGCAGAGAGGGATCAGGGTCCAGATGGGGGAAACCCAGAGAGATGATCTTGCCCAACCTGAAGAGTGCTCAGGGAAGGTTTCTTGGAGGAGGTGATATCCAGGAAGCCCAAAGGATGGGAGGAATTAGGCTGATGATGGGAATTGGATGGGGAAAACATGATTCAGACAGAGTGAACAGATGGGCCCAGGTTCAGAAATGAGTGCCTACACCTGAGCTGCTGGTGGAGCTGACTGGGGCTGAAATACAGAGTATGGGGTGGTGGTGTGGGGACCAGAGAGGGCTGCGGGGAGAACTGCGGCCAGAGGTGGCCTTTCTCCCTTAGGAGTCCTGAGGGGGCGTTGACCAGTGTGACCCGATCTGATCAGATATGGCCCAAATCTCTAGAGCTGAAGTGTATCATTGGAGGGGGCACCCCTGTGGCCCCGCCAGAGACAGCTGCAGTGGTCCAGGTGGGAGATAGTGGTGGCTGGGTAGGATCCAGCACTTCCTGTCATGCTGTAGCTACAACTCTCTCTTAGTTGACTTATGGAGCTGGGACTTGGGAGCGTGGACGTGGGGCAGGGGGATAAGTGGAATTCTGGGGAGGTCTCTTTACTACCCAGGTATTAAAGGGCCCATGGCCTGGGCCTGGGAAAGACTTTTTCCCAGGCTCTAGGTAGGGCTTTTGGCCTAGGACCCACTGGGCAGAGCAGGATTTTGGGAAGTTACCTCCAGCAGCAGCCACATGGTTCTGGCTAACAGGGATCCTCTCTGCTCACCCCAGGAGCCACGAGGATGGCCCACCTGCTGGGCAGCCAGTCCTGCATGGACAGTCTGCGTAAGGACCTTACCGACCTGCAGGGCGCCATCGTGGATGTGTTCTCTCGTGCCGGACCCGTGCGCTTCCCCTCCTGGAAGTTCCCTGATCGTGTGGCCTGCGACCTGGACATGGTGGCCCTGTTAGAGCATTATGACCACGTGCCAGGTGACCCCGAGTTCACGCAGCTGTCCCATGCTGTTCTGCTGGAGCTGGTCATCGACAGGTGAGGGCCTTGACCAAGCCCAGTGATCTTGGGGTGCTGGCATCTGCCCCTTAAATCAGTAAACCAGCCTCAGGATCCGCCCCTTCCGCCACCATCAGGGATCACATCAATATCAATAATCACCTTTAACTGCGCGCCTGTCAGGAGGCTGGCCAGCCCAAGGCCCTCACTGCGATCTCAGCTTCTGTCATGTGCTGTGCTTTCCCATCCTGTCCACCTTTGGGGAGCTGTGGGCCCCCCTCTTGCTCCCTGCAGCTGTGCAGCTCCGAGGGCCACCTCTCCAGCTTCCGTCGGCCACCTACTTAGGGCTTCTGTGCATCGGGGACACCACAGCTGCTGCTCAGAGTTTCCATCCCAGGCCCTTTGTCCTGGTTTCTTGAGAGCTATCGCATTGTCAATGTGGGTCACAAGGTCAGACACAGGATGTGTTTTTCGAGATTCTGGCCCTATTGGGAATATTGCCTCGTAGCCCCGCCACTTCAACACTCTCGTTAAACTTAACATGGCCATCAGCTTTTCACTTCCTGAGGACCACCACCTGGCTCCCTGTGACCAAAACCGTACACGGACTGAAGTCATGGAGGCCTGATAGGCAAGAATAGTTTGGGGATGACTTGCCTGGGGATAAAGAAGCTAGTGTTAAAAAACAAAAAGAAGAAGAAGAAGAAGAAGCTAGGTTTACCACTTAGAGTCCTGGAGGCACACTCAGGATGAAAGTATTCTTTGGAACCCGTGAGAGGCTAAACATGTATAAGCACAGAACACACTTCCTTTTTTTTTTTTTTTAAGACTTTATTTATTTATTTGAGTGAGCGCACATGAACAGGGGAGGGGCTGGAGGACCTGAGGGAGAGGGAGAGGCATGCTCCCCCCTGGGCAGAAAGCCAAACATGGAGGGGGGACTCCATCCCAGGACCCCTAGGATCATGACCTGAGCCAAAGGCAGATGCCTAAGCAACTGAGCCAACCAGGTGCCCCAAATATACCTTCCTCCTCCCTTGCTTTTACCTATGTTATGCTATGCCATCTGCTAGGAACCCCCTGCACACCCCTTCCTGGTCTGGCCAAGCCCCACTCAGCCATCAAGGCCCAATCTTGCCACGCCCCTATAAAGCTGTTGCTGACATGTTTTCCCCACCCCTCTGTCAAGGCCATGCTCTGACTTCTTTCCAGGCATTTTCCCACCCCACCCCACCCCTAATGCTGCCCAACACTGTGGCAGGCACAGTTGTCCCCATTCACAGAGGAATACACCTCAGCTCAGAGAGGCAGTTGGTGTCTCCTCCTGCAAGGTTTTGCCTGCCCAAGATACCCCGTGGGTTTAGGATGACCCCTCTGCCCCCAAAACAAGGCAGGGTCACTTACCTGCTCAGTATGTTCTATAAATACAAGACCTCTTCCTTTAAAGTAGCTTGGTTCCGGGGCACCTGCGCGGCTCAGTGGGTTAAAGCCTCTGCTCAGGTCATGGTCTCAGGGTCCTAGGATCGAGCCCTGCATGGGGCTCTCTGCGCAGTGGGGAGCCTGCTTCCTCCTCTCTCTCTGCCTGACTCTCTGCCTACTTGTGATCTATGTCTGTCAAATAAATAAATAAAATCTTTAAAAAAAAATAAAGTAGCTTGGTTCCCCTGCAAAATTCAAACTTGTCCTTCTAATGCCTGTCTTCCTTAGAGCAGCCCGACTCTAATTTTAAGCACTGAAGTTGGGATAGACCCCTAGCTATCTTCATGCCCCTGATGTCACAGAAGCAGCTTGCCCTGCAGGAGAAGACCCTGACTAGAATCCGGAAGCTGCAGGGTGCCCCTGGCCTGTGTGCTTGCCAGGCCCTTCCACTCAAGGGTCTCAGCCCTGTCCTCTGTAAGGAGAAGGCTCTGAGCTACCTGACGTAAGGCAGCCACCCACCCAGCACTCTCGGAGCATGCGCAATACAACTGAAGCGAGACCCAGTCTGCCAGAGCATCCCCGTGTGGTGGGGAACAGCCAGGCTGAAGTGCTGATAGCCAGGAGGCCCAGAAAAGGCCCCCACGTTCAGCCCTCAGGGAGGGCTTCCTGGAGGAAGTGACCCCTTGGATTGGGTTTGAAGCTGGTCCAGCAGAGCACGTTCTAAGGCCCTCAAGGTCCCCAGAGTCGGAGGCTGCTGGTTGTGGGGTGTACAGGCATGCTGGCACCAGGCTCTACCCTAGCTGACCCTGCCATCTCTGCCCACAGGCTCCTGCTGCTGCTTCAGAGCTGCACGAGCTACTTGGAGAACCTCAGTTCAGAGCAGACAGTGCCTGCTACCAGGGCTGTGGGGCCCTGCATGTCTGTGGGGCTCACGGTGCGACGCTTCTGGAACAGCCTGTTGAGGCTGCGCATGATCTACCAGCAGGCAGCCCCCCAGGTGGGTTAGTCACCCTCACACCTGTCTACCCTGCCCCAGTCCCAGCCTTGTGGCACACCATGTGGGCAAACCACCCAAATTCCTGAAGGAGATGGTGTCACTGTCTGGGCTCACACCACTCAGAGGAGATGGTGTCCCCTCCAGAGGCAGGCCTCGAGGGATCATGTCTGGGCTCCCAGGGTCTGCTGTTTATGCTGAGCCTACCCTGAGTCTCAGTTTGTTCATCTGTACAGTGGGAATAATAACAGTCTCTCCATCTCGGGGCATTGTTGGGTGATACTGTTAATGTTCGCCCCATTCGTTATGGCTTCTCCTATAATTTTCACAAATTCCTGTGAGAATGATCACCATCACCATATCGGGGAGGAATGGAAAACTGAGAGCAGCTATGGTGACACGAGAACAAGCAGGTCCACTGGGCAAAATCTCCGGAACCAGCAGCTGTGGCTTCACTGTTAGACTCCTTGTCCCATGCACAGAACGGCACAGAGCCTGGGGGTTAGGGGGAACAACAGAGAGTTGGCCCAGGCTTGGTAATTTGAGGCAGTGAAGAAAGAAGGTTCTCTCTCCTACTCACGTTGGTGTCAGATATCTAATATCTAAGGGTCTGAACATCAGAAGAGGCTGTACAGAATACTCACCAGGAAACTGATCCCCTCCTGGGTCTGTCTCCTCCATCTGCTTTCCCTTTCTTTTCCTGACCACAGAAAAGAGTAAACCAAGGGGAGAACCTCACCTCCAAGCCCACCGCCAAGGGCGAGCCAGCCAGGAGCCCTGAGCTTGTGACTTCCAAGTTCCTCAAGCCCCCCTCCCCAACGCCACACTTGTCCCAGACCTGCCAAGAGCCGGAGAGCCTCCCCATCAGAGTCTTCCCACAGTGTCCAGCCAGCACTGCCAAGAACAGCAGGAGTATTCACTCCCAGACGGTGGAGACAGCCCTTGTGCCCTGTGATGCATGCACCAGTGTCCAAAGCAGCCTGCGGGAGGTGGGTAAGGCGGTCATCAGCCTGTGTCAGAGCCAGAACCTGCCCTCGTCCTTAGGCCAGTTCCAGCAGCTGGTGCGGGACAGCATGGGCCTCAGGCCGCTGCCAGCCGCCACCATGGGCCACTGGGCAGCCGAGCAGAGCAAAGACCTGACACGCCTCACTAAGCACATGGGGGCCCTCACTCAGCTCGTCGGGCCGCTCAGAGCCCAGCTGGAGGAGGCCGAGGGACAGAAGGAAGGACTGCAAAAGCAGGTGGGCCAGCTGGAGCAGGCACTGCAGCAGGAGCAGGGGGAGCGGCAGCGACAGGCGGACGAGGCCACACAGCAACTGGCAGAATGGGAGTGCCACAGGCAGCAGCTGCTCACAGGTCTGTGCTGGGAAGCGGGGCCCTGAGCCCTGGGGCTCTGCCGCTGCCTTAGCACAGGCTCACTGGGAGGCAGACCCCGTTATAGGGCTGCAGGGACACGTCCGCTGGGGTGAAGAAACCCAGGCTGGGGAGTGGGGTCAGAGGATGGGCAGCTCTCCAATCTGGTTACCCTGCAGGCGGCCGGAGCTTCATCCCACCTGGGGAGCACTGGAGCTGGTGGTGTGGAATGCGTGCCTCAGAGTTGTCCCCTCAGAGGGCAAGGGGGCCGGGGCGTTCATCTCCTCACTCCCATGTGTCCCCAAAGGGGACTCCCTGGGGGAGCTGCTCTCTGGCTTCCATGAAAGCCACCAGACAGAGAGACAGCTAAGGCACTCACTAGGAGCAGGCCAGGGCCCACTGAGGTTGGGAGGCCAGCGGGATTTAGGCAGATCACTGTCCTTTCTGAGCCTGTCACCTCTGTAGAGGACACAGAGGCCCAGAGCAGTGCAGAGACCTGGCAGCCAGCCAATAGGAAACAGGAGGAAGAGGGGTCCAGGCCTCCCGGCCTCTCTGCAGAGCTCCAGTTGGCCCAGGCAGCCCCTCCATACAGCACTGCCTGTCATGACGCTGCAGGGTGCACTGGGCCTGAAGGCCCTGGCCAGGCCCATCGGAATCTCTCTCTCTCTCTCTTTCTCTCTCTCTCAACCGCTGTAGAAACAAGTGACCTCAAGACGAAGGTGGCCACCCTAGAGGGGGAGCTGAAGCAGCAACAGGAGGCCATGCAGGCCTTGGGTGAGGAGCCCCCTTGTATGGCCCTGTACCCCATGTCCTGTGCCCAGTGGTGCTGCTAGATGAGCGGTACTGTCTCTGTCCCTGGGCTTCTAGGAGCCCCAGGGATGGGCCCACCTGGCCACACTGAGTTGGGCTGCCACCACCTCCCACCCAGAGAGCACCTTCTGTTTTCACAGAAGGGTTCAGAGCAGCATTTTCTGGGACACTGAGGCCCAGAGACAGGCTGTGACCCCTTCCGCCCCACCTCAGGTCCCATCATGGGTCAGGGGCAGTGCGGAGACTCGCACCCAGGCTTCTCTGGCTCTACCCCTCCCCACTCAATCCTGCAGAGACGAAGGCACGGCAGTTTCAGGAGGAGGCTGAGCGCAGGGCAGAGGCCGAGAGGCAGGTGCAGCAGCTGGAGGATCAGGTGCAGCTGCTGGCCGGGCGGCTGGATGGGGCCAGCCAGCAGATCCGCTGGGCCAGCACCGAGCTGGACAAGGAGAAGGCCCGTGTTGACAGCATGGTCCGCCACCAGGAGGTGAGGATCGAGGGGTGTCTGTGACATAGGCTGCAGGAAGAGAGAGCCCCACTGGTTAGGGGGGTACCTGCCCAGCAACACACAGACCCAGGCTTTTGTTTGATCTTTATCAAGAACCTGAGCCTTCCCCTGGGCCCCCGGCACTGGGGAAACAGCGATCCAGGGACAGATGCAGCCAAAGGTGGCCTTGCTCTGGAGGAGCTCCCCGCCCAGCGAGGACAAACAGCTGGGTCACCACAGCTCTGCTGCCAGATGGCTAGGAGGTGCAGGGAAAGTGCTACAGGTGTCCACAGAGGGACAGTCACATCTGTGGGAATCCAGGATGGCTTCTGGGAAGGAATGGCCTTTGAACTGGATGCCAGGAGCTGGAGAGGAGTCCATCAATCAGAGAAAGGATAGGGATGACAAAGAGCGAGCCAAGGCCCAGGTTACAGCTGTGCCCTGGGCACAGGGGCCCTGCAGGAACCCTCAAGGGTAGGGCTGAGGGAGCAGGTGACCTGCCACCTGAAGTAGTTATGGCCCAGGCCGGGAAGGCCTTTCAGTCCCAAGCTGGTGTTTTCCTCAGTTCCCTGTGAACGGTCATGGTCACCAGGTATCAATGTGTGCTGTGGACAAGGGGCTAGGCCTCGGCCTCTGTAGCCCCCTTGTTCTTATTCCTCATCACCACAGTAGGAGGTGGACAGTCTCGTCGTCCCTATTTTATGGAGGAGGAGATTGGGGCTCAGGGAGATTATGGCAATTATGCAAAGCTTCGCAGCCAGCCGGAGCTAGAGCCCAGACTCGGAGCAGACCGGCACTGGCTTTTCCTGTATTGCACTCAGTGGGTGTCAGGAAAAGTGGATCCCAAGTGATATGGGCTGACGGGACACAGGAAACCTAAGGAGAAAAAGAGAATGTATTGCCCAGAATTCCTCCCCCAGTGGAGACTGTGACTGGAAAGAAGAGGGGACAAGATTGATAGTCAGTCCCTTGCTTTCCAAAGTGGCAGGGGTCTGCAAAGTGGGGGGCCTGGGCCTGACCGGGTGGGGGGGCCCAGTGGGGTGTGCACCACTGGCCCCTCTGCCCCTTCTGCTGCACACGCATGCACAGCCTCCCCTGTACACAGACAGGCACAAGGGGGCGCATCAGAGATACCAAGGCCTCTTCTGTCCCACGCTGAGCCTTGCCCCATGGGCCTCATGGCCTCCCTGCCTGCCCACCCTGCCTCAGTCCCTGCAGTCCAAACAGCGAGCCCTGCTACAGCAGCTGGACAACCTGGACCAAGAGCGTGAGGAGCTTCGGGGCAGCCTGGATGAGGCCGAGGCCCAGCGGGCCCAGGTGGAGGAGCAGCTGCAGAGCTTACAGAGCGAGAGGGAGCAGGGGCAGAGCCAGCTCCTGGCCCAGCAGGTGGGAGCCGGCAGGGTAAGGGTGCCGATGGCTCCCAGACATGGGCCTGTCCCATGTCTGGACTGGTGGGGAGAGGGGTTGTCCCCAGGGGAGCTGGGAGCCATTTGTTGCATAAGGCTTGAGCCTCCCCCTGCCCCAGGAGCTGCTGCAGAGCCTGCAACAGGAGAACCAAGGCCTGGAGCAGGCCACGACGGATCTGCGGCTGACCATATCAGAGCTGGAACGTGAGCTCACAGAGCTGAGGGAGCGGGAGCGGCTGCTGGTGGCCTTCCCAGACCTGCACAGACCCATCGAGGCCCAGATCCCAAGTAGGGGCCCAGAGGTGCTGACCAGGGCGTACTGGGGCCTGGACAGGGAGCTGAGGGCTCACCTAGGCAAGACACTGGAGTCTGCAGCTCCCTGGCCTGCAGTGTGGTCCCTACTGAGTCCCCAGGACACGGAAGGCGCTTCGTGTGTTAGCCACTCTGTAGATGGGGACACAGAAGCCCCGAGGCAAGGAGACTGCCCACTGTCCGCATGCTGAATCCTCGTGCAGGTCTAACCACCTCTGTAACCACCTCATGTGCTCTTCACCATGTCACATGCCAGTCCTTGCTCAACATCCTGGTGTCCCCCGTCCTGGTGTCTCCCCAAACTACAGCATGGGGCCAGCTCCATGGGCACCGCCCCAGCTTTCCAGTGTCCAGTGTCATGCCCCCCATGCCCTAGGAGTACTAGGTACCCATCTCAGCAGAGAACTGGATGCCAGGCAACCTAGGTTCTTTGAGGCCCTCAGCCCTCATCCCTGGGGGGGTGAATCCATTTGCAGGGCTGTCGGGTAGAGTGACGTAATTTAGCTTGGTCATACTAAGTCATCGGTCCTGTGCGCAGCGGGCCAGGGCCTTCCATTGTCTTTTGATCCGCCCCATAAGATGGGTAACAGCCCTTTCACAAGCCACAAGACCGAGAAACAGCAGGCAGCAACTTGCTTAGGTTCAGAGTCAGAAAGCAAGCATCCATCTCCCCAGTGGTGGGAAAGAACGTGCTTGCTGAGTTCTGTGACTCATACACAAGAGCTGGCTGCGTGGCCTGAGACAGCTTGCTGTCTCTCTGAAAACAAGCGGCTTTGGAAGGGATTCACTCTCTTACCCAGTTACAGCATCTTCAGTGAGCCTGAGGTCCCAGTGAGCTTGCCGTGGTCACCTCCCAGCAGGGAGGGGGTGGGAAACCGGGACAGGACCTCAGGAGAAGGATGATGAGGTCGGGGGTGGGAGGAGGTAGAGCACGGGCCCTGCTCGGCTCCCCTGTGCTCGCCAGGCCACCAACCTAAGGTACACCCCAGCTAGCGTGTGTGCCCTCGGCACCAGGGTCAGCCCTGGCAGGGGGAGGTAACAGATGGTATATCCCTGCAGGCTCCAGCAATGTTACTGATGACATGGAGAGGCAGATACAGGCCAACGACATCCGCATCCAGGTCCTGCAGGAGGAGAATGGGCGGCTCCAGTCTATGCTGTCCAAAATCCGGGAGGTAGCCCAGCAGGGAAGCCTGAAGGTGAGCAGCCTGGCTCCCCAACCTGAGAGGGCCGGCTCTTGGGGACTTGGGGGAGGCCCCTGACCCAGCAGGTCTTCAGACCCTACCCTGGGAACCTACCCAAAGCCTGCATCATCACATGTGGTTTCCATGTTTCAAGCAGGCGTGAGAATGGTACGGTGCCTTTCCATTTTCCCCTTCTAGCTCTTGTTCACTTTAAGGACAACCAGGAATCTTGTCAGAAAGCCAAACTTCTCACATTTAACTGCAGCTGGGGTGGCCCTGGAGGGCTTCCCAAACCCTGCACCTGAGAGGAGGGGGCTGATGGTATGGGTTTCAGCCCTCCCTTCTCCTCCATGGCAAGAACACCCTTGCTGAACGGTGCAGAGAGATTTCCAGGGCCTTTCTGAATTTGCTTTCTTTGCAGCTGATTCCACAGGACCAGCTTTGGGCCCCTCCCAGCAAAGGAATCCAGGGAACAGTGCCCCCAGCCCAGGCCCAGAATGCTTCTCCAGGGTGAGTAAGGCTTTGAGGGAGGTGGGGAAGATGGGGGTGGGTTGGTCCTCCTCACTCACGGGAGATCTTGTCATCTGGTCCTCCCTCAGGCTCCTGGGCAGGCGGCACCTGCCTAGCAGCAGGACAGCCAGCGTGGGCAGGACCCTCCCATGCCAGCTCCGGGAATCCCCACCTCAGCAGTCCTGCGGTCGGCCCGGCAGGTCCTCCCTGGAGGACATGACCCACTCAACCAACTGTGCTCAGAACCCCATCCGGGCCTTGGCCAGGCTGAGGAGGAGACTGTCACCAGGCCAGAGCCAGGCCAGCCCTGCATACCAGCCCCAGGAGCGGCCCATGTAGCCTGCCGTGTGGTGGGGCTGGAGGGCAGGTGGCTGGCAACCCGTTCCATGTAATAAAGCCCCAGCCATCTGCCCACAGCACCCTTGGCCTCACAGCACTGGCTGAGTCAGAGGCAGAGTCCTTCCTCCCCCATTCTGGGTGGGGACCACTGAGTCCCCAGCCATGTAGGTCGTCTGCTGGCAGAGGCCTAGCACACTGTCCTGACAGGACAGTGGGAAAAGAGGGTACACAAAGGACAGCAAGAAGCTTTAGCACCTGGGCCAGGTGAAAGGTAGTCTTTTGATCCCCAGAGCAAGCACAAAAGGTTGACAGACTCAGTGACCCTACCCATGGAGCATAGTAGGGTCAGGGTAGGGGTAGGTCAGGGAAGGAGAGCAGCTGCCAAGGTAGGCCTGGTGAGGAAGGAGTCAGAGAAGGGGTTCCTGGCTCTAGGTTCCTCCTACCCCCAGCTCTGAACCCAGGATGGGGACATTAAGGACCCAAAAAAGTCAGTTATCCTTTTTACTAAGAAACTATTCACCTTCAGGAAATGTGAGTCAAAAGGATTTCTCTAAATCTGGGAGGTTGGATCCCTAGAAGGCAGGGCAAGGCCTCACCTAACCCGACAGCAGGACCCTCAGCAAGCCCTAGATTTCCCAGGCCTGTCTCTTGGGCCCTGACACTCATGCCACCCAGCCATGCCGGGCCCACAGTCCAGTTCTCTCCACGAAGCCTCCAGCCTGCCCTGGGTCACCTCAGCAGTGAAAGACAGGCTCTAAGGCCTTGCTGAGGACTTCTCAGGGTGGGCACTCCCAGCTTCCTGTGACATCTTCCCCAGGCGAGGAGGCCAGCAGGGAGAGTGCCTCAGTTTACAAGAAAGGTCAAGAGGGGCCATGTGTGTAGCTAAATGGGCATGGCCGCTACCTGCCCAACTCCAGCTTCTGTGGAGCCTGGCGTTGTGGAGGGAGGCTGGGATGCCCTGGCCCTTACGGGCGAAAGCCAGCCCTTGGGGTGGGGTCTCTGAGGCAAGACACGTGGGTCCAAGTCCAGGGTAGGACCAATCACAGCTCATCTCCCCTCTGCTCACAGTTCTGGAGGTCAGGAGTTCAGGCCCTGTATCTGGGTTTTCTGTTCAGAATCTTAGAAGACTCAAGTCAAAGTATCTGCCAGGTTACATTCTTTTCTGACAGCTCTGGGAAAGGACCCACTCCCAGGCTCCTTCTGACCGCTGGCAGAACTCCGATCCTTGCAGCTGTAGGACTAAGGTCCATCTCCCCGATAGCTGCTGTCAGCAGGGGCCACTCTTAGCACTCGGAAGCTGTCTGCCTTCCTTGCCACGTGGCCCCCTCCATCTTCAAGTCAGCAACAGAGAATTTCTCACACACTGAATGCCCTTCTTGCTTCAACTTTCTGACTTCCTATTCTTCCACCGGGCCAGTGAAAACTCTCTGCTTCTAATGGGCTCTCATGGTTAGGTCAGACCCTCTTGGATACTTTCCCTATCTTAAGATCAACCCTGCCATATAACCTCATCATGGGGGTAAAATCTATTACACTCCCCATTGCAGGTTTACAACAAGGCATGTCCATGAGGGCTGGGGGCAGGGTATCTTGAAGCCTGTCTTAGAATCCCCCCTCACAGGCAGCAGAGCCTAAGGCGACTTTTCTGTCTTAAGACCTCCACACAAATATGATCTCTTTATGTTAAAATATATCCATGTTTATTTCAGTATTAAACCTCCCCTACCCCAAGTCTTAAAAAACCCAGCTGCCCCTAAAAGATGCACCACGTTTATCCTGCAGCTCAAGTACTCTGGTCAGCAACCCGTAGCCTGGCCAAGCAGCACAGGACTGGATGGCTTCTGAGGCCTCTGATCCCAGCCAGGCCTGGGGAGGGAGTCCAGCTGGACAGGCAGCACTTGCTGCTCCTTGTGTCCAAGGGCTGAGGGCGCTATCAGTTGAACATCATAGCCTTGACCAAGATGTGTCCTGAAAGACAGGCCAGGATGCCCCCAAGGCCAGATAGCTCCTCTCACAACCCAGCGCTCAATAAATAAGCACACAACTCGACCAGCCACCACAGCCTCAGTCCCCAGGGATGCCCCGACAGGCAGGTCAGAGAGGCACCAAAGCCCTGGGACCAGCTGCGCTGCCCCATCTGCTTCTTCCCCTAGGCCCTTAGCCAGGGTCCCAGGAGCTGCCTGCGAGGAGGGCAGACACAGACATTCCAGGATGGTAGAAGAAGGGCCCCAAGGTGGCTTCTCTTGAGTTGGCAGGTCCAGACCCTGCATCCTCGGACTGGGGAGTGTGGTCCCTCCTTCCCAGAATGAATACGATGGGGTGCCTGGCCCCTCAGCAGGGGAGGCCCCTGTCCTTCCTCCCACCGGCTTCCTGTCCATCCTGCGGTTCTGTTCCGGGAGCCCAGGCCTAGGGCCAGGGTGCAGGTGGGAGGGTCCTTTGCCCACATGCAGAGACCCAGCTTGGGCAGCTAATCGTCTGAGTAGCGGTTTCCTGCATGGGAGCAAGAAAACACCGGGAGGGAGGTGTCAGGTGGGGAGCGAGCAGGGAGGGCTGGCCAAGGGCCCCCACCCCTGGTGCTTACCCAGGACATTGAATTTGCATAGCGGGCAAGTCTGCTGGAGCATCAGCCAGGGGTCCACGCAGTCTCGGTGAAATTCATGCTTGCAGGGCAGCACCCGGAGCCACTGCAGGGTGTGGGGGGAGACTTCAGACCACAGGCCTCCACATGGGGATGCCTGGCCCCCACCTGCATGGGGGAACTGAAACTCCTGCAGCCTGTCACCACCCTCCCCACCCCCTAGTGGGTGCTTTCCTAGTTAGAGTAGGAGCTGGTGGGATAAAGGCCTGGTAGGAATGGTTCTGGGGGGTCTCGGAGCAGTGAGGGACATCACAGGTCAGCCTCTGCCCATGGCACTACCTGCTTATTGCAGAAGTAGTCCAAACACACGGCACAGGTCTCAGCACCTGGTTCTGGGGGACCCTGGGCTGCGCGGCCCAGACGGCAGCGCCGGGTCTTCAGGGATGCCAGTCTCCGCAGCACGCGGAGCTTGAGCAGATCCACCTGGTGGGGGAGTGCAGGCACAGTCAGGCGGGCCTCACGCTGGGGGCACCAGGGCTTCCGGGGGGCCGGCTCTCACCTGGCCTCCGGGTTCCTGCTGGCTTTGCCTGGCTGCCTGCCGCTGGGCCTGGACCACGAGGCCTGT
Organism: Mustela nigripes; assembly: GCF_022355385.1. Classification (NCBI taxonomy): domain Eukaryota; kingdom Metazoa; phylum Chordata; class Mammalia; order Carnivora; family Mustelidae; genus Mustela; species Mustela nigripes. The sequence goes on from NC_081564.1 coordinate 22,754,299, forward strand.
GCACAGGAGCATGGCCACCAGCAGGATGGCATTCCACAGCTGCTGCAGGGGCTTCTGGGCAGGGGAGCAGAGTGTCAGGAAGGCTGGGGCTGCTCTACGCTCTTCCCCCAGTGAGTCCACTCCGAAGACCAGGCAGGTAAGGTCCATTGGCAGCGTGTCCCTGCAGGTTCCTGACTTCCTCTTCTGAAGCCTGCGTGCCTCCCATCTGTGCCCCCAGGGTCAGTCCCCGCTGTCTATACAGCTCCTCGTCCAGCTGCTGAGGGGACCCACCTCTGCCCCCAGACCGTCTCCTGGGAAAAAAGCTTTTGCATTCTTGGAAGCTTCTCTCTGGCAGCCTCACAGACTCCCCAGCCTAGGACCCTAACACTTTCCCACCCTCATGCCTACCCCACACTTCTCCTGGTCTACTTTCTTGGGTGCCATCACCCACCCACTTCCGTCTGAGCCGAGCATTCACGTGGTCCCCTGTGGTTTTGCTCTTTGGGGGCCCATGCACCCCTCCCCTCCATCCCACTCCTCTGCTCTTTGGGGGCCCTGCTCCAGCCTCACCAGCCCACTTCCTACAGTGACAAGGATCTCACCTGCAAACCTGATCACCCAGGACCCCTGCTTGCCCCCCTTCCCTGCAACATCCCCGCCCTCAGGAGAGACCCTGAACTCTTCAAGCAGCCATCTGGCAAGGCCCTAGATCGCCCACCCCCTGTCCTTTCAGGGTCCCATGCTCCGTGTCCTTTCTTGTGTTCCCAGTTCTTCCTCACCCCTTCCCTGGGCTAATGCCTTTGGATGCCCCCTGCTCCTGAGCTCTCCCCAACCCCCAGCCCTTCCCACACTCTTTACTGTGTGTTTCCTTGTCGCTGCCTTCGGTGGTCCTCAGGCTCCCACTGCGGGGAAGGAACCACATCAGCCCTGCCCTTGGCCCTTGAGAGGGCCCCTCAGAACCTCAGAGTTCCTGGGCTGGGGATGGGGGGCATGCTCTGACCTTGACTTAACTACCCCTACTCCCTCCCCAGAGCAGTGTGGCAGCTGGGCTTTGACTACAGGAAATGATGTGGCACAGTAAGCAAAACCCAGCCGGCTCACCCAAACAGGCGCACCGGCTCTCAGGGTCTCTGCACATGTCACGACTAATAAATGCATTCATTTAAAAGCTTTCTGCATTCCTGGTAGCTTTCTGCCATCGTGTTCTTCCCTGGCCAACAACGAAGCTCAACTACCATCGTGTTACAAGGGAGAGGGGCCAAGAAGTGACTGGCTCTTAAGAGAAGAGTACTCCAGACGAGGCTGGGTGCTGCTGGTGTCACAAATCAAGAGATGACCGTGAGCCCCAGCTGCCTGTTCCTCACCCTCTCTCCTCTGGTCTCTGGACCCCCATCTTTCCTGAGGAGTGGGAGAAGGTAGTACCTCCTACTGCAGGAAGCTCTTCCCCAAGCCCCCAGGCCGAGCTCAGATGCTTCTGTTGTGTCCTGGAGGGCCTGTCCCCCCTCCCCTGCTCAGTGCTGACCCCGGTAGAGTTACCGCCATGGCCTTTTTCCTCGCCATTTGGGGACCCAGAAGCCCAGGGCCAGAACTGCCCTGCCTTTGTGGCCTGGGCTGTGCGGAGCCAGGCGGACATGGGGCAGGACTGAGTGGCCACTGTAGTGTGAGCTCACCAGGGCAGAACCTGGAGCTTTGAGATCTGGAGCAGCCTGGGGCACTGCGTGGGCACAGGGCATGGCCAGCTTGGGACCCTGCTGCAGGCCAGAGACCCAGTCCTCTCAGGCTCAGCACATCTATGGGACCCCCAGGTGAGCAGATAGGGAGGGGATCCCTCTGACCTTTCCGGTGCACAGGTGCTGTAGTTCTGGGTTCAGACTCACCAGCATGGTGACCTGGCCCTAGGGCTGGGGCCGAGAGCTGGCCCCAGCCACCCTTAGGCCACCTTGACGTCTATCATGGCTATCATGGCTATCATGGCTACCCAGCACTTGACAGGCTCAGCTCTGCCCCCTGTACCAGACAGACTGACCTGCACACTGCAGGCATTCCCACTCCCAGGCCCCTTCCCCAGCCCGCTCTTCCCCGGGCTCCAGGCTTTCTGCAGGCCCATCCCCTCTCATCCGACAGTCCCTCACCAAATGCCTGCCCCACCCAGACGTCTGGGTGGGCTGCCCTCCAGGGGAAGACCCAGTGCAGCTCCCTCTTCTTCCAGAAAGCCCTTCTGTTCCCCTAGTCCCACTGCCCCCTCCCTTCACACAACTGTGGGTCAGTTCCTGCTGCTTGAATAGGAATGAGCACATGATGTCCAGGCTGAATTGCTGAGGCCTTTTCATGGGAGAGTTCCTTCCCTGCTTGTTTTTGAGCCCCTTCAGGACAGTGCCTGGGTCCCATAGGTTTTCTGGACCCTCCACAACCCTTCTCGCTGAGCCCTACGTGTCCTACAACCTCAAAGATTATCTGATGACTGCTAATTTATTCCATCATTTATAACAAACACATTCAGAGAGTAGGAGCTGCCCACCTGCTCTGTGCCCACTGTGAACTTCATGCACACACAACACCCTGACGATCCTATGACCATGTCCTGTCCTTGTTCACAAAGGAGGAACATGAGGCTACAGAGGTTAAACACTCAACCTGAGATCCCTCAGCTAAGGCTGCAAGTCTGCCTCACACAGCCCAATCCCACTGACACCCCCGCCCCCCGAGGCTGCCCACCAGGAGACCAGGACATGCCTGCCCTGACAGAGCATCTGTCCACAGATGCTTGTGGACAAAATACCTTCGAACCTTCTCGATGCCCAGCATTGAGAAATCCAGAGACTAGTAAGACATAGCCTCAGACTTCAGGAAACAAAGTCACATTCCCAACACTTAGAGACTTCGGACTGTCCTGAGAACACTACAAAGGGCCTGACAAAGGACGACTTCAAAGACGGAGAGAGAAATGGTGAGCTGAGGCTGCAAGGGAAGCTTTCCAAAGAAGGCAAGCAGACAGGGATGTATGGAGACAGAGAAAAAGAGTGTCCATGCCTGCAGCCAAGCACAGACAAGGCCTAGTGGCAGGAGGCCAGGGCATGTGTGAAGACCAGTAAATGGCATAGGGTGAGCGTATAAGGAAGAGACTAGGGGAAAAAAAAAAAAAAAAGATAAGTGAGTGAACAGGAGAGCTGTGAAAGCCAGGCTAAGGAGTCTGAACTTTATTCTGCAGGCAATGGGGAGCCAAAGAGGGCTTCTGAGCGGGAGAGTAACATAGCCATAGTAACTAACACTGATTATGCATCAGGCACTGCACTGAGCACCCACGTCAATGAGCACTCATTACAGCCCTGGGAGGTGGAAGAAGTGGTCCTGGCCAGCAAGGTGAGGAGAGGCCACAGGATCTGAGACAAGGCACATGTGCAGCCATACCCGAGCCTGCTGCACCCCCAGGTACCCACCTGCTCCTGGGCCCGACTGCCTCCCAGGCACACCAAGTCCTGCCATCCTCCGTAGCCATCCTTGGAGAGGCCACAGGTGGTCCACAGGGTCAGCTTCCACTCGATGTTGGCTGACAGTGACTCTCCACTAGTGATCTCGGCTGTGGCCTGAGTCCTCCTGGGAGGGAAAGCCACAGAGGGGCCAGAGAGAAGGGCTTTTGGCAGGAGATGACCCACCCGCCCCAGCCTTGTAGGAAAAAGATCCTCCCACGTATCATCCCACAGCCTTTCTACTTTTGGCCCCCAAGCCTCTTCTGGTTATTGGTTCTTCCATTTCTCACATCAGCCAGACCAGGGAAGCCTACAAGTCTTGGAAAGAACCTGTCAATCAGGAATCCAGCTTCCTCCTTCCTGAAACCAATTCCCCTCGGCCCCTAGAGCTGCCTCTTTGCTCCAGTCCCCTCACCCATTTTTCAGACCAGACTACAGTCTGAAGGTTAACAGGAAAAGCCCTGGTCCTGAGACCATGGCAGATTCAGGGACCCCCTCAGCACCGAGGTTCGCAAGCCCAGTCCTTTGGAGCCCAAAACCCAACTCACTGCAGCAGTGTCTCCAACAGCTTGGTGACATTGGAAGAGTAATGGAGGACAATCACTGGCCTGAGCAGAAGCTGCGATATATCTAGCTGGAGATGGATAGACAAGGTCAGCCGGTGTTGGTCCCCTCCTCCCTGGCCTGCATACCCCCACGCCTGAACCAGTTTACCTCTCGGACCACGTTGTGGTTCAAGATGAGGAGGAGCAGGGCAGAGGCTCCCAGGAAGAGTGCCCTCCGCATCTGTGAGGGACACAGATAGAAGCGAGCTGACCCCTGCCCACACATCTGTCTCACTACCCATGACCACAGTTCTTAGCTCCTGGTTCTGCAAAGTTTTCCTCCGGATAGATCAGCTGTACATTCCTTCCCCCAGATGTCCTGAGGATCCAAACAATTATGTGCCTTCCCTGGTCCTAGTAGGACAGGCCTGCCCACCAACTCTCAGCAGGAACTCCTCATCTGATACTCTCAGAGCCTGGTGGAGCTTCCTGACTCTGGCCACCTCCCATCTCCCTGCTTTCACTCCATACTGTCTCAATTTTCCAAACTCAGGTCCCTCACCTCACCTAGGCCCCAGGTTTCTCTGCAAGCTCCTTAGGGGCCCACCTAGTAGTCTGGCTCTGGCCTTGAAACCCCTTCCTCCAGACCCCTTCCCCACATACACCCCCTGCACCTGCTGGACCAGGGCCTTGGGATAGGCCTGGGGACCGCTGCCCTGACTCTCCTGGTGCAACTGGGCCGCCTGCTCCTTGCCCACGTATGCCACTGCAATCCAGCCTTCTACGGGTACCTCCTGCTCAGCATCCACGATGTCCATCTGTGGGGTAAGGGACCACAGGCAGAAGGAGGAAGGGGAGGAAGGGGGGTTGGACACACAGGCGATGTAAGGTCAGGGTTTGAGAGCGAGTTTGAAGGGAAGGGCATCTGGATCTCAGGTTTTGGAAGCCGAGGTTTGAGGCCTGGGCAACGTGGGGAGAGGGCGTTGGGAGCCTAGGGCTTGGTCCAGGATAAAGGCCGGATCTGGGTGCGGGATCTACGGCGGGGCGGGGCAGGGCGGGGCGGGCCGGGACCAGATGGCTCGGCTGCGCTCACCAGCAGCAGGCGGCCGCCCAGCGCGGGTGCGGGGTCGACCTCGGGGCCAATCCTGACGCCCTCCAGGACCAGCGCGTCCTGCCGCGGCAGCCTCACGTCCACTCGTACGGCGCGGGCCCCGCCCCGCCCCGCCCCGGCCTCAGGCTCGCTGCAGTCCGCCGCGGCCCCGGGTCCCGCCAGGCCCAGCCAGAGCGGCAGCAGGGGCAGCAGCAGCAGCAGTGGCGAAGGCGGCGGCGGAGGAGGCGGCGGGGGCGACCTCAGCGGAGGGCGAGCAGCGGGGCCCATGACTGGACCCGGCGAGCAGACGAGACACGGGTGCCAAGGGTACCGGCGCTCCGGGGAGCGTAGGGAGCGGGGCCGCGGCCGGACGGGGCGGGGCGCCGGGAGGGGCGGGGCCGGGGCCGGACGGGGCGGGGCGCCGGGAAGGCGGGGCGTCCTCGGCCTCACTGCTGCTAAGACCAGGCCGCGCGCGCCCCCTGGTGGCCGCGGAGAACTCCGGCGCCGGCTGCCGAGGTCGCTGGAGTGGGGCGGAGCCCGGGAAGAGGTAGTCAGCTTGGGGCCTGTCAGACTGGCGGAGACCCGAGCGCGAGCACGGGAGACAGAGGGAGATAGTTAGCAACATGGGGAGGCAGAGGCACGATCAGCGCCCCCAGAAGGGCAGGAACAAGGGACGTTTTGTGGCCTGAAGGCTGGCTGGCCCTTGCTGTGCGCCGGCCTTATGGTCACTTGGTGTGGCCTTGGTCAAGTAACATCCTCATCTTTCTGGGCTTCCATCTCTCCACCAGACCAAACTCCAGGAAACAGAGAACCAAAGATTGGCGGGAGAAGGAGATGGGAGATTGAAACAAGGGTCCCGGAGGGGCAGAAAAGGGGCTGGGGACATTTGCCTGAACAAAGCAGGCCAGACACAGCTACTCGGGGGGCCCAGAGGCTAGGTCTTCAGGCAGGTCACTCTTCTGGGCAGTGAAATGGGCATGATATTAAGAGCAGCACTGCCTCATCTCCAGCAAATAATCTCTGATGCCCACAAGAATGTGAAAAGTCCACACACTGTCCTAAAACTCATCTTTTTCTCAAAGGGCTGTGGCTGCTGGGAATCGCCTTGTCTGAAACCTGAGCCTTTTAAAAAGTGTATCCTGATAAAAGGGTAAAGGCCAGATAAGCCACAGCACTCTTTCCCCCTATAATTTTTTTATGATTTTGTTTATTTATTTGTCAGAGAGAGAGAGAGAGAGCGAGCACAAGCAGGGGGAGCAGCAGGGAGAGGGAAAAGCAGGCTCCCCACCGGAGAGGGAGCCCGATGCAAAGCTCAATTCCAGGACCCCCCTCCATTATGACCTGAGCTGAAGGCAGACACCTACCTTAGTCACCCAGGTGTCCCTCCCCCAATATTTTTTTAAGGAAAATTTCAAACATACTGAAAAATGAAAAGAATTTTATAGTGAACACCCATATAACCCCTAATGTTGAATTGTCAAGGGACTCCTGAAGAATAAGATGGAGAGAACAAGAGAATCTGATGTAAGTCCAAAGACAGACAAATGGGGCATGAAACAGAAAAGCCAGAAACCGGCCTACACACAGAACTGTGGCTTTGTCCGAGGGACCACTGCAGTTGGAGAGAGGAGCCATATTATGGACTACTTGACAAATTGTGCCAAGGAAATGAGTTAACCATAACAAAAAGCAATGAAATTGGACCTCTACTGCACATTGTACCGGAAAAATCAATTCCATGTGAATTAAAGATCTAAATATGAAAAGCTATATTTAAGCATTTTTAGAAAGAAACGTAGAAGACTATCCTGTTTACTTCAAGGTCAGGAGAGATTTCTTACTATATAAAAACAGATTATAAAGGAAAAGATTGAAGAAATTAATCTGCAATAAAATGAAAAAAACCTTATAGTAAAGTGGTAGGGAAAGCAACAAACTGGGAGAAGGTATTTGCAACCAAATTATTGCTATGCAGAATATACAAATGTGTAGATAAGGGCCCAAGATGCAAGTAAGCATTTGACAAATAAGAAAACAACAATGGCCAATAAATTTGAAAAGATCCTCAACCTAATTACTAATTAAGGAAATAAGAGTTAAGATCACAACTCGTCAGTAGGAGAAGAGAGAAATCTGTGGTACGTTCATATGTAAAATATCATGTAATAGAGAAAAACAAATGGTTTAGTTGTGTGTATCATGGTGGATAATTCTAACAGAATGCTTAGCACAAAAAACAAGTCTCCAAATAATTCATATGATTTAAACTCAAAAACATCAGTATTTATAGCAACAGTACACGAAAATCAGTTGTGTATCTCTATGCCAGCAATGAACGATTTTAAAAGGACATTAAGACAACAATTCAATTTACAACAGTTGCCAAAAAAAACCAAAAAACAAAAAACCCACCTGGAAATAAACTTAGGCAATGAGCTGAAAGATCTGAGCACTGAAAACTACAAAACATTGCAGAAATAAATGAAAGAAGATCCTAAATAATGGAAAGACATCCCTGTTATTGGATTGATAGACTTAGTAATGTTAAGATGGCCACACTACCCAAAGCAATGTACAGATTCAGTGTATTGAAATTCCAATGATCTCTTTTGAAGAAATGGAAAACCCATCCTGAAATGTACATGGAGTTGGAAGGAGCCCTGAATACCGTGGACAAAAAGAAGAACAAAGAGTACTAACACTTCCTGATTTTAAAATGTACGACAAAGCTACAATAACCAAAACAGTGTGGTTCTGGTGTAAAGAGACTCATAGATCAATGGAATAGAATTGACAGTCCAGAAATATGCCCAGACATCTATGGCTGATTGATTTTCAACAAGGGCACCAAGACTATTCAATAAGGAAAAGAATAGTCTCCTTAACAAATGGTGCTGGGACAATTGGACAGCTACACGCAGAAGAATGAAGTTGGACTCCTACCTCACACCATATACAAAAATTAACTCAAAGTGGATCAACGGCGGGAATGTAAAATGGTGCAGCAGCTGTGGAAAATAGTATGGTGGTTCCTCAAAAAATTAAACATAAAATTACTATATCATCCAGCAATTCCAACTTCTGGGTATATATCCAAAACAAATGAAGACAGGGACTCAAACAGATACTTGGACACCAACATTTATAGCTGTGTTATTCACAATAACTGAAAGGTGGCAGCAACTGAAATGTCAATTGATGGATGAGTGGATAAATTTTGATATGTCCATATGATGGGATATTGTTTAGCTATAAATAGAAATGAAGTCCTGACCCATGCTACAAGATGGATGAACTTTGAAAACATTATGCAAAGTGAATTAACCCACACACAAAAGGCCTAGATGTCAAATGCTAGATCCAGAATAGATAAATCAGTAGAGAGAGAAAACAGATTGGTGGTTGAAGGGAAGGGGAAATGATAAGTAACTGCTTACTGGGTACAAGTTTTCCTTTTGGGGTGATGAAAGTCTTTTGGAATCAGAGGTGCTGGCTGCATAACATTGTGATGTACAATACTTTGTACTGAATTTTTTTTTACTTGAAAATGGTTAATTTCATGTTATGTGAATTTCACTTCAATTAAAGAAAAAAAAAAACATGGCAGACCAACTACATTTTGAAGAGAGAAATTCATCTGTAACAAAACTATCAAGAAAATCAAGGGACTGAGAAGTACAGACATCCGTTCACCAGGTGGGATATAATTGGGGAAGGGCACCCAGGAGTGTTCTGCTTAAGTCATGTGGGTGTTTCTTGTATCATTCTTTATTCTTCGTGCTAATGTTTTTTCATACCTTAAGCAATCTCTCTTTGTAAGTTGCAAAAGGCACTCTGCAGGTCCCTAGGTGTCCATGGAGAGTCTTGCTTCTCCAGGTCCGTGAATGTCCCAGTCCATCTATCAGCCCCAATGACAGGGTTGCAAGGTCATACCCTATAATCAGTGAGGCTGTTGGCTCCGCTGTCTGCCTATCCCTATTGCTACAGCTTGTTCCCTAACCCCATCCTGCCCACTTAGGCAAAGGGTCCTCTCTGTCCCTTTAACACACACACACACACACACACACACACACACACACACACACACAAAACAATGAGGCACAGACCCTTGCCTGGAACAAGCTTCTGTTTCCCACATGAATATCCACATCCTAGCTTTCCATCAGTGGGAGCCTGAGGTGTCCTGTAAACTTAGTGAGTAACCAAAGTAACTCTGTGGTCTGTCCTCCTACCGGGGAATGGTTAGTTATCCCAGAAGGAACAAGTGCTTGGAGAGATAGTCTAAATGTGGCAGGGCCCTTCTGCTATAGAGAAAGAGTGTAGATCAGAGCTGCCATTGGAGGGAGTATTAGCCCAGGGACAAGGCAGCAAAGGCCAGGAGACTGATAGCAGGGAATGAGTGCTGGGAGAGCATGTGAGGAAGAGGTGACTAGAGGACCACAGAGGGAAGGACGAGATCCCAGCTGGGAGTAGCAGGCCTGGTGCTGAACCTCGGCCTCCCTGCTCTCAGGGCTGGGCAGACAGGATGCTCAGCCCAGTGGGCCCCTCCAGAGGAGCCAAGCCCCTAGATCCCAGCTAGCTTCCCTTCTGGGGCTGAGTGGGGAGCTGGCATGGACAGGGCTGTTACTCTTTCTGCTGTGTTCCTCCCAGTAAGCCACTTCCTTTTTCTTGCCTCATGTCCCCAGCTGTAAAGGAAAATGAGAGTTGGACCAAACGATTTGGGGGCAGGGGGTCCTTTCACCAGACATGCTGTGATTCCAAGTGACTTGTGCCTTGGATTACAAGGTTCCCTGGCCCTGGGCTGGGCCGTGAACTGGGTGGAGGAGGCCCCAGTGTCCCGTCTCCTTCACCCCCTAAAGTTGCAGGAAGACCTAGGAAGAAAGGAAGCTGTTAATGAAAGTGTGAGGCATGGGCTGTGTTACCGAAGTGGAACAGGCTTGAGGCAGTAAAATGTTCTAGAATTGACACCAGGAATAGAGTATGTGGTAAGGCCAGTGAATTCCATGGGCTTGTGCCCACGGTGTCTCTTCCTCTGCTGTGAAATGAATTCTTCGCTGTGATGCCAGGCTGTGCATAAAAATGGACAAAGCATTGCGTGAGCGATGCTGGAAGTGGGATGAAGGCAGAAAGGCAAGTCCATATCCAGAATCTGGGTCTGCCCCCTCCCCCCCACCTCCCCAGCTGCGAGCACCCTCCCAGATGGAATAGGGCCAATGCAATCAAGCTGCCACCAGGTGGCAAGATAGTCCCCAGGGAATGGGACCACGCAGGGGCCCAGTTTTGGGCTCTGCTCTTTTTACAAAGGGCCGTCAGCTAAACAACTCCCAGCTCCTAGGAGTGCAACCCACCCCTACAACCGTGGGGGCTTTCAGGAACAGTGACAAGGAGAGAGCTAGGCTGGCGACTGTTATTTTGAGACCCCAGAGATCCTTGAGGTCCTTCCCCCTAATCGGCATGAGCCACAGGATGTATAACAGATTTTCTTAGAAAAACCTTAGATCTGGGGGGCTGGGTTGCTCAGTTGGTTAAGCATCTGCCTTTGGCTAGGGTCATGATCCCAGCGTCCTGGGATCAAACCCCGCATCAGGCTCTCTGCTCTGCATGGAACCTGCTTCACTCTCTCCCTCTGCTGCAACTCCTGCTTGTGTTTTTTCTCTCTCTCTCTTGCTCTCGCTCTCAAATAAATAAATAAAATCTTTTTAAAAAAGAAAAACCTTAGATTGTCTCTTGGTTGCTTAGTTCCACTGCTTTTTCCCTTTCCTCACCTGGATGTCCAGAGAGGGGTGGTGACATGCCCAAGATCACACAGGGCAGGTACAGAGTAGCAGCAGATAACTGTGGTTTGGGAGAGAGGAAGAGCTACTGAGTGGAGGGGTGGCCAGGGGCCTGTCTGTCCCTGGGCCCAGCCCTCAGGGGGCAGAGTGAGTGTTGGCTCATCTGGGCACTGGACATGGAACAGCTCCTGCCCTTTAGAATAGCTAGAAAACCATAACTACATATACAAGCAAGGTCATTTCAGACCACGGTAAATGCCACACGAAGGAGGTAAAATAGCATGGGGAGAGGGAGTTGCTGGGGGCTGCTTCAGCTTCAGTACCAGGGGAAGAAAGGCCTCTCTGAGAGGTGGTGTGGGGGGTAAGAATGGCAGGTATATCAGGGTTGGGGGGGGGGGGGAGAATAGGAAGCACAAGTGAAAACAGCTGATATGTTTACTCTGTTCCGCACTAATAAAGGCCCTTCGCACTAATAAACTTGTTTAATCTCATTACAGCCATATGAGGTAGTAAGATTATCATCGCCATCTTATGGAATGAAAATTGAGGCATGGCAGTCAAGTAACCGTGGTATATGTTGGAATCAGAACCTGAACCCAGGTAGTCTGACTCCAGAGTCAGGAGGGCTCATCCCCCACTGTTCTGTTTCTCAAAGTCACTGACCTACACTGAACAAGTCGGGTGGTAGAATCTGGATTCCAGGGGAGCCTGGGTGGCTCAGTCGGTCGAATGTCTGCCTTTGGCTCATGTCATGATCCTAGGGTCCTGGGATTGAGCCCCGCATCTGGATCCCTGCTCCTCAAGGAACCTGCTTCTCCCTCTCCCTCTGGCTGCTGCTCTCCCCCTGTCTGTGCTTTCTCTCTCTGTCTGTCAAATGAATAAATACAATCTTAAAAAAAAAAAAAAAGAATCTGGATTCTATTTCAGATGCAGGGTACAGGGCTAGAAATGAAAACCCACTCTTCCCAAGAGAGGTCTCCAGGCTCATGCTAGCCAGTCCAGAGCCTGGACAAGGTCTCCAGCACCCTTCCTGCCCTCCTCTGCCCTCCCCTCCACTCCAGGGGAGTCCGGAAGTCCCTGCTCCCTGCCCCCAGCTCTGGGTTCACAGTTAATTGGGCCACCTCATTCTAAAGGGATTTGACTCCCTGAGACAACTGGAGACCGGTGAGAAAGGGCTTAGGGATTAGACAGTGATAGCCAGGAAGGTAAGGGACTTAATTAGAGGGGTTTGGGTGTGGGAAGTGGGGCGGGGAGGGGATTTGTGTCTTTGCAAAGCCAGGGTGGACTGCGGAAGTGACAAGGAAGTGGGCTCCTTGGGAGGAGCCTGGAGGCAGGCTCGGTTTCTCCTGTTCTCTTGTGCCTTCTGAAAAAACACATAATAGTACTAATAATTCTCCACTTTGTGCACCCATCACTTTTCCAGCCATTATTCACCTGGAATTCTCACAGCAGCCCCCAGAGAGAGGCAAGGATTATTTTTCTCCCCAGATAACAGGAACCTGGAGAAGACAGGTAACTTTGCCCCGCCCATCCCCCAGCTGGGGTTTGGTGCCTGGCCTCTAGCTCCAGGTCCATGATTGCTTCATTGGCTCTCATGCATTGCCTCAGGGGGAGACCCCAGAAAGAGCCAAAGAGCTACCAAGGAAGAATGAAGTCATTCATTCAGTGCCATGGCTGCCACCTCTGCCACTGAAGTTTCTGAAGACCCCTGCCCTCCTCACTGGGGGTTGGGGAGGGTGGAAAAGAGTTAGGGAATAAAGGGATTGCCCTCCTCTATCCTGGGCAGCAAGGCAAGGCTGGGGCTGGAACATGAGGGGCCTGATTAGGGGCTCCTTATCCCACCCCTCTCCTACACATACCCCACCCTCCTCAAGAGAGACTCATTTGCCAACCTCCACCCTTCAAAAGCACTCTCCACCTGCAGTCTGAAGGTATCCTGACTGAGGTTCCAGTTCGGTTCCACACCAAGGATGCTGAAGCCCCTGAAGGAGAAGGATCTGCCCACTTCCACGGCTCACACAGAACATACTCAGCTCAAGCTTCTTGGAATAGCCCCTCCCCATCGCTCAAAGTCCCTCCTGACACCTGCCCTCCTACATGCATGTGCCCCTAAGTGCTGATTCTTTATCTGACCCCGTCACTTATCTAGCCCCTCTCACTTATCCACAGACCAAGCTCAGGCTGGGCATGCCCCCAATCTCGAGACTGTGTGATCCCGGAGGGCAATTTTCCTACTCCAGGACTTCCAAAGTGTTCAGTGAAATATGTGAAGGAAGGAAGGGAGGAAGGAGTGAGTGGTTTCCAGGCCTCCTGTCCCCTCCAGTGTGGCCAACTCCTGCTTAGTCATCAGGTCTCTGGGGAACCTGAGATGCCCGCCCCCCTTGACCCGGATGGGGAGCTTCCTGACTGCACCAATATGGCAGCACCAGTCGCACTGGGCTGGAATGACCTGTTGCCTTAGCCATCTCCCCGTGGACCAGGAATTTCTTAAGGGCAGGGCCTGGTCAGCCTCCTTCCCCCAGGTATCCCTGTGCCTGGCACCATACCTTCTACTTAAATACTTTTGGAGCGAAGGAATGAAAGGTGCTCTGGATCCCAGCTCCAGTTAGGAGCTGAAGCCTAAACCACCTGGAGGAGAGTGAGGGCAGGTACAGAAGTGAGCCCATCACTGTCACTTCCTCATTCTACTGCTGTTACGGCCATGTCATCCCGGGGAGGGTGGATTTCTTCATTCCTTCCCCACTTTGTTGGAAAGAAACTTAAGGCAGCTGAAACCCCACATGGCAGGACTGGGATAAGGAGAGGAGGCAAGGAGGCTGGAGTCAGGGTCCTTCTGCACGGTTGCCTGCGAGCACAGGGTTTTTCCAGAGAGTTCTGCCGTCCTGGCCCATGGAAGTAGAGTGTTCCACAAATATTTGTTGAAGGGTTTGAAAGACTGTTTTCTCCGATTCTCGAACCACTGTGCCAATCTCGGCACCACCCCCTTTCCCTGAAGGCACCAGAGAATCAGGACAAGGTCCCCCAGGGGACTCTGATCTGGAGGTCAGTGCCCTTGTTTTGGAGAAGAGTCATCCAAGGTCCAGAGGCAAAGGCAGGTAGCCCAGAGGAACACCCCTTTCCTCCCCAGTGCTCACTGCTAAATAGTCACTGAAGCACATTCGCTTGAGAACATGGTTGAAAGCCCGGCCCTGGACTCCCAGTCCAGTGCTCCCACCTGATCCCACAGCCACCTCCTAGAGGTATCTCAGCCCACTACCTGGCAAGACTAGAACCATTAGTTAGCCCATGCTCCTCCTATATCTCCTAGGCCTGGCAGCCTTCTTTCAGGTGTAACACTACCTTGCCTGGCAAGTTATACTCCACACAGCACTCTGGTTACAGAGCTGGAAAGTGGTAGAACTTGGATCTCACCTGCGGCCTGCCTGACTGACAAGGCTGGGCTCTTCCTGTCGGGCCAGCCTGTTACCTGACAGTCAACCACTGCAACACAGAGCAGTCGGTGTCAAGGTTGGGAGAGAGGGGCTGCTGTTTAGTAGGGCTCATGTTGGATTGGTTAGATCATGGAGAAGTTCCTGGAAACAGCATTTGAACAGGGCTTTGAAGATCAGGGAGGATCTGGCAGGAGGAAACAGGAGAGGGAAGTAACTATGACAGAGGCAGGAGGGCCAAGGAATGTCTGAGGAATAGCAGGGAGCTTCTTTGACTAAAATGAAAGTGTGTTGGGGACGAGTGGGTGGCTTGGTTGGTAAAGCATCTGCCTTCAGCTCAGGTCATGATCCTGGGGTCCTGGGATCAAGCCCTGCGGTGTGGCTCCCTGTTTAGTGAAGAGCTTGCTTTCCCCTCTGCCCCTCCCCCCTGCTCATGCTCTCTCTCTCTCTCTCTCTCTCTCAAATAAATAAATAAAATCTTAAAAAAAAAAAAATGAAAGTGTGTAGAGGGGAAGAGTGGCAGTTGAGGCCCACAAAGGATGCTGAGACAGGATAGGCCTTGGCCTGGAATGCAAGTTGGTGAGATTGTGCTGACTCCTGAAGGAGCTAGGGAGCTACTGCAGATTCTTGAGCAGGTGAACAACATACCAAGCAGGGAGTGAGACTTGCAGGACAGGGGTAGGGGATGAGAGGAAAGGTGAGGATATGGAGGAGGGACTCTCTCTTAGTAACCAGCTCAAAGGAGGTGACCAGATTATTGGTCTAGGATTTATATTATCAGATTAACTAGCTGTTCCATAGTGGGCCAGAGCTAGGTAAGTTTCAGTGGAGGAATCAGGCAGTCACAGGATCTGAGAAAGGCAGACTGGAAGAAAGGTACTTCACTTAGACCTTTATCGGGGGTAATTCTAGATTCCCGGAGGCTTGTTTAGGGCTGAGGATGACTTCCTGCTGGGTGAAAGTTTTCCTTGTGCTTTCCTGGGGAGCCTGTGTAGGCAACTCCCAGGCCAGTCCATGCTGCAGCGGGTGTGGGTGCCTGGAAGCACTTGGCCCAGAAGCCAGAGACTTGGGTGCAAGTCCTAAATCAGTATGTACTCTTACAGGATGGCCCCCTTCCTAGGTTCCTCAATAAATCACCTGACTTAGAGGTTCACCACAGGCTTAAATGAAAAGCTAGATTGGAAAGTAACTTGCAGAACTATAAAGCACCATGAAAGGGCTATTGTTCTATTTTGAATAGGCCCTACCTCTTGCCCTGGAAGGGTCTTATATAAAGATTTCAGCCACGTGTTCAACAAGGAAGGCAGCCATGCCTTCTGCCTTAAGCCAGAAGCCCATGCAGGATTCCTTAACTAGGGAAGAACTGCAAGGACAGCTAAAAACTTCTCTCAGGGGTGAGGGGATTCAGCAACAGGGCTGAGTCGAGACCCTCAGCTCTGTGCACCTCGAGGCAGACCTTCACTGTGTGGACCATTTCAGGTGCACAGTCCTCCCAGCGACTCTAGCACGCCTGCTATAGCCTGCCTCTGCCTTCTGACCCAGAGAGTCTGGGATCATCCTGCTTTCTATGCCCTTGGAGACCTGAGTTGTAGAGCTGGCAGGGGCCTCCCCACCCACTCCCCCTTGAGAGGTGAGATGCCCTTGGGCTCCTGGCATGAATTCCTTGGGCTCTGTGTGAATTCCAGGCTGTAAGTGGAGGCCTTCCATGCACCAGGAACCAGGCAAAGCTCTCCACAGCTGTCATACCACTCAGGATTCGGGGCCATGCTCTCTCTGGGTCTTTCCATGGCTGTTAAGTGAGGTGAGCTGCCGCATCCCTGAATGATCTGTGCTTGTATCTCCTCCCCAGGGCTCCCTCAGCACCTGGCTCTGTGCCTGTTGGAGCATTTCTTGCATTCATTCATTCAGCATACATTTCTTGTCAGTCCCTGTGTGTAGGCTGCTGTTCTGGGGGTTGGGAGCTTGTGGGGATTCAGGGCCTTTTGCCCAAGGACCTCACACTCTAGCAGGGATGATGCTGCTAAGCAGGGCCACACAGGGTCTCTCTGTGGGTCCTCCCTGCCTATTCTTCCTCTGCTTCCCGTCAACCATCCACACTTGGCTTATGCCATTGTGCCAGCAGGGAATGAGTGGATTTCCTTTCCCTTTCCTTCCTACCCCATATTTTAGGGCCCAGCTCCAATGCCACTCACTCCACATAGCCTTCTAGGGTTCTTAGAACACAAAGCAAATTCACCTCTTTTAACCTCCCAAGTACTTACTCTCTTTGACACATTTATCTCTCTTATATTCTGGATGATGGTGCCATATTTTACCTCTGGGAGGGCAAGGTAGTGTCTGATTCATTTCAGGGTTCCCAGAACAGTGCCTAGGGCCTGGCACACAATAAGAGGAAAGAATGGCCCAGGGCATGTGAACAGCTACTATCATGGAGGTAACAATAGAGTATGTGGTTGAACTCAGAAAGGAGGAAATGGCTTCACTGGATAAGGAAGGGGCTGTGAGGCATGGCAGGACAGTCAGAGGGCATGGAGGCATCCATCACACAAGTCAGACTTGCAGTTACAGGAACCCACAGCTCTAGCCTCCGGGCAGGAGCAGGGGAAGCAGGTAAGCGGACCGCAGGGTGGCTTTCACTGAGTTTTCCTGCGACTTCCTGCATGTTCACCCTACCCAGAGGCCAAAGCCTGGCCAGGCAGGGGGCAAAGGGAGGCTGTGCAGGGCGGAGTAGGGCGGGATCACAGACCTGAACCCTTGGCTAGGCACCACCTGTGCTGACCGACTTAGGTACAGTAGCTCACTTGATCCTCTCAAGCTGACTTGAAATCAAATCACCTCCTGTGGAGTGATCGAAGCAGCTCAGGTTCACAGGAGTGAAGCCGCTTGCTGGAGTCTGACAGACGGAAGTGGAAGATGTAGGGTTCAGACTCAGGCCTTCTGACTCCAAAAGAGAAAGCCCTCCTACCTTCGAGGAGGGGTGGGTGTGAGCATCTCAGGAGCAGCTCTTCGAGAGCTGGGAAGGTTGGAAGCAGAGGTCAGGGCCCTGGGTGGGGAGAGGGGGTCTGTGCTTGCTTGTCCCTTAGGCCTGACTGCCTCACAGGTGGAGGGGAATGCCTGTCAACACGGAGAGGCTCCAAAGCTGGGTTGGCAGCAGTGGACCAAAACTTGAGGCAAACAGGAAAAGAGCAAGGATCCCGGGGAGAAATGGCCAATACCACAGTCCATCACAGGGCGCAGATCGATGCTAGGCTTCAGGACTTGTGTCCCCCCCCCCCCCACCCAGTGGCACAGGGCAAGCTCCCTCCCATCTGGGAGAGTGAGGTTCTGGACTATGGGACCCCAACTCGGGAGAGCTCATTAGATAGCATCTCAACGGGGAAACTGAGGCCCAGGGAGCACAGGTGTCTCATCCAAGGTCAGAAAGCGAGCTAAAGAGAGATTTGAGACTAGAACCCAGATTTCCTGACTTTCTAATGTCCACTGGCCTCAGCCCGGGTGGGCACTCCTGCTCGCCTTCTGCCAGGGTCTCCGCCTTCAGGAGGACAGAGACGGACGCGCCAGAGGCTTCCGCGCGCGGCGCATCCCTCCCCACTCCACCCCTCGGGATCCTTTAAGAGGCGGGGCTTGGCCGCCCGCCCCGCGGCCCCGGCAAAAGGCTGGGACTTTACTCCGGCGGCGGAGAACGAGCCCGTGCTCCATCAGCTGCCGCAACCGCCGCGCCCCGAGCCCGAGCCACGATGAGCGGCAGAGTCGGCGATCTGAGTCCCAAGCAGAAGGAGGCACTGGCCAAGGTGAGACGTCCCCCGCCCACCCCACCCCCCGGGCCCCCCTTCGGGCCAGGGCCTCGCCCTCCGGCTGCAACGAGCCGGGAAGGGGCCGGGGCGGGGGGCGGGCGACCGTGCGGGACAGGCGGACGGAGGAGGGAGCTGCGGCCCGCGGCACCTGACGCCTCGCATCCCTCGTCCCAGCGGCCCGCCGCACCCCCCCTGCGGGGGCGGGGGGAAGTTTGGCTATCCCAGCCTAATCCCTGAGCGAGCCCTTGGTGCCACCTGGGAAGAAGCGGTTGCTTGGAAGCCCTCGGAGGCAGCCGAGGGCACAAAGGCAATATTCATTCTGGAAACTGGCAGCCGGGCCCTGGGGGCCGGGGCAGGGTAGGGCTTCGGGTTTCCTCCCATTTCCGGGAGGTTTTCCTCTTGTAGGGGCACTAGGCACCACAAACAGGCCCCTGACAGCTCCTTAGGACACTTGGAGAGCCCCTGCTGGGGCACCAGGTCTCTCTGCTACCTTGGGAAAAGCCGTCCTCCTCTGTGTGCTGCTCGGTAAAAGGAAATGAGAGGTTGGACCCCACGATGCCGAAGGGAGCACCCTCATGTGTGAAGCCTGGGATCCTATGGGTGACTCATTGGGTTGAGGTTAGTTTGAGTTCAGACCAGGCCTCCCCTGACCAACAATTCAGGCCTCTCCCTGGCTGGCAACTTGGGCAGAGGCTCTTCAGAAGGCTGGGAGGTAAGCCTGGCTTTGCCTGGGCACTTGGGCAGAGGAGGGGGCAAGAGTTTGAAGGCTGGAGCCTCTGTCCACCAACTGCATCTACTCTTTGTTGCCCTGTAGGAGAGGGGAGGTTGGCTGTACTGGGACCCAGAATTGATGGGGTCTGGTCTCCAGGTTAGGGGGCTCCACAGCCAAGGAGTTCTCCATTTCTGGGGGGACAGATGTCTCTCTTGCCACACAGTGGGGCTGAGGCACCAACCCCACGAAGGCTTTGCCCCAGGCTGGGCCTTCCCCCATCCTGGTGAGGCTGGATAGGGAGGCTTCAGATTTTACTGCTGACCTGCAGGGGAAGTCAGGCAGAGGAGGGGATTAGGTGGTGATTAAACTGGAAACCAGGGGCTGGGTTAGGGTCCTTGGTGAGGGGCTGCTTCAGGCCTGGGCCCTGGAGGAGCAGTTTCCCTGGGAGTCCAGGAGCTGTTAGGGGATGTGGTGGGAAGATCTGTGTCCCTGGCTGACCTCAGCAAGGGACAGAGGTGGCAGGTCCTCATTGGTCCCCTCCTGGGCTGCCCTGTAGGTCGGTGACTACAAAAAGGTGAGGGGTGGGGAGCAGGAGGCATGGGGAGAGCATGGGGTGTGTGTGTGTGCTCACCTACAGGGCAATGAGCAGTCGGAGGTGGATATAGTCATCCGTTGGGGTCACTGTCCGTTTCTCTTGTTTGGTACTCCCTGACCTTTCCCCCTTCGTGGCTTCCTGTTGAAACTGTTCCCTCCCACCTGGTTTGTCCTCCTCCCTCCTTCTGCTACCTTTGAAGTCCTTCAGGCACAACATAAACTTTTTTCGAATAGGATGAGACCACCGTCTTCCTGGGCCCGTCACCATCAGACTCTTCCTTCCCTCGCTTCCCCAGCCCATTGCTCACCAGTCCATGACCATGGGGCAGAAGACTACAGTGGAAAGCATGCACCCTCTTGCCTTGGACAGACGTGGGGCAGGGGGCAGGGTGGCATCCCAGCCCTGCTGATCACTAGCTGTTCAACCTTGGGCATGTTACTTAGCCTCTCTGAGCTCTAATTTCTTCATCTGTAAAATGGGGACAGTAGTACCTCTAGGGACTCTGAGTGAGGCATGAATAAGATAAGTGCCAAGTTCAGTGCTGGGTACACAAGGAATGCTTGGTGAACAGACATCTTTGATTGTGGCACATCCCCAAGTGTCTACTATCACAGTTAGCAGGGATAGCCTATGGCTGCCTGCCACACTGGAGTGTGGAAGGGCGTACAGACAGGCAGGGGTAATGTGTTACTCCCTTCCCGCCACCTCCTTGCTATCCACCAGGGCAACTGAGTACACCCATGTGCTCAGCCAGTGTCTGCAGAGTTGACCCGTGTTGAGGCGGGGTCCAGCTGAGTCCCTATAGAGAACCCTGGGCAGGGGGTGGTCAGGGAGGGGACCTGCCACTCACCCTCCTACCTCTCCCTACAGTTTCGGGAGAATGTCCAGGATGTGCTGCCCACCCTGCCGAATCCAGATGACTATTTTCTCCTGCGCTGGCTCCGAGGTGAGGGAAGAGGGGCTGTGGGAGGCTGGGGCAGGGTCTCATTCTGGGCAGCAGAATGGTACCCCCGGAAACCCTGCCCCTCGCAATCTGAGAATCTGGAGAATTCAACCATTAGAACCAAGAGAGCCTCGTGTAGTTATATAACCTTGACCCTCCTATTGGGTGGAATAACAACAGTGGGACTCAGCGAGCTGAAGTAACTTGCTCCAGGTCACACAGCACCTGAGCCACAGGCAGAGAGAAGGTGGTACGTGGTGGGCTGACTCCCAGCCCAATGCACTTTCCTTTCCTTCCATAAATCCTCTCTCCTGGTGGGCTTGGGGAAGTAGGTTGAGGAAAAGCCTAGGAAGACCCAGGTGTGTGGGAAGTCAAAGGGAGAACCAAGTTTTGAACCAGAGTGCAGATCCATAGGAGAGGCTGGCCTCCTCTGGGGCCTTTTGGGGATGGCAGGCCAGCTGTTTTAGCAGCTTGCTGGAGGAGCAGAGTGCATTGGGTGGAGATTGTGGGGGGCACTCAGCCTGACCTCTGTTGACAAGATTCTGCTCGAGCCACCACCCAGCTCCAGAGCCCCACGTTCAAGTTCCAGCTCTGTCCTGGCCTGGCTGTGGCAGGTGGGCCAGGAGTGCACATCTAATTTAGGAACTACATCTAGTTCCAGTAGAACAAGACCAGATGGGGTGCCCTGCCTATCGCAAGATGTAACATGACAGAACCCTGCCTGTGCTAATGAAGGGTACAGCTTTCTCCTCACATCAGAGTCCAACTTAAATCCCTGTCCCGACTCCTGAAATTTCCCCTTTCTTTTTTCTCTTCTCCTCTCCTGTGGTTCGAGTCATGCACCACCCTCTCCAGTTCCTGTGACACAGTTTTTTTTCTTTATAGAAACTTTAATACCAGACATTGAAATAATAGAGAAAATTCTACCGCGTAAGGTTGGTAGAGAGTTGGTTGTGTTGTAGGACGATAGCCCCAAATATTAAAGTACACATCATGCCTGAGTATGTATAGACACAGGCACACATATGCATCCCCTAGGGGTCCTGGGACAGGTGAAGGGATGTATTTTTCTTTTCTGCCCAGAAATGGAGCTGGTACACTCTGGGGAACTGCTAGTAGGCACCCCAGGGCAGGAAAGCCAGGAAAGCCATGGGGGGTTCCGTGTGCCTCTGGAAGTGCCACTTGCCCGATCCCCCCACAAATGTTGTGAGACGCCTCCCCCCTCCCCCCAACCCCCTCCCCCACTCCAGCCCACTCAGATTGGGTTGGAGGGG
Organism: Mustela nigripes; assembly: GCF_022355385.1. Lineage (NCBI taxonomy): Eukaryota > Metazoa > Chordata > Mammalia > Carnivora > Mustelidae > Mustela > Mustela nigripes. The sequence goes on from NC_081564.1 coordinate 22,775,900, forward strand.
CAGTAGGGGGGCGCAGTGGAGCCAGTCGAGGGCTGGAGGATATTTTGGTCCAGCATTTGCTGAAGGACTGTAGCTAGAAGCGGGTGGGTAGGCAGCGTGGGAAGGTTGTGCTGCCTTAAAGGGCCAGCTGCAAGATGATCAAAGACACCACCGGGCTGCTGGTAGGTAGAGACGTGTGGTTTCAGAGAGCTGAACAATAACACAGCCCTTTTATCTTGGGGAGGCTGCCTGGGCTCCTGGCAGTTGGTTTCCCTGACATTCCCAACTCTGCAGTCCTGGGATAACCCCTCTCTTTGCAAGAATATCAAAGAGTATTGTCATCCTCTTTTTGCCAGTTGAAGCATTGGAGGCTCAGAGAGGGGAAGGCACATCCTGGAAGGCACACATCTAATGAGGAGCAGAATCTGGGTGGAAACCTAGGGCCTCAGAGTCCCGGGCCAGCACTCTCTCCTTTAAGCCATGGCTGCCCCCTGCCCCGCCGCCCCGCCCAAAGCCAAGTTTGGCCTCTTCAGACAGAGGAAGTGTCTCTTCACTACTTTACTTGCGCCTCACATTTCCTGGGCAGGAGCTCGGGCCTTGTCAGACTCTACTGTGAATTTCAATTAGGGTTTTTGTTGCCCTTTTTTTAATGGAAACCTTTTCCCTCTCTACCTTTGCTTCTAAAGGAAACATTTTCAAAGTGCATGCCAACAGAATGCCTTTCTCTAACCTAGGTGTGAGCTCAGGCTTTCACTCTTGGCCCCTTTCCCCTCACATGGGTTCCATTTTCTGCTCCCCGCATCCACCCCCTGGCCCCCGCCCTGAGAGCAGGCACAGAAGTCTTTACTGCTTTCCCCTGACTGGGGCTGAGCTCTGGGCTTCCCAGCAAGGTCCGAAGGCCAGATGAAAACCCACAGGCAATAGCAACTGTGTGCATATTGGGGAGATAGGGCGTTGTCAGGGAGGTAGGGGGCAAAGCAGGTTGGAGTCTCCTTCACCAGGACTCAGAAGTTATCAAATCAGGACCCAGGACAGCTGCTCCTAGGTCATCTCTGACATTGACCTAAGCCCCCAACCAGGGCACAGGAGCCCTGGAGAGGCCTGACTCAGCAGGCATAGGGAGGCATTGGGCCAGATACTGCCACGGCCAAGTGGCAACTCGGGGAGGGTTTTCAAAGAAGACCCTGGGGGCACCTGGGTGGCTCAGTGGGTTAGGCCGCTGCCTTCGGCTCAGGTCATGATCTCAGGGTCCTGGGATCGAGTCCCGCATCGGGCTCTCTGCTCAGCAGGGAGCCTGCTTCCCTTCCTCTCTCTCTGCCTGCCTCTCTGCCTACTTGTGATCTCTCTCTGTCAAATAAATAAAATCTTAAAAAAAAAAAAAAGAGAGAAGACCCTGGCTGTTGGAGCTTGGCAGATACGGGTGAACTGGAGAGCTGTCTGGAGAGAGGGGGGCTCACGCTTTACTGCCACTCCTGTTCCTATGGACCACGCCCACTTTCACAGACCAACTGGGCTCCCCCATCATGACAGTAGGTTACTTTTTTTTCCATGTGTTTCTAGATCATATAGATGATTCAGTTGGTGATGTGGAGTATCTTGTCCAAGGTCAGACTGGGAGAATGGGGACGGGCTGAGAGTCAAACCCAGATTATATGCCTCTACAAGGTGCCCCTCGCTGCCACAACAGTGCGTGCAAGATTGCCAACAAAAGAAACTTCCTAGGAGTAAAGGCCGTTCAGTTCTATAAATGGGTGTCCAGCAGTGATGATGATGGGCATGGCATTGGTCAATCCACAGATGCACCCTTTGGGTGCAGGACAGTGGAGTTGATTTCATGATAGCAGAGTCAGGGAATATGCTTGGCCACTCCCAGAGATCAGTGATTAAGGGACCAGTGATAGTCCAGAGGGCAGCCTATCTGGCCCAGGTCCCAGGGCTGTCAGCAGATCTCGATGGTAGTCTGATCCACAGAGGACATAGGGATGGGAGGGACAGTTCATAGGGCAGTTGGCAAAACTGGTCAGAGTCTGGATCTCAGAAACTCTTTAAAGGATGAACTGGAGTGAGCTGTCACAAGATGAAATCTGATAGGGATGGATCCAGAAAACCACCTCACAACATATGGGTTGGAGGCTTAGCAACAGCACAGCTGAAAAGGATTTGGGAGTTTCAGTTGACTGTAAGCTCCATCTGAGTTAAGAGTGTGACTGTTGCCAAGAAAGTTCTCAGGCTTTCTTGGAGAAGGGTAGGCAACACCTCGCGCCACACACACAGTTCCATGGAGCGCGCTTTTGAAGTAGGGCGCTCGCAGACTGGGAAACATCCAAAGGGAAGTCCTGTGAATGGACTTGAAACCAGGCTGCGAGGAACAGTCAGAGGAAGGATCCATGGAGGGGCAACATGACAGCCAAGGGCATGCAGGGAGCAGCACAAAATTCACCCGTATTGGAAAACTTGTCACATGGCTGAGGAAGGGACCCTACTCTCAGAGCGTTTCAGCTGTGGGTCTCTGCTCAGTGTAACAAGGAGTGCGAGTGCAAGTGGCCACTCAGATTATCTGAAAGCAGTTGGCTTTCGGGGGGCAGTGAGTTCTTTGTGTTCAAGCTTGAGCAGGATGACTTGGGGTGAGAGCATGAAATGAAGAGTTGGCCCAGATGAATTCTTTAATTTTGAAGTTTTCCAGGAACCCTGAGAGGAGGGCCCTCTGTGTCCCATTAGGGTATATGTGGATCCTTTGAAAATATGGCAAGGTTGACCAGAGGCTCATCAACCATTCTATCATCCTGGGATGTTCTGCCAGGTCCACCCCAGATGACAGGGCAGCTATGTTCATCTTTGAACTAGGGGTCAAGTTCTCAGAAAACGAAGGAGATTAACTTTGTATAAAGGGAGAAAGCTGAATGATAACGGTATCCAGGGTTCACTTTCCCTGATAGGAGATAAGATCTTTCACCTCTTGTATCCACGAGGGTAAAATTCATTGGACCCCAGTATTACAAGGCTGCACCCACCTGCCCTGATCCTTGACCTGCTCTTTGGGGGCTATGGTATTCTAGAAACCCCTTAGTGGAGTTCCTCCTCTTAAGCTTCTACATGTGGGGTCATCTGGAAGTCAGCTGGGGTGAAGTTGGAGAGGAGCCAGCCCAGGAATAGGGAATAGGGAAATCTCCCTGTCCTTGGATGCCCAGCCCCCTGGTCTAACCCTGACCACATTTCCCTGTTACAGCAAGAAACTTCGACCTGCAGAAGTCTGAGGCCATGCTCCGGAAGGTGAGCTCCATTTAGATATAGCCCACTGTTGTCTCGGTTCCCACCCATCAGAATCACACTGGGGTTGGACTATCTTTGCCCACCCTGCCCACCTGATCACAGCTTCTGGCTCATGTGGCCAATCTGAATATTAGCTGGCCACTGTTACAGCCTTATCCCTTTGGGACAAAGTGCATTCCCTTCCCTGAAACAGAGCTTGCATACTTCTGGTCCAGCTAAGAATTACAATCTGTTCTGCCTGGATCTCCGAAACAGGCAGTGCCTTCTTTTCCAGTCCCACCACTTGCCTTCTCACGATGTACCTGGGACACAGTGTCACCTATTGCTAGATGCCTATAAGGGGTTCTACTACCCCTGCCTTTTTTTTTTTTTTAAGCCCTATCTCTATGTTTGCAGCACGTGGAGTTCCGAAAGCAAAAGGACATTGACAACATCACGAGCTGGCAGCCTCCCGAGGTGAGGATGAATGATCTTGCCCCAAACCTGTGTTAGTTAGGTCTGTTGCACCCACAGTCTGTATCCCAAGGCCGTCGGACTGAGGCCCTCAAGAGGAAAGGTTTGACAATGCCCAGTGAGCCCAAATGGTTCTCAGAGTGGGTATCCATTGGCACCCAGGGGGAAAGGCTGTGGAGGGAGAGCCTGATGAACCTATGGGAAGGCCCCAGGATGCAGGCCCATGGGCCTGCTGAGTGGGGGCCTGGTCTGTGTCTTTGCCCAGGTGGTCCAGCAGTATCTGTCAGGGGGCATGTGTGGCTATGACCTGGATGGCTGTCCCATCTGGTATGATATCATTGGACCTCTGGATGCCAAGGGGCTGCTCCTCTCAGCCACCAAACAGGACTTGCTCAAGACCAAGATGAGGGACTGCGAGCGGCTCCTGCAGGAGTGTGCATGCCAGACCAAAAAGGTGAGTGGTCTTAGCATGGTGAAGAGTGAGTTCACCACCGTGGAGTTGTTCCAACAGAAGCAGGCGTGTCACATGGGGATTTAAGCACAGGTTCTGGGCTGAGACATGGACGTTTGGATTTCACGGACGAGTGAAATCTCCAAGTTTTAGGGATGGACCCACGTTGCCAGATTTGTACTTTTTTTTTTTCCAAGTAAGGACTTAAAAAGAAAATGTACTGGCTGCTACTGTCCTGGTTAACCCCCAAATCATAGGAATCATAGTCTCAGAATGAAGGGCTGTCCTTTAAATCAGAGAAATGTAGTTTCCTAAATAACATACTATACTGTCATCGCATTTCTCATTCATCCAGGCACTGGTAAGATCTCTGTCATGGCCCAGCCTCTCCTCGGATAAGTATCTGGGCACCTCTGGTGCAGATGAGCTGAGAGTCTGTGCTTCTCTAATTCTGTATTCGAAAAAGAGAGGACAGGTGACTCCCTCTCCAAGAAAAAGGCTAAAGAGAGAGCTGGATCTTCTCTCCTGCCTTTCTCTTGAGCCTGCGTAAGGATCCAGCGAAATGATGTCATAGGTTTGGGAACATTTCAACACTGTTGTTCACGAACATGCACTGAGAGCCTAGCGTGTCCAGAGACCCTATAGGCTGCGGATGCGGAGAAGTGTTTGATGGACACCCTTCAGGGCTTAGGTTGGACGAGGTCCTATGGACTGAGCCCTGCCAGGTGCTATGCACAGAGGAAGAGGGAGGCCATCAGGTCAGACTGCAGAACAGAAGAGACCTCAAATATAACCTAGATCCACCCAGTTGTTTACTGGATGAGAATAGGACAGCTAGGCAGGAAGAGTGACTAACCTTGGCCATAATTCTGGCCTTGGGGCTGCTTATCTCAATTTGGAAAACCCTAGATATGGCCCTGCCCAGATCTGGTCGCCCTACGGGCACATCAGCAAATCAGCTTCCTGCCCTGAACTGGGGTAGGCTTCTGCAGGGTAGCAACCTGTTGTGACTTTCTCCTCTCTATCCCCTGCAGATGGGGAAGAAGGTGGAGACCATCACCCTGATTTATGACTGCGAGGGGCTTGGCCTCAAGCATCTCTGGAAGCCTGCAGTAGAGGCCTATGGGGAGGTGAGGGGCAGAGCTGGGGGTTGTGGTTGGGAGGAGGAGAGAAAGCAGAGGGGAGTGGGCCCCTCTGCTAGGAGGTCCCGTCTGGCCTGGGAGAGGCAGGGTGTGCTGGACTCAGTGATTTTGTTTCCTCAGTTTCTCTGCATGTTTGAGGAAAATTACCCTGAAACGCTGAAGCGCCTTTTCGTTGTTAAAGGTAAGTTGGGAACTACCTGTGATGAAGTCAAATGGGAAAGAAGGGCCCCAAATGTTCCTGAGACAGATTCGGGAGAGTGGAATGGGGTGAGCCAGAGGAGGAGATCTGAGGGCCCCTGACATAGGCAGACGGATTTATGATTCACAAAGCTTTTTGGATTTATTGCCTCCTTGGAACCACTCAGAGTGGTGACACAGGAAGACTAGACCTGCTGTCCAGACAGGGAAGCCAGAAGTCAAAGAGGTGCCCGTGCCAAACCTCCCACCCTGGGCTGACCGACACAGGGCTGTGGAGGACACTGTCAGGGACAGAATGGGCTTTGCTCTGGGTCTCACAACACCTGCTCTCTCGTCCAGCCCCCAAGCTGTTTCCTGTGGCCTACAACCTCATCAAACCCTTCCTGAGTGAGGACACCCGCAAGAAGATCATGGTCCTGGGGGGTGAGTAGCTCAGACTCTTCCAGTGCCACCAGTTGGCCCGTGACCCAAACTGGGGATAGCTTTAGAGGTGGCTAGGGTGAAGGCTTCCTCTGCTGATAGTAGCAGTAGGATCCAAGAGCAAGTGGGGGCCACGGAGGTCATAGGAGCAGAGAGGTTGCTTCCAATTAGGGGCTTCCTTTGATGCACGCTTACCCTGGGTCAGACCTGGACTAGGTGACAAAGGGGTATCAGAGTCCCCCGAGGAGCTCCTGGCCCTCTTGGGGAAGGGGAGTTGCACCCTGGGTGCATGGGTGGGAACAAGGACTAGGGGCACTCAGCCCTCCCAACCAGACACCCAGGCGGGACCAGATGCTGACCTCAGCTGAGTGTTGTGGCATGAGTAAGAGGCAGTCCCATGAAGCCAGGCAGGAAGCCACCAGGCAGAAAGAATAGCACTGAGTGAAGGCCTTGCGCACCACGGCTCAGGCAGTCTTGGAGAGCACGTGGCAAGAGGGGAGGTGCAGTTGGATAGGCTGCCTGGAGCCAGGCACAGAGAATCCAGGGCACTGTGCTGAGAAGCTGGGACACGGCTCCACAGGCTGTTGGGAACCAGAGAAGAGTTCTGAAATGGGGACATTGTGGGGAAGGACCAGGATCAGACTCTTTTTTTTTTTTTTTTTTTTTAAGACTTTATTTATTTGCCAGAGAGAGGGAGAGAAAGAGAGCGAGCACAAGCAGGCAGAGTGGCAGGCAGAGGCAGAGAGAGAGAGAAGCAGGCACCCCGCTGAGCAAGAAGCCCGATGCTGGACTCGATCCCAGCACCCTGGGATCATGACCTGGGCCAAAGGCAGTGGCTTAACCAACTGAGCCACCCAGGGGTCCCTAGGATCAGACTTTAAATGGAGACCTATATGACTGGCATGCCTGTGAAGGACAGGTACTAGGTTTGTACGCTGTTGCAAACCCAAGCTGGGCGGTGGCGGTAGGGCTAGAGAGGAAAGGAGGGATTTGGGACTCACTTAGGAAGTAAAACAACAGAACCACAAGATCGACTGGGCATAGGGAGGGAGGAAGAGGAATCCAGAATGACTTTCTGGTGGCTGGTGTGAGTGACTTGAGTGTTGCAATGACTCTGGTGTGTTTAGTTCAGCCGGCGGACATAACCCTGATGTTGAGTCTGGGGAGTCTGTGAGATGCACAGAGACTGGGGATACATGAGTCTGAAGCTGAGGTGAGGACTCTGGTTTGAAAATTTGGGAGTTAGCAGTTATAGGCAGCAGCTAAGAACTTGAGAGTAAAGACTGCCCACGGAAGAGCGAACCCTGGGGACTGAGTTCAAGGGCAGGCACGGCAAGAGGAGCCCACCAGGGAGAAGGAGTGATTGATGAGCTTGGCAGTGTCACACTCGACACAGGTTGGATATGCAGGGGAGCTGAGAGGACATCAAGGCACAAGGAGAAGCCAGCAAGGAAGATGCACAGGAATCAAGCCAGCCAGGAACAGAGAGGAGGAGCTGAGTTTTGCCAGAGCATTAGGAGGAATTGGTAGGAAGGAAAGGCCAGAGAGGTAGACTGGCATTGGCTTGTGTCAGGCCAGGTGCTGCCTATGGAATTGACCTTGGGGGTAGGTAATAGGGATTCTAAAGGTTTCTGGATGTTCCCCGCTAGGTGACAAATGGAAAGTGGAGATCTTTCCGATGCAAATTAGTGAGACCCAGGAGTGGCATGAAGCATTCTGGAAAGTTCAGAACTTCTGGGTTCTGGTCCTGACTCTGGCAGCAACAAGTTCTGCTTCCTGTTGCCTCAGTTACTCTCTCTGTAATATGGGAAGGGCCCCTCCTCTGGCCTTATTCCAACTCTCCAGCTGAGCTGGGGGAAGACATACAAAATCTGAGCAAAAGGCTCCAATGATTTTTGGCTTTGCTGCCGCTACCGCCCACCATGAGCAGGAGATGGCTAGGTTTCCTGGCAGCAGACTGTTCTCCCGCCCACACCTAAAACCCTTTCAACCAAGCCCGCCTCAGGCTCAGAAGATACCAGTTCTTCAAGAGAAGATGGAAAACATTCACGCTGGGCTGGTCAGGGTTGCTTAGGAAGCACAGATTACATGTCCCACCAAGACCACAGAAGCTGTTTTCCAACAGTTTCCAACAGTTCTAACAGTGTGGTCTCAGGACCCTAGAAATCAAAGGGCTGGGTGACCCTGGGCAGCCTCTATGAGGCTTTTAGCCAGTCCCCACAGCCGAGGACCCTGGGTCTGTACCCCATGACTGCCTATTTATGGTCTATAGAGTCGGCACAGAAAGGTTTCCAGTATCAAAATATTGTGCTTAGCTGATACTGGTTTAGGAATTTGGAGTGGTGAAATGGTTCTCAGCATTGGTGGCACTAGAGTCAAACTCTCCTAGTCAGGAAAGGGCTTGGTTATTTAAAAAAAAAAAAAAAAAAAAAGGAAAGAAAAAAAGAGCCGAGTCACTGGCAGCTAGACAGCCTGAAAACCAGCAGAAGTAAGTAAAGTCGTGGCTGGGGTAAAGCCAAGGGAGCTCCATTTAAGGGGCCACTCGACAGTGGTATAGTCGGTAAGTCACGACTGAGCACGATTACGTGTAGGTGAAAGCAGAGGATGAGACATGTGGTTAGACCCCTCAGTCTAAGCAGGAAAAATCAGATTGATTCAGGCCTTCCTGCTGTTCCCTCTTGGTGGGATGCCCTTCCCTCTATTCTGTTACTTCTGATTGCACACCAGATATTTGTACCCCGTGCCTGGGAGTGAGCGTACACTCTCATACAGGTAGGGAGTTAATAGTTTACGACATCCTCTCAAGTAGTTAGTTCCCTTCACTCCCCCCACCCCTGCAGCCTCGTGGGGCAGGTAGAATCAGGCTCAGCACAGAGTGACGTTACTTAAGGTTGCTCAATGGGTCAGAGGCAATGGAGACGGACTCCAGGGGTTCTGATTCTTAGTCCAGGGAAAGGGCAGTCCTCTGGGTGATGCTGCCTCCTGAACCCCCCAGCAAAGCTGTGTGCACATCGCCGGCTCCTACTGTTAGTGTTTTCTGTGCTGGGGCAGACAGGTTTTTCCTGCCCATTTTGTGTTGACCATTAGGGCTGTGAAGCAATCCTGCCTAGTGGTGATCCTTTTTTCCCCTCCTTCCTTCCCCCTGCTGCCAGCAAACTGGAAGGAGGTTTTACTGAAATATATCAGCCCTGACCAGCTGCCTGTGGAGTATGGGGGCACCATGACTGATCCTGATGGAAACCCCAAGTGCAAGTCCAAGGTATGGGCTGTGTAGTCCCCTGAAGAACCCAGAAGGGCTAGGGATCACCAGGGAAGCCTGGCTCAAATGCACATTCCAGTTCACTCTGTGCCCTGCTTCTAGATCAACTATGGGGGCGACATCCCTAAGAAGTACTATGTGCGAGATCAGGTGAAACAGCAGTATGAACACAGTGTGCAGATTTCTCGTGGCTCCTCCCACCAAGTGGAGTATGAGATCCTCTTCCCTGGCTGTGTCCTCAGGTAGTGCTCTGGACCCCGACAGGCAACCTGTGCCTTTCAGCCCTAGGGTGCTAGTGGTTGGGCTGGAGTGGGAGAAGCCTTGGGGGCAGGACCCACAGAGTGCGCACAAAGACAAAATCAGGTCTGAATGGGCGGATGTCCCCGGCAGGTGGCAGTTCACATCGGAAGGTTCGGACATCGGTTTTGGGATTTTCCTGAAGACCAAGATGGGGGAGCGGCAGCGGGCAGGTGAAATGACAGAGGTGCTTTCCAATCAGAGGTACAATGCCCATCTGGTGCCTGAGGATGGGACCCTCACCTGCAGCGATCCTGGCATCTGTAAGTCTCCCTCTCTTGGCTTAAAGCCCCTTCCCTAGCTGTCTGCCTCTGGGGTCCCTCTCGCTCCATGGATTTAGGCTGTCAGACTCTGAGAACTAGATGTGGGGCTCCATGAGCTCAACACTCTCCTTACACAGATGAGGGAGTGAACCTAGGGCAGATCTCTGACCTAATACTTCCAGGTCGAGGTGAGTCATGGTCCTAGGTGATCACGAGGGTCCAGAACACTTGCTCTCTGTTCCAAGTTTAACTGGATCTGTGACCGTGACCAAACGTTTCTGGAGAATGCTCCTTCCAAAGATGTCAGAGAGGCAGAACTGCCTGGGTGGGGGGCAGGGATCCGAGGTGAGCAGAATGCTGAAAAGCCCAGTCCCGACCCCTCTGAGCTTATCTCCAACTTGATCAAAAACTGGGTACAGGACACAAACAGAAGTTTAGCCAGGAGGAATAAGAAGAATGGCAAATGCCCCCCCCCTTTTTTTTGCAAACAGGCATTTGGAAGTGTTTTACATCCCTCCACTTTGTAGTATCAATTAAAATTCCTTTTCAGCAATTCTACTTCCAGAAATGGATCCTACAGAAATGTTTACACAAAGGCACAAAAATAGAGGTAAAAGGATGCTCTTAGCAGCCTTGGGCAACTGGCAAGAAACCAAATGACCTTAAAAAGGTCTTGTTAAATGAATTATGGTACATGGGTACATGAAATACATTATACCCATTCAGGAGAATAAATTGAAATGTAAAGGGTCTAATACATGTCAAAAAAAAAAAGAATGAAACATAGCGTATGGTATACACTCACTTTGGTTTTTTTTTTTTTTCTTAAGTATATACATTGAAAAGAATTCTGAGGAATGTATGCTAACTGTAATGGTGATTATCTCTGGGATGGTAGGATGCTTCTAGAGGGCTTTATTTTTTCACTAGTTCTGCAACTAGCTTATTTTACAATGACCATGTACTACATTTGTAAGCAGAAAAAGCACATATATGCACACAAAAAGCCCTTCAAATCTCCGTTTCCTTTCTATCAGAGCCAATGTGCTGGGTGTGGAAAATCAATGAGAGCAAGGGCTTCATCATCGAGCTGACTTGGATTTGCCTACTGATTAGTTCTTAGGCAGGTGACTTAGTCTCCCCGTGCTTCAGTTTCCTGATTGCTACAATGGGAATCAAATTCTCCACCTCATGGGGATACATGATGATTAAATGGGCAGCACTTATGCCTGGTGTGCAGCAAGCACTCAACACACTGTAGACATCATTATCCTTAGGGCAAGACCTGTGCGGGGAGAAGGGCCATCCTGGAGATGGTCCTGGAGATGGGAGAGAAGTCCTGTGCCCTGTTTCTAGGGGCACAGATATCTCTCATACCATCATCCAACCTCCGATGCTGTGTACTTCCCCACCTGCCAGGCAACCTTCCGTCTCAACCACCCCTTCCTCACAGATGCTCTGTGGTATGGCTCCCTGGGGAGGAATATTCTTGTTAGTGAGCCTGCAGCCAGGTCCTTGGAGGAGAAGGCGTATTATTGTATGCTTCAACAAGAACAAGGCCTGGCACACTAGCCCAGCTACTATTATCCACGGCACATATTTTATAAAGAAGTTTGAATTTTTTAGAGGATTCGCCCATTTTTTCTAAAGATTTTATCTATGTATTTGACAGAGAGAGCATGCACAAGCAGGGGGAGCAGCAGGGAGAGGGAGGAGCAGTCTACCCAAGGAGCAAGGAGCCCAATGCTTGATTCCAGGACACTGGGATCATGACCCAAGCCAAAGGCAGATGCCCAACCAAAACATCCAGGTGCCCCAAAGCTTGATTTTTTTTTTTTTAAATTTTACTTATTTGAGAGAAAGAGGGAGTAAGAACATGAGTTGGGGTTGGTGTGGGGGAGAGGCAGAGGGAGAAGGGACAAGAAGACTCCCTGCCAAGTAGGGAGCCTGATGTGGGACTCAATCCCAGAACTCCAGGATCATGACCTGAGCTGAAGGCAGATGCTTAATTGACTGAGCCACCCAGGTCCCCCTAAGCTTGATTTTTTTTTTTTTTCCCTTAATGGACAGGGAAGCTGAGGTATAGAGAAGGGATGTTATCTCTCCCACAAAGCAGTTCATGTACACACCAGAAGACGGAAGACATGAGGGAATCCTAAAGTCCTGGTCCAGATCTCTAGGCAATAGTCTATCCTAGAGATGATCAGGTCTGTCCCTGATGTGACAGACGAGAGAGTAGTCCTGGACCAGGAAAGTAATTTACCTGAGATCGTGCAGCCAGGATTTTCCAGCATTGCCCATGACTGTCTGTAGTATCTGAAGGAGGCAGCCTGAGAAAGGACCAGGATACCTTACACCATAATCAGGCTTAGGTTTGCAAACCCCAAATTTATTTCAGCTCTTCTTGGTTACATTCCCAGCTGGAACATTTATCTGCATGCAGGGCCTTGACTGGGTGCTGCTTCTTGTCCATTCCAAGGAGGATTAAAGGCAGGTCGCAGCACCCACGTCCCTTTCCCAGGTGGAAAGACAATGAGGTGGGATCAGCTGTTGCCTGGAGCCACAGCTCAGGTTAGACCTGAGCCCAGAGAGAACCCAGTGTTAGGTTACAAGCTCACCTGTGGGAGGGCAGTGCCCTTGAAGAACCAGGCGACTCCCTGCAAAGTAGAACATAATCACCCAGTGGAGAAATTAAAACTCTGAGCCAGCCTCCAATGGCAAGAGCACATTAATCTTCCCCAGGCTGGTCTGGTCCTTGCCCAAGTGTGCTTAAAGTAGGGAGAAGGAGAAACAAAGTCTGAATTGATTTCACTTATTTTCTCTAGAGTAATGTTTCCTAGGGGCCGGAGTGTAGAATACTCTATTAGGAAAGAAGATTCAGCAGAAAAGATCTGGACTTTGTCCACCAGGAGTGCATGAGGTGGAACAGGCAGCCTCAAACACGGGGTGAAGGCTCCATCGTACTTCCAGGCAGTGCTGGGGGCAAGAAGGCCCAGCTAGGCTCCAGGAGGCCTGGTTTCTGAGCCGGGCTGTGCCACCAACTCTCCAAATAATTAGTTTTTGCTTTCTTTCTCCTTAAAATGAGAAGAGTGGGCTACAGAAGGAGGTCTTCTTTATCTATGTACTTATTTAAGTAGGTTCCGTGCCCAGTGTGGAGCTTGAACTCACAACCCTGAGATTAAGAGTCAAAATCTCCAGGCGCCTGGGTGGCTCAGTTGTTAGGTGTCTGCCTTCGGCTCAGGTCATGATCCCAGGGTCCTGGGATTGAGCCCTGCGTCAGGCTCCTTGCTTGTCGGGGAGGCTGCTTCTCCCTCTCCCATTCCCCCTACTTCTGTCCCCATTCTCACTGTCTCTCACTCTGTCAAATAAATGGAATCTTAAAAATAAAAAAAGAAGAAAGAGTCGTACATTCTAGCAACTGAGCCAGCCAGGCACTTCTAGAGCGAGGGAGGTCTTAATCTGGGGTTTATAGACTCCCTTAAAGATCAAACACCTGTTTTTTATAACATACAGCATTTAATATCCCTCTTACTATTCTGAAATGAAATTCATGGATAACATAACCCACCTAAACACATAATTTAAAAAGCATTATCATCTTCCATCAGGAGAAATAAAAGGAAGCTGCTTTAGAATATGTATTTGTTTCCATATATAATGAGAGTGGATGATCACAGCTACTTGCCGCCATTCTTCAGAATGGTGCCTTTCCCATTGGGAAACCCTGCCCCCAAGAGTCCATGATGGGCTCCAGGGGATCTACAGTTGGGTGCGTTCATCAGATTCTCAAGGGGGTCAGTTCCCCAACAAAAGTTGAGGAGCCCTAGCCTAGAGGATCTCTGTGGGGGGGGGGGGGCTCTATAGGTCTGTCAGCATATGATTAGTGTCAAAATGAACCACGCAATTCATGAACTCTACTTCCCCTTAGGCCTCGACCTCTGAACAGCCCCTTCCTTGTTTCTGAGAGCAGAATATGCAAAGCAGAGCCATCTCGACCCTAGTGCTTGATCCAAGGAGCTCAGACCTCTCCTTCAGCATGACCGATTCTGGTCACTGGGACTCTGTCATCCAGGGCACTGAGGAAGTGTCCCTCTTTTCAGAGGGACTACTGGCTCTGAAAGACCTCTGGTACAGAGAAAATTGATGAGTAATACTTTACACCATGAAGAAAGTGTGGGTGTTATGTCTACCCAATGTCTAAACTATGCATTTAACTAGGGTAAGAAAGGAGTGAGGTTAAATCTCAGGATTAAATACACTTTTGGAAAAAAAATAAATAAATAAAAATAAATACACTTTTGGGAGGGGGGGGGGGGGGGGGCTTGCTTTAATTTTTTTTCCTCCCCTGGGAAAAGTAAGAGAAGACCAGGATAGGGAAAGGGCAGAGCCAGTGTTTCTGTTCTCACACTCTGTTCTCTTGAAGGGCTGTTTGACTGAAAGGGAACAACTCAAAAAGGGCTAGATTAAAAGCAGTCTGTTTCTTGGCCAAGGCTTCAAAGCCTTCTCTGCCAACTCCATACCCGTTTTGAGGTTTCCAAATCTTTTAGGATTACAAACAGGGGTGCAGGGCACATCTTGGTCCGTTTATCTTTCTGTGGGATCAATTCCTGGCTCAAAAACTCCGGGTATTTTACCTTCACCAGAACCTGAACGGGGCTCACCTTTCCGGGGCCCAAGACAGGCAGTGATGCTGGTCAGAAGGAAATTCCAGCTCCATCACTTCCTCACCGTGTGACACAGTGCCTTCCTTTTTATACGCTATAAAACAGGACTAATGCTGAGTTATTTGGAGCAATAACATAATAGTATATATAGATTACCAACCCAGGGCTGAGACACCTCCATAGCCATTGTTGCCATTATTACTATGACAACTGATGCTGTTCAAGTTCTAACTCTTCTGAAAAGCCTTTAACAAGGCCCTCTCCTTCCAAGCTGTGACAGACGTGGCTGTCTCACTCATCTGGCACTCAGCATGTTCTGTTTTTTATTTTTCTTTCTGTGAATATCTTGTCCACCCAGCTTAAATTTCAGAAGGTGAGGGACCACTGCTTATGTCACCTTTTATCCTCATTACGTACCACACTGCCTTGTTCAGTCAACAAATCGCTGTCCTTTATAGAACTGCCTCAATGTCTGGTTTTCTGCCTCCCCTCAGATGTCCTGCGGTTTGACAACACCTACAGCTTCATTCATGCCAAGAAGGTCAGCTTCACTGTGGAGGTCCTGCTTCCGGACAAGGCCTCAGAAGAGAAGATGAAACAGCTGGGGGCAGTCACCCCGAAGTAATGCCTCTTCCCACAGCAGGCGTGGCTCCCTCTGTGTCTCCGTCAGTTTCTGTCCCTTGTAGCAGTCATTTTCCCAGTACCCAGATGCCCAAAAAAGCTGGGCTACAAGAAAGATCTTGGGCTGGATTTGGGGAACTTTCATTTCAGAATTAGGAAGAGGGGGAGCAGCAGGACAGGGTCTCCTTCCTCTCAAATTACTCAGGGGTCCCCAGGGGCTGGGCACCATGATAGGATCTACCATCCTATAAGCTGTGCCAACATCACCTGTCCAGTGACAGTTGAGACAGGAAGGGGTGGGGGGCAGGGGGAGATGTGGGTGGCAGCAGGGCAGAAATTAGAAAACGGGGGGAAGGTTCTGTTAACACTTCAGGGAAGCCAGCTGTAGGGGAGGAACTTGCTCCCAAATTGAAAATGTTAAGTCTAGATCATTATGAGGAGTAGCAAGGTAGCAGTTTGCTAGAATTATGGTGGGGGTTCAAAGGCTCTTCTAAACTTTCTATCTCCAAGGCTGGGACCTTTTGGCTTTTCCCACAAGTTTTCAGGGATGGCCTGAGTCAGTATAGATCTTCCCACTCAGGGGCAGACAAAGAGGCCACCTTGAGACTTGGGACCCACCGGCAGTCTCTTTAATTACTGATTGTCAGTGACTCAGAGCTTCTCAGGACAGCAATTTTGTACCCAGCCACTGTCCTGCAATGCAAACAAAGCACAGGAAAATTACTTCCAGGAATCCCAGTTCCAGGATGGGGCCAGGAGGCTAAGGGTGGGAGTGAATCCTGAGGCTTCTAACCCCCCCCCTTTTCAGTGCTGTCAGCCTTTCATCAACTCTCCATTTGAGCACCCCACACAAAAATGACAAGTGGGATTAAGACAGTAGATCTCAGTGAAAGCCATTCTAGTCTGAGTCTCCCACGGTGCCTGCCGGTCAGCCTGCTTCCTGAGTGACCTCAGCAAGGCTCTGGCAGTCCCGTCTCTGTTGGAGGCATATGGCGGGAGCATTGGGTTCCTGGTGTCTGGCGGGGAGGCTGCCCGGGCAGTGGGCCAAAGGCTGGCCCGGCATCTGGGGGCAGGCACGAATAGCCTCGCAGGCCCCCAGCCCCGCCGTCCACACTGACAAGCAGGGATGGCCAAGGAGGCCCTCAGCGACCACGGATTGGAGGGCACGGACCCTGCGGGCAACCACAGCACATAACCCAACGCTCCACCCCGCAAACGAACAATGGAGAGCGCCCCTCCCCATCCCCAGGCCCTCGCAGGAACTCCTTTCCCTCCGAAAGCCAGCCACCCCCGCCCCGACCCAGCGTGGGGAGATGGTCTGGGGAAGCCTAGGGAAAAGGGAGCAGGGCTGGAGCTGACGGGAGCGGCCTGAGGCTGCGCCGGCCTCAGCTACTCCGCTTAGGAGGCATCATCCTGACCTTGGTTTACAGCGCTCTCTTAGGAAAATTAACCAATGAATAAAGCAACATTCAGTACACAGGGAGTAAAAGTCAATGCCCACCGCCTCCCTCCTTGAAGCCCCTCACTCAGTCAAGATTCATGCCTCAATAGCGGACCACATAGTCGCCAACAGCTGGGGCGCACGCGCAGAAGCCCCTCACTGTTCCCCTCTAGCGCGCTTTCCCATGAGGCCCAATGACCAGATTGCTTCCCGATTGGTCCACGTGATGGAATATCTTCCGCCATCTTTGTTAAGGGCACCAGGGGGCCTCCTGGCCGCCTTCAAGGTCTGGGCGGATGCCCCGCCCCGCCCGGTTTCTGGATACATGCCCGAAGGTTCTAGAGCGCGGATTTGTGCGGGTCTGGGGAGAACGTGCAGCGCCTGCGGTGGGCACAGAGTGGGAGGGAAGCGGACGAAAGACGCTCACGTGGTGCTAGGGACCGTCTCCTAATTCCGCGCCAGCACTACCGGTTTCCGGGGCTGGAGAGCGCTTTTGGTCTCGAATCGCCGCTGACCGGCTGCCGTATACGACCATACGATGACAGAGACGCCCGGGGCTGCAAATGGAGTCGTTAATATTGAACTAATGGTCTTATTTCCCTCATCTTTATTTGATAATAAAAAGCCAATTCTTTAATAAAATAAGTGCCTACTGGGTACCACACTTCAACCCTGTGCTTATGGCCCTGTGTTGTTGCAGAGGTTCAAGGAAATAATATGAGCAAAGCGCTTAGAAGAGAACCTTAACAAGTGAGCACTCAGTAAATATGGGCTACTAGTAGATTTTACAGACGTAGATAAATAGGTGGCACAACTGGGATTTGAACCCAGGACGCCCTCTCTACTTCTTCGCTGCCTGATACCTCCAAAATCCAAAGGATTCACGGTTTTAGTGAAGGGCACTCATTGCTCACGTGAGAATACTGAGGTCCAGCTGGGGAAGAGTTTCTTAGTAATCATGACAACCCAAGACCACTCTCTGTTTTGCTCACTTCCATGATATCTTGCTTCCCCTGTCTCTTCGTTCGTTCGTTCATTCATTCATTCATTCATTCATTTAACCACTCGAGGTCCTGCCCCAGAGAATCTTGGTCTGGGGGTTATGCTGATCCAGTTAGACCTCAGAGCTTGGTATATGAACATGGCACCTGGCAGGGAGAGTCCAAATATCCACCTCACCAGGGTGCTGCTCACTGTTCACTTCCCCAGCCTCATTCACTCAGCTCAACTTGAGAGCGCGGCACCTGGAGCCACGAGCTGGATTCAAATGCCAGCTTCACCACTTAGTTGTATGACCTGGAAAAGTGACCCTTTGCGTGTGTGTGTGCCTTTATTTCCTCGTCTGTAAAATAGGGGTCCTGGGTTGGTGGGAGGCTTTTAGGAGGCAATCTGTCTAGAGTCTTTAGCCAATGGTCTGGCCAGTAGTAAACTTAATAAATGATTTCTTATCATTAATCTTTGCAACTGTCCCAGGACTGAACACGGCGTTCCCCATTTAATAAATTAATAAAACGAAGCTCAGAGTACAGTGTGTTGCCTGAGGTTATAAAGTGCAACTAGGAAGTGTAGCATGTCGCATTTGAACCCCAGTCTCTTAGGCTCCAAGACTACAGTCAGTCGTGGGAAAGGATTGCGCCAACCACTCAACCCCAGAGAAAACCTGAAGCGTGTTAATCTGCAAAACCCAAGCCTGGGAGAGGGGCTTCAGTGCGCGGGGTAATTTGCAGACGCTCCCTGCTGGCGGGGACCGCACGACCTGTCCTTCAGCCCGGGACCTTCAGCCCGTCCCGCCGCGGCGGACTGGAGCGGTAGTGGAAGCTGAGGTGGTAACGGCAGCAGGACCGGCTGCAGTGGCTCCTGCGGAGGCGGAAAGCCATGTCCGAACCGCTCCCGCGGGGCGCCGAGCGCGACCTTTTCCGGGACACGTGGGTGCGGTATCTAGGTGAGTGCGGTGGCGAGGGGCACGGCGACTCCCCTACCATGTGGCTGGAGAGACAGGGGTCGCCAGGCGCCGGTCAGTGCCCTGGAGAAGGTGGGAGGATCGTAGTTCTCATTCTGCATGGGCCAGAGAGGCCTGGGGACTTGCCCAAGGTCACACAGCTCAGGTCGGCCCAGCTCTGCGCTCAGGGTCTCTGCTGGCCGGTCTCCCAGGTGAACGTTCCAGCCCGGCTGGGAGGAACGGGGTGAGTGGGCTGCCCTCTCTGGTATGTCTGGGCCTTGACTATGGAGTCAGTATCTGGACTCTCATACTGGCTCTATTTGATGCTTGGTTTTCTTTGGGGGCATACGGAGATAAACGGTGCCTCTCTCGTGGGCTGGTAGTTGGAAGGGTAGAATAAGGCACAGGAAAGACTGGTGCAGGGTGAGTGCCTCATCAGCGGACCTGCTGTTAGTCTCTGCATTAGTGCACATGATCCTAGAACCCAGACTGGGAAGGCAAGGGAATGATGATTGTGACTGTACTCAGCTCTCCCACAGTGGCCCTAGACTGGAGGTGGACTTCATGGTTGACTTTTTAAAGACTGGGAAACAGAAGCTCAGAGAAATAAAATCACTTATCTAAGGTCACTCAGCTACCATTTAGCAAGCTGGGATTAGAATTAGTGCCCCCTTGTGGAGCAGCCCGTGCCCCCTCCCCACCACCGGAATTATTCTTATTTTTGGTTTTTTAGAGAGAGAGGGAAGGGGCTGAAGGAGAGGGTGAGGGAGAATCGCGGGGCTCGATCTCATAACCCTGGGATGTGACCTAAGCCAAAAATCAAGAGTCAGAAGCTTAATGGACTGAGCCAGCCAGCCGCCCCCCCCACCACCACCATCGGAGTGAAATGTCTTCTCCCCAACAGGCTATGCCAATGAGGTGGGAGAGGCATTCCGCTCCCTGGTGCCCACAGCTGTGGTGTGGCTGAGTTATGGTGTGTCCAGCTCCTATGTGCTGGCGGATGCCATTGACAAGGGCAAGAAGGCGGGAGCCGTGAGTGTTGGCTTGCCCCTCCACCCCCCACCCTAGTCCACTCCCTTTGTGCTTCTGTCCACAGCCAGTGTTTGCTACAATGCCTGGTGGGACAGTCCAATTCTTACTACCTTGCCTGTTGCAATCCATACCTCAGTCCTGTTTGTAGGGTAGTGTCCCCTGCCCCCAGCCATGCATGTGCCCTAGCCTGTACCCCAATTCTGGTTGTGGATGAGTTCACGCTCAGCCCTGAATTGGTACAGTCCAGAACCTGGCACCAGTGTGGTTCTGTCCCCACCCCCACTGGCCACCTACCTACCCTGGTCCAGTCTTATGCCCCTTGTCCACAGGGTTTCCCACCTTTGCTCCTGCTGGATTAATTCTCTCTTCTCCCTACCAGGTACCGTGCCCTGAAGCAGGCCGCAGCACCAGGGTGACCGTGGCTGTGGTGGACACTTTCGTGTGGCAGGCTCTGGCCTCTGTGGCTATCCCAGGCTTCACTATCAACCGTGTGTGTGCTGCCTCTCTCTACATCCTAGGCACCGCCACCCGCTGGCCTCTGTCTGTCCGCAAGTGGACCACCACTGCACTGGGGCTTCTGGTCATCCCTGTCATCATCCACCCCATTGACAGGTGGGTGCCTCTTCCAGCCTCAGGGGTCCTCTGAGAGACGTGGGGTGTCCCCACTTTGCACAGGACAAGAGCAGCACGGGCAGGGCTGGTAGAATAGGCTTCTGAGGCAGAAAGGACGGTCTGTGCTTGTGTTCTGGCAGGCACTTAAGCAGTAAAGGTATGGGCAGAGCCTTGAGGGTATAGGACACAGGACCACTAAATTCTAGAAAGAAACCCTAGTGTTATAGAACAATCAGAGGCAGACAGGATCAGGTGCACATTGGAGGGGATGGGTTTAGGGAGATTTTGGTGACAGAAGCCCGACAGAAGCTAGGTGAAGGAAAATAAGAATGATTTGTTTCATGAAACTGAGAAGTCCAGAGTTAATGCTGCTTTCAGGCATGGCTGGATTGAGGCACCCAAATGGGGTCATTGGGGTCTTGGTCTCTCCATCCTACTGTGCCCTTCTTCCCATGCCATCCCATGTTGGTATGTTGGCTTCACTCGCTTTCCCCACGTGGGAGCAGAGATGGCCTCCAGCAGCTCCTAGCCTCCTCCCCACCAGCTTAGCAAGCCCCATAGGAAGCTTCTTGTAGTTGACCAAAAAAGTCCCAAGGAAGGCTCTCATTGGTCTGTTCTGGACTGAGTGCCCACCTCTGAGCCAATTTCTCTTTTCTGATTGGCCACCCTTGGGTCACATGCCTGCTCTTAGAACCAGAGAACAAGGCCAACTCAATCAGACCAATGTAGAGTGGGAGGAGCAGGCCTTTCTCAAGGGAACACAGCTTACCCAAGGGCCCTAAGTGAGCCTTTTACCCTCTCTGGCCTCAGTTTCCCCAACTGAATAAAGAAAAGGGTGATGTCTGCCACCTGGATGGCACTCATGCCCTGCATCTAGGAGTCCCTTTCCTAGCCCTGACCTCCTACCTCCTATTCCCCGCTCTAGCTCCCAGGGCTCATTTGCTCATTCCTGTCCACCACAGGTCAGTGGACTTCCTCCTGGACTCCAGCCTGCGCAAACTCTACCCCTCAGTGGAGAAGCCCAGCTCCTCCTGACCCCACCTGGGTCCCTGGCCTGTGGGTTGGCCCACTCCCTGCTCTGGTCCAGCTTCTTCCTCCTGCCAGGGGATATGGATGCCTGGCTCCCTGGGGCCTGAGACCCTGGCATCTGGGCATGTTTGAGCCAGATGGAGACTGAGAGATAAAGACCTCAAGGAGCAGCAGCTGCGGTGACTCACAGAAAGGGAGACCTGACCCCCATCTGCTTCCATGGAATCTGTGATACTGACGGCGAGCAGACCTGTCTTTTGATAGGAAGGTAACCTCCCATGGAGGATAAGCAGACAGAAGCCCAGACATGGCAAGGAATATAGATAGCCAAGATCGCTTAGCAAGCTGGGGACCCAGGAGTCCCGGTGGCTCGGCAATGTGGCTGGACTGAAGAGCAGCAGACATGCGGAGAAATGCAGGGGGTGCCGTCGTGGGCACCCTGAGGACTGATTCTCTAGCTGGCCCACCCCTAGTGCAGGACCTGCTCGGGCCTAGCTGGAAGGCAGGACAGCCCCTGGCCCAATAAATCCTCAAGAAATTGAGTTCTCTTATCCTTTTCTCCTGTGGATGAGCAGGGGTGTGGTGATCGGGAGCAGGCCCAGGGGCCCTCAGAGGTAGAGGCTGACTTCTCCAGTCACACGTGGCTCACAGTATGTCAGGTACTCCTCACCCACTGATGCTCCCCTGCAGATTCGGGGATCCCTCCCTTGGTGCTGCCATTCTCCCTCGGGTATTGACCTCTTTGCAAGCCTGCTAAAGCACTGATACCTTTGAAAGGGTTACCACCTGAGCCTGAAGGTGCCCGAGGTGAAAATAGCCCCCTTATGAGTATCACATGAGATTCCCAGGAGGAGATTCAGGAGCCTTGGAGAAAAGGGAGTGACCCAGGAGGCTGTCCCTGAGAGCACTGAAGGGGGCATTCCTCCTCGATGCTGGGCCAGGCCCATTTTTGGCTGCTAACAACTCGGAGGGGTAGAGAGATGGGCAGCCTGGGTGCACACTTGGGGGCTGACCCGTCCCCATAGTGACCCCCTGCACCTGGCTAGGGGCTTACAGGGGCCAAGGGACCGGGCAGGATTGCTGGTGCGACAGGATAAGGGCTCAGGTGGTGGCTCGTGCTCTGGGGATGTCTGTAGCTATAGGGTGCATCTGATGGCTGGGGTCTCTGACGGTGGGCCTTTCTCTGCTGCTCTTCTCATCCCACAGCCACTGGATTCCTTTCCCTGGCCCCCCTTGACCTCTGCCCCGTCTCCCACGGCTACCTTAAATGCTCTGAGTCCCCTTGGCACCTCTCCAGTCCTGCACCTCCCCATCTCCCCACTGGGGTCAACCCACACCTGCATCCCTGTGACATGTGGGCTCTGCCACCGGTTCCCTGCTTACTTAGTCTCTACCTTGGTCACTGAGGTCATGGTGTAAACATGTTCTTTTCTTGCCTCAGGACAAGTACCTTCATTTTCTCTCAACTTTCAGTATCAGTGAGCAGAAACTGGGTCAGAAGGTTAGAGGTGTGTAGAGGTTGGCTGGGTGGCTGCCTTCAAGCTTTCTGGTGGGGTATCTTTGTCTTCCCTTTGTCTCTGGGAAGTCCGCTGAGAAGGTTTCCCACCAGATGATCTGGTCCTCTGAACTGAGTCAGGCTTCTGACTCCAGGGGGTACAGAAATGAGGAAGGGAGTCCTTTTCCAAAACCTGGGCCCTTTTTGAGGTCCCCTTCATCGTGGGAGACACGGGGTCAGGGGCCCCTTGGCAAATCCCAGCAGAACCTGGTTCTGCCTTCTTCCTTCCCCCCTTCTTCCACTTGGCCCCCATTCATGGCCTGCCAGGGCGAAGCCCGAAACCTCAGGGAAGTTAGCTGTGAGCTCTATGACCCCATCACTGGAAGCCACTCACCGCCCTGAGCCTCCTCATCCCAAAGAAGGGTAACTGCTGTCCACTGTATATGGACAATCAGTGCTACCCCCTTCGTTATCTGGCAGTTTTTCTTTTTCTGCAGTGACCACATGTGATTCTCCCAAGAACTGTATGTAGTACCCCGATATTTATAGCATTGTCCCCAATGGCCAAACTGTGGAAAAAGCGCAGATGTCCATTGACAGATGACTGGTTAAAGAAGATGTGGTATATACACATGGAATGTTACTCAGCCATCAAAAAAATGGAAATCTTACCATCATTGGCAACAGTGTAGATGGAACTAGAGGGTATTATTATGCTAAGCGAAATAAGTCAATCAGAGAAAGACAATGATAGGATTTCACTCATGTGGAATTTGAGAAAGGAAACAGGATCACAGGGGAAGGGAGGGAAAAATAATACCAAATCAGAGAGGGAGACAAACCGTAAGACACTCTTAATCGTAGGAAGCAGACAGGGTTGCTGGAGGGGAGAGGGGTGACTGGGCGGGGTAAGTGGGTGATGGGCATTAAGGAGGGCATTTGATGGAATGAACACTGGGTGTTCTATATGACTGATTAATCACTAAATTCTACCTCTGAAACTAATATTACATGAATATACTGTATGTTAATTTAAATTGTAAAAAAGAACCCCATGCAGTAGATAAGATCAGCCCCATTTTAGAGATGGGAAAACTCATCTCTACAGGCTTGAGGTCACATAGGTACAAGTGTGCCCCATGCTCCCACACTCTCCATGTTAACAACACGGTCTGGCTGGTGGAAGCGGTCACCCAGCCCCCTCACACCAATGACAGGGACTGTGCTCATGGTGATGTTGATGTCCATCCTAAGCACGCATTTTCACCCACGGCCACTGGCTCAGGACACCGAGTCTTGCAGGCAGGTGTTAGCTCCAGACCTAGGCAGTGGGGTCAAAGGAGTGCTCAGTGCCTACTGGAGTTTCCCAAGAAAGAGATGCTCACCAATGACTCTACCACTCGTGGTTTTTCTGAGGTGGGGCTGGGGAAATTAGTTCTCCAAGAGTAGGAGCTGGTGTTGGGTCTCTTGTGAGGTGAAGACCCAGGGAGTGAGCAGGCCCCATGCCTGCCATCTGAGAACATGGGCAGGAGCAGTGGGGTGGTGGGCAAACCCGTGGCTTGCCTGGGGGCACTGGAATCAGGGTGCTTCTCCCTTTGCTCCTTTAATGCTTGCTCAGGGGCCCAGCAGTCCCCTAGCCAGAAGTGGGGCCTCTTCTGGATGCCTGAGACCTGACCCATCTGGAGGCTTACTTTGTAAAACCTCTTACTGTGGGCCAATGAGTGGTGTGTAAGAGGGGCTCACAGGGGCCAGAACCAAGATCCTTACCTTATTCCGAATCCTTTTATTTATTTTTTATTTTTATTTTTTTAATATTTTATTTATTTATCAGAGAGAGAGGGGGAGAGAGCGAGCACAGGCAGACAGAATGGCAGGCAGAGGCAGAGGGAGAAGCAGGCTCCCTGCCGAGCAAGGAGCCCGATATGGGACTCGATCCCAGGATGCTGGGATCATGACCTGAGCCGAAGGCAGCTGCTTAACCAACTGAGCCACCCAGGTGTCCCTTCCGAATCCTTTTAAACACAGCCATTATTTAAATTAAATAATGGCGGGGCGGGGTGGGGGGTGGGGGTTGTGGCCCCTGGGTGGCTCCATCGGTTGTCGGTTAAGTGTCTGCCTTTGGCTGAGGTCATGATTCCTGGGTCTGAGATGGAGCCCCACAGGGGGCTCCCCTCTCAGCGGGGAACCTGCTTTCCCTCTGCCCCTCCCCCTGCTTATCTGTGCGCTCTCTCCCTCTCTCAAATAAATCTTTAAAAGAAACACAAATACACACTAAATTGACAAATAGCAAATCATGTTGTACACTGAAACTAATGTCATGTCAATTACTATCTCAAAAAGACAAGCCAACAAAACAAAACCCAAGCAAGCAAAAAAGAACAGGTGGTAACACTGAAAGCTTCTTGATGATTTTAGCAGGCTTTGCTATGATCTGCACTCCCGAGGTTACTTGCATTTCTTGCATCTGTTTGGTGGCTATACTTTGTTAGAGTTATTGCACATTGCTTCCCAACCCCCATTTAGTGATCTCTGGGTAGCCTGCAATAGGTCATGAGGGGACTATCTATCTGATGGAAATCAACAGATCAGCGTCCCCCTGCCTGAGGAGTGAGAGGTTAAATGTTTACCAGCCCACCATTGCTCTGGCCCTCCTGCCAACCTGCGGGCAGGGGAAAAGGGGGGAGGATCACAGCACCCTCCCCACCGTGTAGAGCCACATCTAGGATCAGAGAGGGCAAGTGACTTGGCAGAAGCCTCACAGACTGCAGGGTCACAGATTAAGACAGCCCTGCTCTGCTCTTTCTTCTCCCAAACAGGCAGGGAGAAGGGAAGGTGGTCTCAGCTGCAGCTCCTGCTTGTCTAGAACCTTCACTCCAGCTTTCCACCTTCAGCTGCTACCCCAGCACCTGATCCTCGGGCTCAGACCCTTCTCGCTCTTTCCTGGGTGTTCCCTTTCACTCATGTAGCTTCTGGCCCCAGTCCTCCGCCACCACATGTCCTATCTGTCCCCTCCAGGCTTGGATGAGGGCAGCAGCCTCTGGCTTGTCTCCCCCGGACCCTGCCCCCAGCTTTTCTATCTAGCCAACCACTTAAAATGTTCAGAACAGAGCCCAGACTCCTTGAGGTGGCTCTTAGACCCATAGACCCAACCCTTTCCCCCTACCCTATATCTTCATTTCAGGTTTCTTGGATCTGGCATTTGTCTTGACTGGGGCTTTCTCATACGCTGTTCCCTCCAACTGGGAACCCCCTTCCAACCTTTCCCCACCGCTTCCTGCTGGCCTACCCACCCTCACCTGACTACAGCCCACTCAATTCCATCCCCCTCAAGGTACCCTCTGATCCTCTAGGGCTGGCTTGGGAGCCTCCTCTGTGCTTCCTCCAGCCCAGTATATCCTCCCCTGCCCAAGAGGGGGCCCAGACCCCTACTGGGAGTGGGGGCAGGAGGCCTGTCTTTCTCCACTTCCTCAGGGCTTTGTCCAAGAACATTCTGGGACTTGGGAACCCAGAGGCCACCTTCATGAATGCTCAGCATCACCACAAGGAGGCAGCAGCACCCAACATGCCCTTGCTGGCTGTTTCAAACTGCCTCCAGGGTTACGGAGAACAATGTGTTAGTGAACTGCTTCTAGTGTGGGTCAAGTCCAACGCTAAGCACTTCCTGTGGTGTTGCTCATTTACTCTTTACAATCACAGCATGGCTAGGTCCCTGTTTCCTGGAGTTGGAGTCACTGGCCCAAGCTCACAGTCTGGCCCCCATCCCTCCCCGCAACCCACATAACTCAACATTCCTCCTACCTTCTCCACCTACCCTCTCTCCTCTAGCCCCCCCTTTCCCAGCCCAGTTCTGATTCTGTATCTCCTGTCTTCCAGCCTGTGGTTCTCTACACAGTTGGTGTGCAGCTGACTCACAGGCTGTGTGACCATGGGCAAGTTGCCTAACCTCTCTGAGCCTTGGTTTCCTCATCATAGAATTCTCTGTAATGACCTGCTGAAGTTGCTGCCAGGATTACAAGATAAATGGCTCACAAAGCATTCAAGACAGGCTCACAGGGCTCCGCAGACATTGGCTATTATTAATGTATCAAGAGACCTCTCTTTCAAGGATAAATGATTGAATCGCCACCTGATAGCCAACCCAGATATCAATTATGCCAATTAGATACTTCAAGAATTCCACTCCTAAGAATTTATTCAGAGGAAATAACGGGTGACCATCCCAAGGAGTGCAGCTGAGGGTCTTATTTGTATGAAAATCTTGGGACCTCCTTAAATGCCCAGTGCATAAAGAAACAGTCTTCTAATCATGCTGATGGCTGAAATCTCCCCAGGGGCCTTCTGTTCTGATACCTTCTGTGACTCCTGACAGCCTGCAGAATCCCATCTGAACACCTCGGCCTGGCAGTCAGAGCCTCCAGGCCTTGACAGGCTTATCTCTCACCAGGGCACATTGGCGCACCAGCATTCCTGCCTCCGTGGACACCTCACCTTTCCCTAGATGTACCCTGCGTGCTAGCCATGCCACCGGCCAGGAGTGCCCTCAATGTCCAGCTCTGATCGCATCTGCCCCATGCATGCTTCTCTACTTTTCCTCCCAGACAGGATCATGTTGCCGTACAGCATCCTCCATCATCACGCACTCCCCAGCCCTTGGACAAGAGTTATGAAAGACACCCACGGAAAACCTGGAGGGAGGGTTTGCTGTATGCCAGGCCCTGCACTAAGCCTTGTGTTACATAACGTCTGTAAGAGCCAAAGCAATAGGCACCATCACCATCCTACAGCTGAGAAAATGAAGCCCCCTGTGCGGTAAGCCTTCTGTCAGCATTAACTCTTCACTAGCCTTATTAAATCCTCATGAGTCAGGAGGACTTTGGTGTCCTTTCTAAAATCAGGAGGCACAGCAGGTGGATGGGGGAGTATGGACATATTTGGCCGGTGCCCCACTAGCCATATGGGCTCCAGGTGAAGGCGTTCCTTCTCCAGTCCCACCTTGGCCAACTTAAGGAAGCTTGTGGCGGGGGGCGGTAGGGACAGGTCATGTTTCTTTTCATTATGGCCATCCCAGGGGGTCTTCTGTGTGTTGCTGTGTCTTGCTGTAGCTTGGTGAGGTCTAGGCATTGAGCCTCCCTTAGGAGCTGGGGTTCTTCCCCCTGCCCTCCCTGAGCTGAGCCTCCCTACTGCCAGCAGAGTACCTGCTGAGTCTCCTTGAGGATACCTTGTCCCACACTGTCCTGCTGAGCAGCAGCAGGAGCCAGACATCCTGGGCATACCTGGAGGAGGGAACTTCTTTCCTAATGGCCTGTGTGTGAGTTGCTGTGCTGGTTGCCTTTCAACCCTTGGCCTCACTTCCCAATGCCTCCAGCCCTGGAGTCTCTCGTCCCGCCCCCCCCTACTCCCACTCCACCCCCCGCTGAGAGCTGAGGACAGCTTCTCTTTTGTGACCTTCACCCTGCTTCTTGGAAGCCTTTCAGCCTTGTCCCAGGCTGAACAGGACCCTCCTGGACTTGAGGGCAGTCCTACTTCTTGCTGCTTGGGCTCCCCAGCCAGGCCCAACTTGGGGGGCAGAGGCCCACCCCAACTTTGCACCCTGGGCATTTAAGGCAGAGCCTGTCATTCAGTGAAAACCTCGGAAATACTAAACAAATACCTTAAATTCTTTTTTTTAAAAGATTTTATTTATTTGTTGGACAAAGAGAGAGATCACAAGTAGGCAGAGAGGCAGGCAGAGAGAGAGGAGGGAGCAGGCTCCCCGCTGAGCAGAGAGCCTGATGTGGGACTCAATCCCAGCACCCTGGGATCATGACCTGAGCCGAAGGCAGAGGCTTAACCCGCTAAGCCACCTTAAATTCTTAAACACACACACACATAAATCCCTAAAACTCCTTTCTGGTCTTTGGTCTTCCCAAGGCCCCTTGGGTCGAGATGATCACTCCTGAGAGTGTGGCAATGTGGTCAGCCCAAATGGTAAAAAAAAAATTCACTTGGGCCTATGCAGGGACGAGTGGGCTTTTAAGCAGTTGCTCACACAGATGAAAAGATGTTTCTGGTAGAGAGAGGGTAAGGGTAAATTCAGCTTTCATTTTAATGTCGTTTGATATCTTCTGAGTCTTGCCATATAAAAATTTCAACCATTAAATATTTCCAGAAGAGCCCTGGCTTGGGATTTTGAATCTGAGTTCTGCAGCTGATAGCTGCATGTAAGCACCTTGGACAGATGATAACAGGACTTCCTGCCTCAGTTTCCACATCTGTAAAACAGAAGTGGTTGTGCAGTTCACATAGCATGTATGAATTTGCCCCTAATAGCAGCTATGGTGATACTCAGTGCTGATCAAGCTTATTTATTTAGCAGCTTCTCCTTGGCCTTCCCACTGCCTTTGTCTCCCCCAGGGGATCTTGCCCAGAGCTTGCCCTTCAGTCTGGCTGGGGGAACCCACCATTCTGCCTTGACCTATAAGCCCCTTCCTGGGCAGTCATCCAGCCAAGGCTGCTCCTTGGGGAGGAGGCGAACACTTCTGCTGCAGCCATCATGGACCCCACAGAGCTCTCCAAATGACACCATCCTCTGGGACCCCCACCCCATGTAGGTGACCCTCCAGGTACTGGAGGTGAGTCTCAGCCTGGTGTGTGTAGCCGTGGTGGGAGTGGACTGTGGACCCCTGAGGATTGCCTAAGGAGGGCAGAGTGTGAGCCCTTTGTTCCATTGTGTTGGGCCTCAGTCTTCAGCCCTTGGTAGGACAGGGGTGCACCCATTTGGGAGGTGAGACCAGGGTAGGAGAACTGAAGTTCAACCACCTCTCTGAACCTCCATCATCTCACCTATAAAATGGGTTATAGCAAACACTTCTCAGACCATTCAGGAATAAATGGAACTATGGTTGCTGCCTACAAGGCATGTGGTAGATGCTTGTTAGGAGGTGACCATGACTACTTGCTGGGAATAATTCTCTTCCCTCTCTTCCCTCAGATGGCTTATCCCCTCCCTATGTAGAAGGCTCATGGCAGACTCTTGAAGCCCGCATCCAACCACTGTCAAACTGGGCCATGAAACTCTGTGGATGAGTGTATGGCTCTCAGAGACAGCACCTGAACTACTCCCAGAGGATATACACTTTTGTCTTCAACCAAGGGTCTGTGAGGCTGCAGGGGAGTGAGGGCGAGGGCAGGGGGCTTATCCCAACCCTGGAGTCTTGCTTCACTGGACCATTGGTGTAACCTGGTGTAGAGGTCTGTCTTGTTGGGCTTGATTGCCTATGACCAGCCTTTTTTTGTGCCTGTTTGGAACGTGTCTGGGTCTGAATGTGTCCGCCTGGGCTGTGAGTTTGGCAAAGGACGGGCTGTCCTTCCCAGCGAGGGTGCAAGCTTCGAGAGGCTGCCACAGCCTTAGAGTCTTGTCAGTTGGGGCTGATTTTCTAGCATTTGCTCTTTGCTCAGGCTAAGTGCAATGGTCCCTGAGCTCTAGGAATGGGGTGGACATTATTTAATGTGGGCTTTCAGGGGCAAGAAGTTCCTGGAGTAGAAGTCTCTCATGGCTTCCCAGGAAACTTGTTCTGGCCAGTGTCTGAGTTAATGGTCCCTCCAGATCCCGGCTGTCCTCCAGGTGCCTCTCAGGAAGCCCCAGGTCTGGCCCTTAGTCCCAGCAAGATGAGACACTGGAGTTCGGCCTGGAAGCTTTTGTGCTCAACAATGATGTGGAAGAGAGTGAGGTGAGGGCCTTGACTCAGGCCCAGCTGCGGGTCTGGGGACTCTCTTCCTGTTACTCCGCTCCCTCCCCAGGGCTATTCTGGGCAGAGCTTGGGGTGGGGAGTCAGCCCAGAGAGGGGTTCTAGATCCCCTGATCAGGTCTCCAGATTTAGCTGGATGAAACTACAGGATTTCCAGTGAAGCTTGGGAAGGCCCACTCACCCCAGAGAGAGCTTGATAGATATGATTATGGGGGAGGGAACCTGTGCACCATGGCTTCTGTCCCTCTGGTTGCAGAAAGCCTGGGTCTACTTAGAGATTCCTTCCTTCATAAGTATCTTCCTAAGACACAGTCACCACAGGACTTACCGGTGTATGATAGACAACTATTACTGCGTGTAGGTGTCCCAAGATGGCACTGGAATTTCCCAAGTGCATGTCTATAAAGAGCCACACTCTACATTTGACTCTTTGCTGTCTTCCTTTTAAGAGCTGTTCTCAGCATTACTTGTTTGTGTATAGAACAGAATCCCCGATCCTCGAGCATTTGCTGTTAGTGTTTTAGAAAATAGGATTGTGTGTGCCATTATAGAACTCATGTCTGTCCCTCATTCTTACTTTTTTTTTTAAAAAGATTTTATTTATTTATTTTGACAGAGAGATAGTGAGAGCAGGAACACAAGCAGAGCAAGTGGGAGAGGGAGAAGCGGGCTTCCCGCGGAGCAGGGCCTCGCTCCCAGGATGCTGGCATCATGACCCAAGCTGAAGGCAGATGCTTAATGACTAAGCCACCCAGGTGCCCTGCCTCCCTCTTGATATTAGCACATTTCTCTACATAGGAGAACATGTTCTTGTGTTCTCCTATGAAAGTTAACAGCTACGGGATGCCTGGTGGCTCAGTCAGTTAAGCATCTGTCTTCTGCTCAGGTCATGATCCTGGGGTCCTGGGATCGAGCCCAGCATTGGACTCCCTGCTCAGCGGAGAGTCAGTCTGCTTCTCTCTTGTTCTCTCTCTCCTTTTCTCTTTCTCCCTTTCCCTCTCTCTGTCAGAAAGATTAAATCTTTAAAAAAAAAAGAAAGAAAGTTGGGGTGCCTGGTTAGCTCAGTCGTTAAGTGTCTGCCTTCAGCTCAGGTCATGATCCTGGGGTTCCAGGATCGAGCCCCACATCGGGCTCCTGCTCAGTGGGAAGCCTGATTCTCCCTCTCCCACTCCCTCTGCTCGTGTTCCGTCTTTCACTGTGTCTCTCTCAGTCAAATAAATAAAATCTTTAAAAAAAAAAAAAAGAAAGTTAACAGCTGGGACGCCTGGGTGGCTCAGTTGGTTAAGCCGCTGCCTTCGGCTCAGGTCATGATCCCAGCGTCCTGGGATCGAGTCCCATATCGGGCTCCCTGCTTGGCAGGGAGCCTGCTTCTCCCTCTGCCTCTGCCTGCCATTCTGTTTGCCTGTGCTTGTTCTTGCTTCTCTCTCTATGACAAATAAATAAAATAAAATCTTTATAAAAAAAAAAAAAGAAAGTTAACAGCTACATAGAACCTACTGTCAGGCCAAGTTGTAACTTGGGAAACCAGGGAAACTTGGGAAACAAAGGAAACCAGGGCTCTATTGTAGTACCTGAGGATTTCTGTCTGTTCTTGTTCCAAACCAGAGCTGCAGTGAGGAAATACTCATGGATAAGGGAGAATCAGGATTTTCTTTTGCTCTAAGGGCCTGCAATGGCCTAGGGCTCAAAGGCTGGCCCAGCTTCCCACGGAGCTGGTGGGGATACATGAAGTATACTGTCATTCTATACCGGCAGGCTGTGTCACTGGCCATGGGAGCCCAGGAGGAACCTCTCAGTGGGTGTTGGTGTCCCAGATTCTTCCTTAGACCATGGTGTCCTTCCAAGATTATATATCCCTACTTGGTGAGTGTCTGGAGTTGGACAAGACCCTCTGAGCCTCGTTGGAAATCTGTATTTACAACATTTCCTCCTATAGGTGACTGTTCTTTGTTTCAAGCTGTGAGACACCAGGCAAAGCCCTCCCCCATTTTGGATCTTGGAGGTTGACGGGGCTGGGGGGCTGCATTTCCAAAGTGAAAGTGCTTGTTGCCATGATGTGCAGGCTCTGGGTCCTGAAAGCTGGGCAGTGGGAGAGGTAGAAGGCCCCACCTGGCCCTATAATGGGGTGCTTCATCTGTACCATAGGAAATCCTTACCCTGGAAATGTAGGTGGCCTCTCCCTGGTATAGCCAAACCAGGGAGAGGAGGACCCAGAGAGGTCAAGTGAGGGAGCTCTCTGAGTGGCAGTAGAGGAGGTCGAGCAACTGACGGCATCCTTTGCTGACAGCTGCCTCAGCTTCAAGGGTGTAAAGGGTCCACCCCTCATCCTCCTTCTGAGCCTGCTGCAGTGTAGGAGGCTTTCCCGCAGGGGACAAGGGTAGTGCTGCCTTCTGCCTCCATCCTGCACCAGAGATGCTGGGCCAACCACTCCCAGGGACCCCTGGACCCACATTGCTGATGCTACCACAGTCTTCCAAGAGAATGAGCCCATCCTCCTCTTCCCTTTCTTCCCTGCTTCTACCTCCTCTCTCCCTCATTTGTAGGGTAGACAGATAAAATACAGGATGCCCCATTAAGTATTATTTCAGAGAAACAATAAATTTTAAGTACATTCCACATATTGCCTCTTCCCCCCCATAAATCTGACAACCCTCTCCTCCCTACCTCACCTTCCCCACCTCTGAGAGCCTAATTCTGGCAAATTGTTACAGTAGTGTGAATCTGATGCGAGTGAGCAGGTGGGGGAGGGTGGCCTAACTTCAAGACTATTTCTCCCACCCATAGGCCAAAGGAAACCAGGCCAGTGCCTTCTGAGATCTCAGGTTCCCATTTATAAAATGGAGATAAAATCTTGTGCCCATAAGTGCAGATGGAAAGTGCTAGGCATTGCTGAACACTTGCTTGATTGGTTTTGGAGACAGGCCTTCCACTCTGGCTCACTTCAGCAGCCTTGGTCCTGGGCAGCTCATTCCCAAGGACCAGTCAGCCTTTGGTTTCCACCTACCCACCTTTTCTGTGTAATTCGGTACCTCCTGTCCAGAGGTCCTAGGGCTCAAGCCAGTGTCTCTGTGTCCCTGGCTTGGATGGAGCAGGAATGTCCTGGAGATGTGACTTCTCCCTCAGTCACCCAGGGCCATGGAGGGTGTCAGGAGGTCATGCTTCTCAGAGGCCATGTGAACAGTGGACAGGGTGCACGGCTTCGAGGCAAAGGCCTAGTCCATTTTGCTGTGAATCTCCTTGGACTAACAACATACAATTGAGCATTGGGGGGCTCTATTACCCCAGCTGCCCAATGGACATAACACATACTTTGTCCATAAACTGGGATTGGAGAGGATGACACCCAGGACACTTCTACTGGAAGATCTAGGACAAATAAGTCATTCTTTGTTTCCTTTGTGAAAGTAGGGTCTGAGGAAGTGGAATTATAGACAGTTAAAAACAATGTCTTTGGAGTAAAGAAAAAACAAACCCTAGGGCTTGAATCTGCCACTTAAGAACTATATTTTGGAGGTGACCTTACCTCTCTGAGCCTTCCTTTTCTTATCCATAAGATGGCCATGAGAAGTGGCCCCCGGGGGAGGTTTGAGAGTGAAATGAGCAACACTCATAAAGCACTTGGCACCATGTGTGGTATGCAAGAAAGCACTCATCAGATGATAGCCTAGACTTTTAAATTGTTATCAACAGGCAGCAGCCAGAGCCAGATAGGACCTCTTTTGCTTTCAGTAAAGTTTCTTTAATTGCTTAGAATATAAGGTGTGAGTTCCAAGGGAAGTGGATACAGGTGGGAGTGATGGGTTGGGAAGTCTTATGGAGGCCTCTCCTACCTACCTGAGGGGGCAGTAACCAGGGTGGCTCTGGCCTCTGTCCTAGGTGCTGAAATGTACACCGGTGAATTACCCTGCTCACTACCTTCATTCAAGTTCACAAGTATATATTGAGCATCTACTGTATAAGGAGTAGAAGTAAAAAAGAATTTAGATGTATTTGTAACCCAAGTGGCTCATAGCTCATAGCGTAGAAATTTGAACACACACAAATGCCTTAGGAGAAGTGAGGACAAAAGGTAAGGATTCGTTTTGTGATTTCTTGGGTTTCAGTGATGTCACCTCTTGCTTTCACCTTTCTTCCTTCTCTTATGCAATCTTGGCATCCTTCAAAAACTGTGCCTTTCCTGATCTGACCACAGCACATAAGTCTTCCTCAAGGCAGCTCTTTCTTTACTGACTAATCTCACAGAGTCAAGAAGACTAGTGATCAGTTTCTGAGGGAAGGAAGGGTGATAGGATATATATAGAAAAAGGAGAGGGTCTGGGGTCTCAGAGAAGTGAGGAAGCTGCCTAGACAGGGGTGAGTTCTTTGTCATACTTCTGCATGCCTTCGTCTGGGAGCAGCACTTCCACTGTAAAGCTGACCTTCTTGGCATGGACAAAGCTATAGGTGTTGTCAAAGCGCAGGACATCTGTGGGGACAGATGGACAGATGGATAGTTAGGCCTGGCTTCACATTGCCCATGTCTCTACCCCAGCTACAGGAGGGAGGACAGGCTCTGTTTCTACCTGCTATGTTAACTAAGCTGGGCCAAGTTCCCACCACTCCTTTTCCCTTTCCTATGGGAACTGTCACTCTTAAGCCATGTCTGTAAACAGACACTGACCTCCTCTTGGCGCATGTCCAGCCTGACTTCAGTTGCACGAGTTGGCAATGAGGACAATGGCCACTGCGTCCCATTATCTCCACACCTGGACACTTGCATGATAGGGGTTGGTGGGGGTGGGAGGGAAGCTGGGAATGTCAAAAGACCTCCCAGCCCACTTGGATAAAGTGTGACCAGTGTATACCTTCTACTTCCTCACAATCACCCAAGAGGCAGAGGTTGTAACCTCTGCTTCACAGAAGAGCAAACCAAGGGTCCAGATTGGTAAGCTTTGCCGGGGGTTATGCAGCTACCATGAGACTGAGGTGGGACCCTGACATCACACTCAACTGTGTGGCTCTGAATAAGTTGACTTACTTCTCAGAACCCCAGTTTCTGCCTGGGAAATGCCTTATTGTCCCTTGTCTGTGTCCTGTGGGCCAAGTACTCTGAACTTTTCAAGGCATCACTAGCTTTTGGTGTGTAGTAAATGCCTGAGAGTGTAGTCTGAATGATCAACTGTGTGGATGAATTACACTAACCTAGGCTGTATGTTCCTGGGATAGGGGGGGTCATTGCCCCTCTGTTTCCTCCTCTAAACCATGGGACAGGTGGCTCCAGCCTTCCAGAGTTGAGTTCCAGCCAGGGTAGACTTACAGACACCGGCTTCTGAGCAGGTGAGGCTCCCATCCTCAGGCACCATGTGGGCATTGTAACGCTGGCTGGGGAGTACTTCTGTCATTTCCCCAGCTCGCTGCCGCTCCCCCATCTTGGTCTTCAGGAAGACCCCAAAACCAATGTCTGCACCATCAGAGGAGAACTGCCACCTGGGTGGGCGGGAGGGGGATAAGTCCTGCTCATTCTTGTGGGACCCTGAAGGTGTAAGATCAGCCAGAAATGGGTTGGTGTCCAGGCCCTTACCTGAGAACACAGCCTGGGAACAGAATTTCATATTCCACCTGGTGTGAAGAGCCACGATTGATTTGCACTGAGTGCTCATACTGAGTCTTCACTTGGTCCCGCACGTACATGGACTTGGGGATCTCCCCACCATAGTTGATCTGCAGACACAGGACAGAATGGGCTTGCTTCACTCTTTTGACCATGGCATTGCTTGTGCTGTTGAATTCATGCTGTTTCTCCTGCCTGAGATGCTTTCACCATCTTCTGGAAGTATGCTGCTCACCCTGTCCTCTCCCACTGCCACCTTCCCACCACCTGCCACCAGAAAGCCTTCCCTGACCCTCCAGGGTCAAAACCTCCTCTGGAAACCTCCCCTTCCAGTTCATCCCTCAGAGTCACATTTTCCTCCTTTCTTGTTTGCCTGCACAGCTGCTGAGAGCCTGGTGATAGGGAGGCTGGGACTGTCTAGCCCAGTACCCGTCTTACGGGGTCTCTCCATGTCTGTGGAGAATTTGTGGAATGAATGAGTGGGTGAGAAAGGAACTCAACTCTACTCCTCTCCCCTCTCCTGTCTGGGGTTATTTGTACCTTAGTTAAACACTTGGGGTTCCCATCTGGGTCAGTCAGAGTCCCTCCAAACTGAGCAGGCAGTTCCTCGGGACTGATGAGTTTCAGCAAACCTTCCTTCCAGTTGCCTGTGGGCAGAGGGGTTAAAGTGTGGAGGGGACTTGTCAGCCCTCCACTCCCACTGGGGTGGGGCCCAAGCCCAAAACCCTACTAGGCTACAAAGACCAATTAACCAGTCTCTCAGGCCTTGGGCTGTAAGAAGTGTCATCCAGAATTGTATTGCTATGGAAAAATGTTTCCTGAGCTGACGGGTTTGCACATTTTTGAGGGTCTTCCAGTCCTGAGTAGTGAAGATAAGAATCATCTAATTGTCTCAAGGAGACTTTAAAGCCTTTGAAGTAAAAAACCTTGTTGGCAGCCATACAGCATATAGATGGCATACTCAAGACAGACCTCTTGGTGGGGAATGGATAGCCCTGGGCCTTTGAATAGACCTTCCCTTTCTGTGCTGCTTAATCACTAAAGCCATAATGCTCATTACTGTTCTTCATGCCCTGTGCAAAACTCTATGCATTCTGGGTCTTATGACAATCCAGGCTATCTCCCCTACTCACCCCCAACCCCACTGTGGCCATGGGATATTCCTTGCCTCCAGTGGGATAAAAGCAAAGACCATAATGCTTGGCACACGAGGGCCAAACACACAGGACCCTGTGTGCCACCAGTAGGACAGAGCCCCAGACTTGTACCTGGAGTGTGGCATTACCCACACTGCTACTGGATTTGGGGGGCTACCTTGTGATCCACTTAGCTCCCTATCCCTGTGGAACTGGGCAGAGGCAAAGACTCAAGTATCAGGAAGAGAAAGAAAGCAAGGATTTGTAAGACTCTACCTTCCCACATTCTTAGATCTCCTGATTTGATGATCTGACCATTCTGCTTGCAAGAAGTTGCTCCAAGTTCAAGGTCATTGGCTTGAGTTTAAGAACGATTTCTCTTTTCTTATCATTTTAATTTTTTAAAAGATTTTATTTATTTATTTG
This sequence comes from Mustela nigripes, assembly GCF_022355385.1. Lineage (NCBI taxonomy): Eukaryota > Metazoa > Chordata > Mammalia > Carnivora > Mustelidae > Mustela > Mustela nigripes. Next base: position 22,813,344 of record NC_081564.1, read on the forward strand.
ACAGAGAGAGAGAGAGATCACAAGTAGGCAGAGCAGTAGGCAGAGATAGAGGGGGAAGCAGGCTCCCCACTGAGCAGAGAGCCCGATGTGGGGCTCGATCCCAGGACCCTGAGATCATAACCTGAGCTGAAGGCAGAGTCTTAACCCACTGAGCCACCAGGTGCCCCTCCTTATCATTTTTAAAAATAATGATTTTTTTCTACTTATACAAGTAATACATGTTATTATAAAACTTTAGAAAACAGAAAAAAATACAAAGTAAAAAAAAAAATGCTTGATTTCTTGCCATCCACAAATCAACATTTTGTTTCATTTTCTTCCAGTAATCTATTTTTGTTTTTACAAGGAAGATGATACTATCCACTCCACTTTATAATCTGCTTTTAAAAACTTAATAACATTTCCCTTGGTATCAAATCATCTTTTATGGTTTTCTAGTAATTCATCAAATAGATGCATTATTATTCACTTATCCAGTCCCTTCTTGTTGACACTCCTTTCCCTGAATCACATCTCCTCTTCCTCTTCCTGCCCTTCTTCCTTATCCTACTCAGCCCACATTGCCTTTAGAAGCACTGAGGTGATAAGCATTGAAAGGAAAATGAGGCCTATAGCCCAGAGGTTGCCTATCAACCACACTGAAACTAATAAGGAGAAGGTGTGAGGCCTCAGTCACCAAGGACATGGAATGTTCCAAAGATAACTGGGTATACTCTATAGAGTAAAATATATTTCACTTTACTTTTGAGAAGGAATGTCTGACTCCAGGTGGCACAGTGCTCAGGGAATAGAGCTAGAATTACTTACTTCCCAATACTATAATTTTTCTGCGTGTGTCTTCACTCAGGAAGGGCTTCATGAGGTTGTAGCCCACAGGGAACAGTTTGGTAGCTGGAGAGATACAAAGATAATGGAGAAAAAAATTATTCCATTGTGACACTCTCTCTGTAATAGTCATAGCCACTAATATGGAGGATTCATGAATTGGAAAATGTCCTGCACTTGCCAAACTGCCTCCACAATTGGTAGCCAGATAACAGGCAGCCAACTAACCAGCCACCCAGTCAATCATCCAATCAACCAAGCAAGAAAATGGCCCATCAATTTGCCTTCTAATCAGGCCACCAATTAGACTACCAACTAGTCAGCCAACTTACCAAATAGTCAAAACAACAAACTAACAAATCAGCCAACCAGAAAACCCATCAGCCTATTAAGCAACCAACTAACAACACAGCCACTTGCCTTCTGCAGCCAGCCAACCATCCAAGTTTCAGCTAAATGACAAATTGGCCAGTTGACTAACCAATCTGCCAACTTGCTAATCACCTACCCAACTAACCAAAATGCTAGCTGGTCCCTCAGTCAACCAAGCCAACAACTATCTAACAAACCAACCAATCAACCAATCAATTAACTGACCAACTAACTCTCCAACCACCCACCAGTCATTCATCTAGACAGCCAACCAACTGGCCAATAAACTAGACAACCAACGAAACAAATAATCAACCAACCAACCAATTAACCAGCCAACCATCAAATATTCATTTGGGCAGAACAACTGAGGGAAAAAACCAGGATGAACACATAAGACAACTAGAGACCTCCAGAAGGCAGCAGGCAGGAAAGGCCAGACTTGGCTGCTCCAGCTTTCAGTGTCACAGGCAGTTTGGCAATGAGGAGATCAACATGGGTGGGAGAAATGAGAGAGGATTCCTGGAAGAGCTAGTATTGGAACTGCCTCTTCTTGTAGTAAGGCCAACCGCAGAAATTACTATTTAAGGAACACTAACTTTATTCCAGGCGTTCTAAGTGACTTGCATGCAGCCAAGCAACCAACCTGCCTCATTACTACCCAGGGAAGAAGGCACTTTTATTGTTTCTAGGGTACAAATGAGGAAACTGAGGCACAAAAAAGTGAAGTCACTTGTCACACACCTTTCACAATGAGCATGAACTTCAGGGTCTCCGGGTAATTCTCTTCAAGGAGGCCAAAGAACTGTAGAACCAAGAAAGACCCCATCAGAGTCCACATCTCATCTTCTCCTACCCCCATTGCCTTTCAGTCTCCCTTCTGGAGTGTCCAAAGGACTAAGGAGGGTTTCCTTTATTTCCATCACCTCCACTGGCCTCCGGAGGAGAGTTTCTCTCTTCAGACTTTAACAACCACACTCTAATAATAATCATTTTCAGAGTAAATCTTATAGTAATAGTAGTATAGCAATAATAGTAACTATTGTTCATTAAATCTTCACAATTTTCCAAGCACTGTGTACACATTTTATATATCAACCCACCGGAATATCCCTACATCCCTTTGAAATGCAGAATACCGGTATTTGCATTTTGTAGGCAAGGAAACTGAAGCATGGAGGCATGAAGTGACTTGCTGGAGTCACAGAGCTTGGGATGACAGAACTGGGAAGATTTGGCAGAGGGTGGCCTCTAGGGTCTCAGTACAGTGTTGACTCTGAGGCCTGTCTTTTGGAAAACACATTAAGGCCCTTTAGGTCCTGCGTTGCAGTGCCAGAGCCCAGAAAGTCCACCACTTTTTACCAAATCCTGGCTTTGAGTGAACAAGGTCACAGCAGACCAAGCTCATCATTAAGGAAAGCAGAAGTCACCCATGGGGCCTTCTCCTCACCTCTTGGTACACTTCCACCAGAGGTTTCCAGAAGTGCTTCAGTCCCAGGCCCTCACAGTCAAATATCATCACAATGGTCTCAATCTTCTTTCCCAGCTGCAACAATAAAAGCGAAGACTACTTCCAAGGTTCAGGGTGCAGGCTCAGAACTTGGGACATGGTGACCCTAGCATTTGACCCCTTAGTGATTCTACCAGCCCCCTACTCTGTCCTCAAAGGAACAAATGGACAAAACTGAATGCATTTACCCACACATCCACCTACCCATCCATCCATCTATCTAACTGTCCATCCATCCATCATGCATTATCCATTTATCATCTGTCCATCCATCCGTTTGTCCATCCATCCATTAATTGACCCACCCATCCATCCATTCATACTACAATTCAATCATCCAATTATCCCTCAGTTGGTCCAATTGATAATTTTTTTAAAAGATTTTATTTATTTATTTGACAGAGAGAAATCACAAGTAGATGGAGAGGCAGGCAGAGAGAGAGAGAGAGAGAGAGGAAAGCAGGCTCCCTGCTGAGCAGAGAGCCCGACGCGGGACTCGATCCCAGGACCCTGAGATCATGACCTGAGCCGAAGGCAGCGGCCCAACCCACTGAGCCACCCAGGCGCCCTTGATAATTATTTTTTTAAAGATTTTATTTGTTTGAAAGAGAGAGAGAGATCACAAGTAGGCAGAGAGGCAGGCAGAGAGAGAGGGGAAAGCAGGCTCTCCACTGAGCGGAGAGCCCAACACAGGGCTCAATCCTAGGATCCTGAGATCATGACCTGAGCCGAAGGCAGAGGCTCAACCCACTGAGCCACCCAGGCACCCTCCCAATTGATATTTATTAAACACCTGTTTTGTGTCAGACATGGAGAGTATAACCTATAATATTCTTGTGCTCAAAGGCTTCACATTCTGCTTGGAGAGACTGACAAGCAACTAGGTCGCTGTAAGTCCCGAGGTAAGTGCTGCAAGTAAGCAGCACAGGAGCTGCGGGGACACGTTAACCCAGATAGGGACCTCAGAGAAGGTGACATCTAAGTTTGGGACCTGAACAATAGAAGGGAGAGAGCCAAGGGAAGTGTGGGAGGTATCCATGCACTGGGGGATAGAGTTATCTGAACAGAAGGAACAGCAGACTCAGAAGGAGTAAAAGTAACTAGCATTGTTGAGAAATATGCATGAGGCTCTGTGTGCTGGGCCATACATTTGCATTATCTCCTTTAATCTTTGCAACCATTATTTATTATTATTATTGTTTTTGTAGGTGAGGAACAAGCTTAGAGCGGAGACATGACTCTCCAAGACCACACAGCTAGGAAGCAGCAGAGCTGCTGAGATGGTTTGACCCCAGAGTCCTCTGACTGTGACAGCAGAGAGCACAGTGTGTGTGATCTTGGGACTCTGTCCCCTGGCAGCCTCACTTGCACCCAGCTGCCCGCCTCACTCAGCTTGGGCCTTACCCGCTCTGTCTGCAGGTCACACTCATGCAGAATGCGCTCGCAGTCCCTCATCTTGGTCTTAAGCAGGTCTTGCTTGGTGACCGAGAAGAGGAGGCCCTTTGGGTCAAGCGGCCCAATGATGTCATACCACACCGGGCAGCCATCCCGGTCATAGCCACACAGGCCACCAGGCATGTACTTCTGGATCACCTGGGCATGGAAAGATACACAGAACTTGGCATTATGTACTTCTCCAGAGACCCCCATACTTGGCTGGCCTGGATGACCCAAGCCTGCACACAGCATGCTATAAGCACTGCCCCTTCCCTGAAGGATGGCACTATTGTCCAGGTGAGGAAAACTAAGGGACCCTGGGGGGAATACCTTGCTTGTAGAGAGTACATGGCAAAGCCAGGCATCAGCTGGGTCTGGCTGAAGGCCTCTTGGCTCCTTAATTCTGTCCCCCAACATCTCCCACGTCCCTTTCCATTAACTTTTCTTAATGGAAAAGTTGAGCTTAGTGATGGAAAACATGGATTCTGAAGGTCAATATATTTGGTCCAAATAGAGACACCACTGCATCCTTGCTGTGCATCCTTGAAAAAGTGACAGTCCCTTCCCGAGTCCCATTCCACTTCTCTTCTGTAAAATGGTTTGGTTAATCCCTCCCTTAGGGAAAGTCCCCAAGATCATATTGGCAAAGCACAGTGCCTGGCCCAGAACTTACACTCTACAAATGAAACTATGGCCACTATGGCTTTACTAAGAGTGCCAGTGGTGGGACTGTTCTCTCCAGCAACTTGGTGGGCTAAATTTCTTTCCTGCACAGACAGGATGCTTTGATCAAGGCCCTAGGGGTGAGGGCTCAGAGGCACAAGCTATCTGTGGTGGTGAAGAGCCAGTTTCATGTGAATTCAAATCCCAGCTCGACGTTGAGGCTGCGGGATTTTGGGTAGCATGCTTAACCTTTGCTGGGCCTCAGTCTCCTCATCTGTAAAATAGGGACAGTTGTACCCACTTCTGAGTTGTGATGACTAAGTAAATTCATGCAGTTAAAGTTTTAACTCAGGCCAGGACCTCATAAGCAACCAGGAAATGTTCATCTTTATTAGAGGAGAGGTGCTTGGAGGCCTGCAGGCAGTTCCACGGGCCTCTCAGGCTTGTAGCCCTTCACTCGTGTTCTCCAGTGACCCAGAGGCTGCTTGAATGTTATGTCTATAAAGGACTGGGGTGTTGGGGGAGGGGTTGGCTCACCTCTGGGGGCTGCCAATCAAGGATGTGGTCAATGTCCATGGACTTCCGGAACTCCATATACTGAAAGGGAGAGGAGGAGAGGTAAGGCCCCGCTGGGCTCCCAGCACCTTCAGTGAGGGGGTGGAGATGGGAGCTGGAGGTGTGGATTGCGCCCCACAAAACACTTCCCAGATCTCCATCAACCCAGATCCCCTATCAAACATGGTTAGACAGGTCTCACCTTGCGGAGCATGGCCTCTGATTTCTGCAGGTCGAAATTCCGAGCTGTGTGAAGATGGAAGGAAGGTGTGAGGCAGGAGAGAGGCTGCCTTGTAGTCACATTGTCCTGGTCCTGGACTGTGAGGAGCTATGCATGGCACTAGGGGCCCGGGTAGGACCTTCCTTTCTTCCTCCCAGGTAGGGCCCTCCCCTCTCCTGGATCTGAGCATGTGAAGCAAGACAGTGTGATTGGATCCTGAGAGCCATGAGTTGTTCTGCAGCGGTTAGGACCAGGCCCCTTCCACTGCCCCTCACCCTGGTCTCCCCCACCTCTGCCCTCACCTCGGAGCCAGCGCAGAAGGAAATAGTCATCAGGATTGGGCAGGGCGGGCAACACGTCCTTCACGTTTTCTCGGAACTGGGAAGGGAGATGCTGGTTAAAGTGGCTTTTGCACTGAACCTTGGCCCTCAGACTCAATAATTGTTTTCATCATCCCTTCTCTTTCACACGCCCACGACGATGGAAGGATGGGTGGACAGATGGATAGGATGAGAGGCAGGTATATGGGGAGACGGGCAGATGAATTGACGGAAGGATAGATCCTGAGTAAATGGATAGAAAGAAGGATGGATGGATGAAGGCTTGGAAGGTTGAGTGGGTGGGTGGATGGAAAAAGAATGAAGGAGAAATCAGTGGACAGAAGGAGGGAGAGATGGGGGAATAGAGGAAAGAGAGATTGGTGGGTGAAGAGACAGGAGGAGGGATGGATGGATGGTTGGGGAGGGTGCGGTGGGAGGTGAGAAGAAAAAAGGATAAATGAGTGACTGTGTGGGTGGGTGGGTAAGGGGACTGGAGTATGAGTGCATTCATAGTTCTTTCCGTGTATTAGCCTGCCGAGGCTTCTGCCTTTTTTCACCCCATCTACAAAAGCGTGGTTAGTGATTGCATGTTCTCCTCCCCATTGGCTGTGGGGCTGACCACTCAGCCTGCTCTGTCCCGCTCACCCTTACAGACAGGTTATCTTTCAGGGTCCTCGGGAAGGAGGGGAAACAGAGTTAGAGGGCAAACCATTAGCATCCTCGGGTTCCATCGAAGGGGCCTGGGAGGAATGGCTGGGGTGGGGTCAGCTGTCGGTAAAGCTCTCTTATACTGTCTCCCACAAAAGAAGTCAAGTTTGATCTGGCACACACACTATTACTGCTTGGATGTGGTCCTTTTCCCTCAACCCCTGCCCTGGACAGAGCTGATATCACTGGCTGCTGTGGAACATGACCCTGGGTAAGGTGATGGTAAAGAGAAAATGTCAAAAACACACTAAGCCAACAGAGTGGGACAGGGTTCTGGCCACCCCCTCCCCCCTCTCCTCTGCCCTTTTCTTCTGGGGCTCAAGGAAAGGGGCTCTCACCTTGGCCAGGGTCTCTGCCTGCTTGGGGCTCAGGTCTCCGACTCGGCCACTCATGGTGTCTGGGTGAGGCTGGAGGAGTGGGGGCTACTCCAGGCAGAAACTGAGCCTCATCTGTGGCCCTACCCAGCTGGGGCCTTTTGCCCCCACTTCTGGGTGTGGCTCCAGGCACCTCCTCCTTGGCCAACTGTTGGATTGCATATTACATAACTGGGATTAAGTGAGGTCCCGTGCTTGGCTCTGGGACAGGTCTGGGGGGGGCAGGTGGGCACAGGAGAGCATGCCAGAGGGTTTTGGAGCCCAGGCTGAGTGCCTTTCAAATCCCCACCCATGCTCCCAGGCCTCCAGAGAAAGGGGGGATTTCAGGAGGAGTGAAGACTGCCCCCAGCAGGCACCCTTTCTCTCTCATCATCAATCTCCCATCTGCTTAATGAAGAAACCCCATACCTAGCGTTCTGCAAAGGGCACCCCCTAAATCCAGCTCTGACTGGTAAGACTCGGGGACTTGTTTAAGCTAGCAGAGTTAGTTTAGTTTGTTGGGGTGGGAAACTCATAGCCTTTTGCACCAAGTGTCCATGTTCAAGAAGAGACAGGCTATGTCCTTGCTGAAGATCTGTTTTTTCTACTGGGCTGACACTACTTTTCCTGGTGTCTTTCAAGTCCTATTATGTGATGCTGACCCTGCACCTTCAATACGGGGAAGGGCTGAGCACCCCACCTTTTTGCCTGCTTTCTCATCGCTGAGATCATGAGGACATGAGGGTCTTTGTTTGGGATCCCACATTCCCTGGGCCCTGAGGAAGAGGTGGGGCATAAGCACGGTCTTGGGGTAGTGAGGGTGTTTCTTGGTTTTTTGGATTTTTTTTTTAATGTTTCCTTGGTTTTTAAACACCTGATCAGTGAGGTGTGTCCACCAAGCATGCAAGGTGATGAAGGAAGCCCAGAAGATTTCCCTGTCCTTTGATTTCTGTCATGCTGCCTGATATCCCACCATTAGACCTGCCTAAAAGGCCTGGCCTGGCTCCCCATTCCCCTATGAGAACACCCTTTCAAGAGGACATCTCTGAGAGTCACTTGCCTCATTTATGGAATGGGACTACCAGTGCTTGCCCTGTCCTTGTGCAGTTGGAGGGAAGATCTAAGGAGACATATGGACTGTCAAGGGTCGTCACAGCTAAGGGGTTATTCTTGTCCAGCCTGTCAGAAACTCCAGTAGAGCAAAGGCCACGTTGTCAACGACTATCTAAGAGAAAGAACCAGGGCCACATCTGCTTGAGAGCACACCACGCCTGTGTGGCCATATCTTCACAACTTGATGGGGTCCATGGGGACTGAAACAACCCCTGGACTAGCTCAAGGCACTCTGCCCAGGGCTCTCCCAGGTTCCCTGTCTGTGGGCATCCTATGTCCCCATCCCTGGGCTATCTTGGGACTTCTTTTTAAAACAAAATTTTTTTTTAGATTTTATTTATTTATTTGAGAGAGAGAGAGAGAAGAGCATGGGAAGGGAGAAGGTCAGAGGGAGAAGCAGACTCCCCATGGAGCTTGGAGCCCGATGTGGGACTCGATCCTGAGACTTGCAGATCGTGCCTGAGCTGAAGGCAGTTGTTCAACCGACTGAGCCACCCAGGTGCCCTATCTTGGGACCTCTTTGGGCTAGCTGACTTTGGTTAGTGCTGGATATCTTCCTTGCTCTGGGCCCCTGATAGAATCTGGCCCACAAGGAGAAGGGGGGCATTGTTAGCCATCTCCCTCAATCTGAGGCACCTGCCAGACGCACTCAGAAGCAATTAGGTAACTCCACACCTCAACCCCACCCCACTTCACATTCCATCCCCTTTCTGCAAAGCCCCTAGCTGCTGTCCACACCTACTTCCAGCCAGGCTGGGAGCAGGTGGAGATTAGGTTCCTCCACTGCCCTTTCATTAGCCCCTAATCCTTCCTATTTCCCACCAGTCTCCTTTCTCTCCCTCATCCTTTTCATGTAAGGTGCCCCAGTTATTTCTAGGGACATCAGGGGCCGGGCAGGGAGAGCCAGAAGGGAACACCTATTGTGCACACAACATCATCATTCATAACACTGGCCAACAGAACTTTCTGCAAAGATGTCTTGTATTTAGGCTGTCCTAGTCAACATATTTGCTAGCCACTAGTCACATAGGAAAATGGTTAATGAGACTGAGGAATTCAAGTGTGAATTGAATTAAATTCAATTTTGATTAATTTTACTTTAAATCACCCCATGTGGGTTGCAACTACCATATTGGACAGTGTAGGCTTATTATACTTATTGAAGGCTTATTCCACGCCAAGCCCCATCCTAAATACATTGCCTCATTTAAACCTCAGAACACCCGTAGGGGTAGGCACCATTGTTAAGCCCATTTTATAGATAAGCAAACTGAGGTATAGAGAAGTGAATTCAACTTAGCCAGAGTTGAGCCCAGGCAATTAAGCACTCTGCTGTTGCACTATTAGATGATCCCACAGTCTCAGCTCCAAGAGCTTCCATCCTTATCAGAGGGAGGACCCAGGCACAGAAGTCACCCCAATGGGATGGATGCAGGTAGCATTTGAGCCAGACTTTCAAGAGAAGAAGGATGGAGATTGGAGTAGAGGAGTGGGCATCCCAGGTGGAGGGAAAGTGCATGAGCAAAGGTGTGGAGGTGGGAAACTGAAGAGCATGTGGAGGGGAATGCTGGGGATATTGCAATAAACCAGATGGATTAGGTCTCTGTCTGCATGGAGCCCACAGTCTCCCATTGGTGGAGCATTTCCTCTCTGCTTAGAGCATATCATTATCGGACCATTTGGAAACAGGTAGGGTTATCCCCATTTTGCAAAGAAATGGAAGATCAGAGAGAGTAAGAAAATTTTCTGAGGTCACACAGCCGGGAAATGGGGAGCCAAGATTCGAACCCAAGCCTGTCTGATTCCGGAACCTGCACCAGAACCACTCCCCAGCCCTGCCTTCCCTCAGAAGGCTTAACGTTGTGCCCGGAACATACTGAGTACTCAATAAATGGTCTATATCATTGTGTGTTGGGAAGCCTGGATCCACACCTCTTGGGCTGTGGAGTGTCTTGAGGCCTCCTTTGAAACAAAGGCCCTGGCAAAGGAGAGTCCCCAACCCCCACCCACACTGCATGCATGTCTTATCCCAGTAAATCCCCAGATTGTGTTTAGCTCCTAGTTTGTCAGACTCTCAGTGGACCATGGTAACAACCACAGAAGCAAACAACGGCAGGGGGCAGATGGGGCCGCCCACGGCACAGCCTGGAGCCCTCCTTCTAGGTGGTTACTAGGAAATGTGAAAAGGCTGCTACTCAGGCCACTTGGGCCCCAGTGGGGTCACATTCCTGTCCACCCTCCCCTAGATGGATCATACCAGAACTAGTTGGGCCAGTACAAAGGGGGCCCAAGAGAAGCCTTACTACAGGGTGAGTGGGCTGAGCGTTGTTGGATAGAGGCAAGTGGGGAGGGTTCAGAGGGCTGTAAGGTGAGGTGGGAATGGCTTGAAAATAGGAGATGGAAGAGAATTTGGGGGTGCCCCACCAGAGCTGTGCTCTGGGTAGCACCCTGAGACAATTTACTTTTCATTTTTACTCTTGGGCAGTTTTGTCTTCTCCTTAAATTAAAAAAAAAATTAAGTGTTGTAATTCACGTGCCATAAATTCACCACTCTTAAAGTGTAAAATTCAATGATTTTTTTTTTTAGTATATTCACAAAGTTGTGCAACTATCATCACTACCTAATTATAGAACATTTCATCACCCCCCCCCCAAATAACCAACCTCTGTATACCCATTAGCAGCCCTTTCCCATTTCCTGCTCCCCGACTCCAGCCTCTGGCAGTTGCAAATCTACTTTCTATCTCTATAGATTTCCCTGTTCTGGATATTTCATATGAAGAGAATCATCTTGTCTTTGCCGACTGGCTTCTTCCCATGTTGTAATGGAGTTGTCCCAGGAGTATTTGGTTCGTTTTTTTTGTTTTGTTTTGTTTTTAAGATTTTATTTATTTATTTATTTGACAGAGAGAGAGAGTGAGAGATCATAAGTAAGCAGAGAGGCAGGCAGAGGGGAAGGGGGAAGCAGGCTCCCTCCTGAGCAGAGTGTCCGGTGCCAGGCTCTATCCTAGGACCCAGAGATCATGACCCAAGCTGAAGGTAGAGGCTTATCCCACTGAGCCACCCAGGCAACCCCCAGCAGTACTTGTTGAAGAGATTATTCTTTTCTCATTGAACGGTCTTTGCATACATGTCGAAAGCCACTTGACTGCAGATGAGTGGATTTTTGGACTCTCCGCTCTTTGCCACTGATCTGTAAGTCTATCCTTATGCCTGTACCGCATTGTTTTGATGACTGCGGCTTTATATTAAATTCTGAAATCAGGAAATGCAAGTCCTCCCTAACTTCATTCTACTTTTCCAAGATTGTTTGGGTTATTCTGAGTCCCTTGCATTTCCACAGGAACTTTGGGGTTGGCTTGTTCATTTTTGCAAAAGAGGCAGTTGGGATTTGGGTAGGGATTGCCCAGAATCGGTAGATCACTTTAGGGAGTGTTGCCATCTTAACAGCATTAAGTGTAGGTGTCTTTTTACCTACACTTAGTAGTCTCTAATTTTCTTCAACAATATTTTGTGGTTGTCAGCGTATCAGTCTTTCACTTCTTTAGTTAAGGGCATACGTAAGTGCTTTACTGTTGGATGCTGATGTAAATGAAATTATTTTCTTAATTTTGCTTTTTGAATGTTCCCGTTAATTGTATAGAAATGCGACTGATTTTTTTTTAAGATTTTATTTATTTATTTGACAGAGAGAAATCACAAGTAGATGGAAAGGCAGGCAGAGAGAAAGAGAGGGAAGCAGGCTCCCTGCTGAGCAGAGAGCCCGATGCGGGACTCGATCCCAGGACCCTGAGATCATGACCTGAGCCGAAGGCAGCAGCTTGACCCACTGAGCCACCCAGGCGCCCAACGACTGATTTTTTTAAAAAGATTTTATTTATTTATTTGAGAGGGAGAGAGAGACAGAGAGGAAGTATAAGCAGTAGGGAGCAGCAGAAGGAGAGGGAGATGCAGACTCCCCACTGATCAGGGAGACTGACATGGCGCTCAATTCCAGGACCCCGAGATCATGACCTGAGCTGAAGGCGGGGGGGGGGAGGCAAATGGGGCCACCCACACCACACCCCGGAACCCCTGGTTAGAAGCCAGTAACCAAAAAAAAGAAGAAGCCAGTAACCACTCACTGCCTGGCACATGGTAAATGATCAATAGTGTTGGCTTTTATTTTATTTTTTTTACACTTATTTACTCTACACCCAATGTGGGCCTCAAACTCATGACCCCGAGATCAAGAGTCACATGCCAATGAACTGAGCCAGCCAGTGTTGGCTTTTATTATTATTATTATTATTACTATTACTATTATTGTTATTTAGTGTCAGCTTTTATAATTATTGTGAGGTCCACCATCATCTCAGGACAGGGACACAGCTGGAAGTGCCCATCTTCTCTGGTTCCTTCGCCTCTGTTCTGTGGCTATCTGACCCTCTTCTTTGGTCTCTCCCTGCTGCTGAGTCATGCTGTTAGTCTTTGCTCTCTGGCAGTGCTCCTGGTATGACCCAATCTGGGGGGGGAGGATGGGTGAGGAAGACATGTCACTCAGGAGTCAGACATCCGGAATCCCAGTCTTGACGCCGTCACTGAGCAAACTACCATGTCTCCGAGCCTTTCTTTCCTCCCCTGTATTACCAGAACGACTGTATTTATTTGACAAGCCTGCCATGAAAATCAGACAAGATAGCACAAGGGCAGCAGGCCTGCACAGACACTCAGTAAATGGTATCTTTTTTTTTTTTTTTTTCAAGGCTTTATTGAACATCTGGGGAGTGTAGCCTGGCCTGGTAGCCGGTGGGGAGTAAGAGACAGACACGAGACAGATGATGACTCCCATGATAAACACTGGGCCCCTTGCAACAAGAGCATGGAGACAAGACTCTTACTCTACTAGGGATTGGGGAGGGGGGCTTGGCTAGGGAAAGAGGTCTCTGGGAGCCTCGAGGGTGCACAGAGCATGACTGGGAAGGGAGTCCCAGACTGAAGGTACAGCATGAATAAAAGCAGGGAGGTAGGAAGGAGTCTGATGAATTGGTGAGTTCAGGTCGTTGGGTGAAGCTGCAATGCGGGTGTCATAAGCAGGTCACAGAGGGCCTTATAAGCCACTAGTGAAAACTGAACTTTCCCGGGGAGGAAATGAGGAGCCAGGGAAGGGCTCCCACAGGAAGTGATGATCAGATTTTCATTTCAGAAAGGCTTTTTCTGGCTGCCCCGTGGAGCCTCCTGGGAGGCGGTAGGAACAGGCACAGGGAGACTGACTCATGGACACCTTTCTAATAACCCAAGCAAGAGATGACGGATTATGGCAGCCAAAGGATGGAGGATGGAGTCTACAGGGATCTAGAAAGAAAACCAGCAAGGGGCAGAACCAGGATCTGAACCCAGGTGGGACCACCTCTTTCGGCTGCTCCGCATGGGCCCACAGGGAGCCTGGGCCCAGTGAACTTCACCTCAAGCCACCTGTAAATCCACCCTTCACCAGCCAGATCTCGGAGGGGTCCTGTTCACATTTCTGCTGCCGGGAGAGAGACGTACTATCAACACCGCCCCCTGGTGGCTGAGAGCAGAGGTCGCAGACAGCGGAGCGCCACCCTGCCCAAGCCTATGGCTGCCCCCTCCTCTCTAAAGTCACCAAGCCTGAAGCCTGCCCACCCAATGTGCTCATTTAGCACCTGGGCTGTCTGGATAGATGAACCCCTCTTCACATCCTACCTTCCCCCCTTTACGTTGGGTGTCCTAACAAGTCACTTCCTGCCCCAGGCCTCACCCTCCTTGGTAAAGAGGGTGTGATGCTTCCTGCATCAGCTTGTCCTGGCCCACGGAGAAGAGCCTGGCCCATCCCACAGAAAGGTGGCTTCCTCAGACCCAGGCCAGTGCCCCTCTCTGTCCCAGGCTTGCCCTCTCTGGCGGCGCCCACCTGCCCACACTGACCTTGTCGTCCTCTGAAAGGCAGGGCAGGGGTACTGCTGGCAGCTAACCTGGGTGCTGGCTCCACCCCTGCCATTAGACACTGAGCCTTTGGCCACAGCACTCCCTCTAACTGAGCCTTGGCATCCTCGCTAGTTTCTGGGGTTTCTGTCTGTTTCGGGGTTTCACGGAAGGAGTCCTACTGTGCCCTGCCAAGCCCTGGAGTGCCGAAGACTTGCTCTAGTGATTGTGAAGCTGTGATTGTCCCACACTGGGGTCCCTTTTGGCCTGGGCTCTTGGAAGGTGAGCTGAACTGACTTAGAGATTTGAGGGGCAGGAAAGCCTTCCCAACTGTCCTCAAAAAACCCTATACATAACACCTCCCCCCTCCCCAGCTTATTTCCCCGCTTCCCCTGGAATATTGTTAGGATTCCAGTTAGGAGATGGGCCCTGGGAAAGGAAGGCCCTGCCTCCACGCCTCTGGACAGGGAAGGCCTGGCTATTTCCAACCACCTCATTTTGAGCAAGAGCTTTGATCCATGGCTTCCTGCCAAGCTTTTGCCACTCTTTCTTGACAAACAACAAATCTCTGTTTTGTAACCTCCATTATGAAATAGTCTTATTAACTAATGTACCTAATGTGTACACAGTCATTCACAAAGAAACAGCAAACATCGGTGACCCATTTCCAGCGTCACCCAAGGGCCCTTCTGGCTTTCCTCTAGCTTCAAACACACTACAGCTGTTCTCACTTCATTCCTCTGTCTGGAAGGCTCGCCTACACCTTCAGCTCTCCCTTCAGGGGTCCCTGCCTTTGGCAAAGCACGTCTGATAGCCCATCAGGGTTTTTTGTTGTTGTTGTTTTTTTGCTGGATACTCCCCCAGAATTTGCCTCCTGCCCCACCGAGCTGCCCACTTGATAATGGCCATGAGAATCACTTCAGCCTCCCTTGGTGCAGGTAAGCTTTCTGCCAGCAGACAGGGGTAAGCCCAGCACCCTGTGTGCCCAGGGCCTGCAGGGCCTGGTGCTAGGCACTCAATAAACATTGATGAGTGACTAGAAGGAAGAAACAAACCTCAGGGGAGCCAGCCCCTCTCTGGGCTACTCCCCTCACCCCCCTTTTTTTTTGGTAAAGAGGTGATGGTGTCGAGTGAGGGATGGAGTTGCTGAGGACAAGCTCCCTGTCCACCTTGCTGGACAGGACATCCTGTCCTCATTTCCCAAGGTGACCACCGTATTCACAGGTTCACATGCAGTACACTCTACCAGCTCTGAGATTCAAGGTCACTGGTGTCCACACCCAACCCCTGAGCCCTCCATTCCTTGCCACTCCCCAGGCGGCCCATATTTGTGTAAATGAAACCCTTGTACAAGGACCAATCTGCTACTTGCAAGGAAACCAGAGAAGGCTGTGCAAACACATTGTGGGAAATTTGTTGTGGGTGGTTGGAAAAGCAAGGATCAGGTTCAAATCCATGAACCCCTTGTTTTTCAGCTGGGGATGTGAGGCTGAAATGAGGCACTGTGAGCTCCCTCATCATGACATGGGGTGGGCCCAGGGAAACCTGACCTGGACCCTTACAACTGCAGCCAGCCACACCCTCTCTAGCTTGTGCTGCAGGAAGATGGCTCTGAAATGCCCAAGTGCCTCTGGGTCCGCGGAGGGGGGCCACAGCGTGCCGTAGGGTGGTGGTGGGAGACCCCGTTGCAGTGGGGAGGCAGGAGCACCCCTTGGACACAAGGATGTCATATGATTTTCACCCAGCAGCCCTGGCCCTCTCTCCTTGGCGCTGGCAGGACCAGATTTTTTCTCGTCAAACTCCTCCTACACTGTTGGATCAGCCATGCCTCCATGCATTGGCTTTAAATTGTGTTTCTGAGTTCATTGGCTTTCTATAGCAGCAGAGCCCCTGTTTCGGACTGTGTGCTGGACCATGGATGATGGAGCCTGCCACAGGTGGAGGGTCTGGGGCCCCAAGGACATCACATAGCTCACCTGAAGACCCCCGCCTTCCCAAGCCTCATTCTTTTCTTGCCTGGGAAGAAGAGGCCCTGGGAAATCAGGAAAGCTATTAACTGGAAAAAAATGAAATCACAGAATCTGAGAGCAAGAAAGGGGCCCAAGCTGGCTTCTTGTTTGCAGAGCACCTGGATGTTGGTGTTAGCAGAGGCTTCCTGCCTCTGGTAAATATCTTGGCAGCCACGATGCTAATCCTTTGCACCAAGGACCCCTATAACAGGGACATCTGACCACTCAGCGACTGTGCTGGTTCATTCTGGGCGTTCATTCAAGCACACGATGATCCTGACTGTGGGATGTGGGAGGCATCACCAGCCATCACCAGCCAGCTACAGAGTCACATTTGGGGTGGGATAGTGGGCTGTTGACAGACAACCCTTAGCTGTCCCTCTAGTGAGACACAAAGATGGAAGAAAACTTGATGGTTCTCCAAGAAGCAAATGAGAGTCAAGGATAAGCACGTTGGGGACTGGCAGCTCTAACTCAGCACATTCTACTTTATTCCAGCATGTTCCATGGCCCTCCAGCTCTGCTATGGTTCTGGTCCTTCCTCAGAGCCAAAAAGAACCCAAGCTGAATATCAGCTGGATCATGGCAGGTGGTGAGAGGGAGGCCAGGGTCACTGAGAATTCTGATAGACTTAGTCTTCACCCATCTAGCTCTGGGTGACCGAGCATGGCTTGTCCTGGCCATGATTATCCCTGCTGGGCCTCATGCTCCATTCCTGATATTCCCTCCAAAGGCAGGAGGGCAAGTCTAAAGGGCCTTGGTGCCCTCCCACAACCAAGACCCTCCACTTCCACTTTATCACTTAGCTGGCTCCATCCTTTCACCAGGCCACCTCCAGCTGCCCCTATCCCCATCCACCGAGTCCCAGGCACAGAGACGGGGGCATCCTTGCTCTTTCAGACTTGATGCTTTGCTCTCCCTGTATGGCCCGGGGCACAGGCACATGCTCCCAGGCCAGATTGCTAGGTGTTGGTGAGTCCCGGGACAAGTGTCCTTGGTCTCCAAAAACAGGGGATCAGGAGCCTGTCTGAATCCTCAGTGTGGCTGACGGACTGGGTGTCCCCTTCCTGCTCTGCCTCTGTGCCTGGGAGGGCAGGGCACAGGGAGGGAGAGCTACGGGGTTGAAAAGCCCAGGCACAGAGGCAGCCAGGGTCTTCACTGCGCTGGGGATGGTCTCCTCGCCTAGAGACCCTGAAGCTTCTCCTCGGAGGCCTTGTCTGGGAGCAGCACCTCCACGGTGTAGCTGACCTTCTTGGCGTGCATCAGGCTATAGGTGTTGTCAAAGCGCAGGATATCTGCAAGAGTGGAGAAGTCATCCCGCAAAGCCAACCTGACATATTTGCATGCGTAGTGCCCTTGGCAATGGGCCCAGGACTGCAGGTGGTGCCGGAGGGTTGGCCACTGCCCCGCTCCCAGCGCCCACTGCCCAAGCCATTGCCTTAGGCTAAGGAGAGGAATAACCACCGGCATCCGGCAGCCCCTTCTATGTGTCAGGAGTTTCATTGGCGCTCCCGGCTTTCCAAACCCTCAAACCAGCCCCATGGAATACTATCATCCCCATTTTCAGGATGAGGAAGCTGAAGCTACAGAGGTAGAGAGGACTTCCCGATGAGTACAGAGCAAGGAAGAGAAGGACCAGGATTCCCTTATCTTGATGCTCCAACCGAGAGAGGAGCCCTGCTCTCCCCAGGGGAAAGGGCTGAGCTCCACAAGCCGCTTTCCCATCGTGTCTCTCAAAGAAGTCATTCCCTTCAATGCCAAGGTGCAAAGGGAACTCTGGGATGTGATAAGTCATCTAAATTTCTGGGTTTCCACCCTTCTGATTCTCTCTCTCCACAAAGGTGAACTAGATACATGTTAACCAGAGCATTAGTAAACCTCATGCTCCTCAACCCTGGGTTTCCCTTCTCGTAGCACTGTTCCCAAGAGAGTCAGGTCAGTGCTGTCCCTAGGGAGTGCGGCTTCTGGAGAGACGGACCTAATTGCATCTATCTTGGATGGCCTGAGAATGAAGGATAAGCACATGGAGGAATCCTCTCTTTGGAATTCCCACAAGGACCTGCCTATGCCCCTGGGCAGCCAGGGACCCCTAGAGGGTAGCCCACATCTATTTACCTACCTGTCTCTCAGCCTGTTGAGTGCTGTGTAAGGGGCTCCCAGGAGCTGAGTCTGGGGCTTCAGGCTGTGAATCCCACTCTCTAAAATGCCTCTCTGCCCTGTTACCCATACCCAGGGGCTACTCACCAGACCTAACATCCTGGAGCCAATTCCCCCAGCCGTTATAGGATCTAGTAACTTGCAGAGACTCCCTCCCCCTCCCCGAGGGCAGGAAAAAGAGGGCAAGCAGGACAGCCTGGACAAGAAGCGCTCATTTCTCGGCCATAAGGAGGAAGGCGACTCCAGTGAATCCTACAGCTCTTACAGACGCCAGCCTTGAGGCAGGTGAGGCTCCCGTCCTCAGGGACCACATGGGCTTTGCAGCGTTGGATGGGCAACACCTCCACCATGTCCCCTGCCTGCTTCTGTTCACTCATCTTGGTCTTCAGGAAAACCCCAAAGCCAATGTCTGCCCCTTCTGATGCGAACTGCCACCTGCAGGGGACAGGGCCCCACAGATGACCACCTGCCTGGGCTCCAGGCCCCTCCCAGCTGTGCCCAGGGGTGACGTGGCCACCATCCCTACCTGAGCACACAGCCTGGGAACAGGATTTCGTTCTCCACCTGCATGAAGGAGCCTCTGGCCACTGTCACCGTGTGCTCATATTGTGTCTTCACCTGGTTACGCAGGTAGTAGCTCTTGGGCACATCACCCCCATATTTGATCTGTGGGTGAAGGCTGGTGAGAAAGCACTACACCGTGGTCATAAACCCTCAATCCCCATCCTCTGAGCACCCTGTACCTTGGTCAGGCACTTGGGGTTTCCATCAGGGTCAGTCATGGTCCCCCCAAACTCCACGGGCAGCTGGTCGGGGCTGATGAACTTTGGCAGCTCCTGCTTCCAGTTGCCTGAGGGGGAGCAAGGTGGTGGTGGGGAGTAGGGGACAATGGGGGGCTCAGGGAGGCTCAACAGAGGGCAGAGAAGCCACACCTAGGGAGGAAAGCTGACGTTCCCTTAGCTCACTCCCCTGAGCCCCTACTCCTGAAAGCACCCAAATGCTTCATGTGGCCACCCAGGCTGGAATCCAGGACCCAAAGCTTCATAAGAGTGTGCTTCAGTGTAGGTGTGAGTTCAGGCCAAAGTCAGTGCCTGATTAAAGAGGATGAGGCAGGGAGAAATGGGACCTTTCACATTGATCTCTGTTTGCCCAGGCAGAGATGGGCACAGCCAGGAGACCAAGTCACTCACCTCCCAGAATCACTATCTTCCTTTGCGTTTCCTCACTCATGAAAAATTTGACCAAGTTGAAGGCCACCGGGAACAGCTTGGGGGCTGAAACACATGAAACTCCCTTGGGAAGCTGTCTAGAGAGGACCAGAGGTATAGTCACGGCCAGGGCCCTAGGCTGGATACGAGTTGGGTTGATCTAGATTCTACTACTCCCTGCTGTGTGACCGTCAGCTAGTTACTCACCCTCTCTGAGTCTTAGTGCTGTTAACTATAAAATGGAGATAAATTAAACTATGTATGCATAACACATGACAGAGTGCCTGGCTCTCAGTAAAGGGTTGCCTCCCCCACCCAGTTGTAGGGTGTCAGTAATGTAGATTTTCCAATAGTGCCTCTTCCTGTCCACACTCACAGGTTTTCCAAGTTGCCTCGGAATTTTCTTGGGTGTAAGTAGATGGAGCATCTGCATTTGACCTCACGTCCCACCTGAATTGCTCACACTGACTGGACACTTTCTGTGGGCTGCTCCTCCACAGACTGTCTCATTTAACCTCATGGCTGTCTTACGGGATGTTGTCATTGCATCCCTATTTTACAGACTGGGAAAACTGAGGCTTAGTAAAGTTAAGTAGACTTGCTCACAATCACAGAGCTAGTCAAATTGGAAAGCAGATCATTT
The DNA here is from genome assembly GCF_022355385.1 of Mustela nigripes. Lineage (NCBI taxonomy): Eukaryota > Metazoa > Chordata > Mammalia > Carnivora > Mustelidae > Mustela > Mustela nigripes. The sequence continues at coordinate 22,833,359 of NC_081564.1, forward strand.
GACCCCAGAGCACACATGGTGGGCCCCTCACTGTACAACCGTCACAGACAGGGACCATTCCCACTCCAAACATATCTCCCAGCCAGTGTGGTCCTTGAACAATCTGTTACCATTCCACACTGAGAAAAATAAAGTAAAGAAAACACCCATTTACATTTAGAAACTTATAACTTATTTGACATTTGCTGCAACCTATCAGAGCAGATTCTGTATACTCGGAAAGTATCAGTCTATGAAGGACTGACAAAAAAACAAACAAAAAGAAACAAACAAAAAACTCCTGATCTTCACAAAGGATGGTTTGAGAAACCCTAAACTGGGTGATTTACCCACTGATCCCCCCTTTCCCTTCTCCTCCCCCAGGGGTCATCCCCATCATGGACTCACCACGAATGACAATTAAATTCTTTATCGTCTCAGGATAATTTGCTTCCAGGATGGCAAAAAACTGTGGCAAGACAAGTCTGGTCAAGGTCATGCTTCAACACATTCTATACCTGGATTTGGTGGCCTTTAATGCTGTTGAGACAGGAGACCCTGCCACCGCCACCCCCTGGCCACCCACCATCCCCTGTAATACTCATGCTCCTCTTTGTCCTTGGAAGTGGGGGACCCCAGGCCAGCTTCACTGGCAGCTCTGGGGGCCCCAGCGGTGTGTGTGTGGGGTAATCCCTCCTCCATGGACTGGAAGCTGGTGTGGACAGCAGCTCCCTATTGTCCTGGAGCCAGCTGCCTACCTCACCTGCTGGTAGACCTCGACAGCTGGTTTCCACAGGTGTTTCAGGCTGAGCCCCTCCATGTCAAACACCATCAGCACTGTCTCAATCTTCCTGCCCAACTACATGGGACAACACAGAGATATAAGTCAGACAACTCTGGCCAGAAGGTCCCGGCCAGGGAGACCCTGTACAGCTTCTACCTTCCTGCTACCCCTGCCTGCAACTGCCCACAGGGTTTTTCAAACAGATTGAGCCCACCTAGGGCCTAAGAAAATGCTGCATTCTGAGCCCTGGCACAGTGATTCCTTATCACACTGTTTGCTCAACACGAATGCCCGGAATTAGTTAACAGTAGAATTAAAGACCTCATTTGTTGTCCATCGGGCATCTCCCTGTACAACATATGCCAGGTCAGCCAGCGTCTGTAGTCCCAAGGTGTGTCAAACCAGAGCTACACTGCTGGCAGGTTCTGTAGCCTTGGGTGGGTTTTTAACCATTCTGAGCCTTATTTTCTCCTTCTGGAAAGTGGGAATAATTCCAGGTTCTGAAAGAATTTCTAGGACAATTCAGTGAGCTAACTCCCAAAGAGCCCAGTGCCCGACACATGCTTTTGTCCGATTAATGTCACAGATCTCTGTGCCAAGGGCTCCTTGGTGTCCAGCACCGTGACAGACACTGGAGACACAGGTCCTGTCCTCGCCATCAGGCAGGTCATCCCGAAGTAACACAAGAGCTCCCCCACCCAGGGTCCTCTTAGGCTCATGGAGACACTTAGACTCACAAAGCCAACAGACCACACTTGGCAATAGATTCGTTCTGAAGGGTATGGACCAGGAAGTACAGTCAGGGCAAAGAGAAGATCTGTACAGACTGGTGTGGGTCCTCCTGACTTGGAAGCCTTATGCCCCATAGGACTCAATTTTTTTTTTTTTTGGTAGCAATTCCATATTAGCTTCTAGGGCCCCACGACAATGTGCCAAGTCTCAAGAGCCACTAGCCCACAGCAATAGCTCCTCCATCATGTTATAGTTACATAGTTTCCAACCAGGCACATCTTTTCCATAAGCAAAGCTGACCATCCACTGTTCCCAGGGTTCTCAGGGAACAAAGCCAGAGTGTTCACTGCACTCAAGGTCAGCCTCTCATCCAAGGTCAGCGGGGAAGGGGCTTTGGTGATCCTTGGCACGCGCCAGCAGCGAGTGCCACACACATGTTAGATACTCACAGATGGGTGACTGCGAGGGAAGCCATGTCCCACCAAAGCCCAGAGTGCTGAGGCCTGGGGAGATGCAGAGGCAGCATGCCTTTCCTACCTGGTCTTGGTGCCTCCCATTAGACAGATCAGGCCCTCCACGTGCTTCCCATCCTGGACCCAGTCACTTACCTTCTGACTCTGCAGCTCACACTCCCGCAAAAGCAGCTCACAGACCCTGATGCGCTTCCGGATAAGCTCCTGCTTGGAGGCTGACAGGAGAAGACCTTTGGGGTCAAGGGTCCCAATGATGTCGAACCACACGGGGCAGCCTTCGTAGTCATAGCCACTCAGACCACCAGAGTCGTACAGTTGGATCACCTAGGCACGGGGTTTGGAGTTGGTGTGAGGTCCTGACTCAAACCAGCCTATCAGCCATCAGAAGGCTGGATGTTGGGGAAGGGGTATGAGGGGTATCTGATGGTCTTGGAGGGGATGCTGCATGAGGCTTACCTCTGAGGGCTTCCACGAAAGGATGTTGTCCAGGTCCTGTTGCTTTCTGAACTCCATGTGCTGTGGAGAAATGGAAGGACCTGAAGATTGCCTACCACAAAGGCCTTGAAGGCAGTTGTGGGTATTAGGCGAGGTCCCTCTGCCTATAGACCCCAAGACCCCAGGCTCTACTGACCTAGAACTGGAGATGGCAATGCCAGGAAGAGGGCTTGGGGGATCCAGGTCTGATGTAGAAAGGGATCCAAGGAGGAAGGGAGGAAACATGCAAGAACAGGACAGGGCATGGGTTCCTACTCTCTTTGTTACTGATCCATGGGGTCCACTGTGTGGGAGGCAGGAGACTCATGAGAATGGGGCCTCACCTTCCGGAGCATGTCCTCAGATTTCTGCAGGTCAAAGTTCCGAGCTGCAAAAAGAGCCAAGGTAAGAGAAGGCTTGAGGCTGGGTCTAGAACTCACAGTTCTTTGAAAACTCAGGAGGAAACACGGAGCCTGAGCTTTCCATGACATACCAGAATATATTGGGGGGTCTGGACATATTTTTACCATTTTGTTTTTTAAAAATATATTTATTTATTTATTTTGGAGAGAGAAAGAGAGAGAGGGAAAGAGAGGGAGCGGGGGAGGGGGAGGCAAGGGAGAGAGAGACTCTCAAGCAGACTCCCCGCTATCTCAAAACCCCGATTGTGACCTAGGCTGAAGTCAAGAGTTGACCTCTCAAACAACTAACTAAGCCACCCAGGCACCCCCGGACGTTTTTAAAAAGCAAGGATCCTTAATTCTCTAGAAGACTTTGGAAGTCCTTGATTTCAGTATCCAAGCCTTTGTAAACTTTTCAGCCCAGAGGCTGATCTGGCCTGTAGTATTTGATGTCCCTGTAGTCACACAAACCCCCTTGGTGTTAGGGGTAGTGAGGAGCATAGGCTTTGGAGTCAAACAGACTTGGGTTTGAATTTTAGTTTTGTCCTTTTAGTTGTTGTGCAACTTTGAGCAATTCACCTACCTTCTCTAAGTCTTAGTTTCTTAATCTGTTAAACAGGAATAATATCTTTTGGTTCCCAAGGACTTCTTAGTAAATTATTAACTATTATTGTGGTTACTTATTTTGAAGATATAAGTTTACTTTAATTAAAAATGTGATGCTTGGGCACCTGGGTGGCTCAGTGGGTTAAGCCGCTGCCTTCGGCTCAGGTCATGATCTCAGGGTCCTGGGATCGAGTCCCGCATCGGGCTCTCTGCTCAGCAGGGAGCCTGCTTCCCTTCCTCTCTCTCTGCCTGCCTCTCCATCTACTTGTGATTTCTCTCTGTCAAATAAATAAATAAAATCTTAAAAAAAAAAAAGAATGTTTAAAAAAAAAAATGTGATGCTTTATTTTAGAAATGAATGTTCTAAACTTGGAAAAGAAATTTAACTCTTCCTTTCTAGTCTTTATAGACTAGATTACTTTTTTCTTTCCTTATAATGTTGGCAAGGATCTCTAGTTCTGTTTAAACTATGATGCTGCTTGACATCATCCTTTCCTTGTTCCTGACTTTAAAGAAAATGCATCTAAAACTTCTTAACTGGCAACAAGTATTGTAAGGTGTTTGCTGCATAAATGTTAATAAGCCAAGCCAAGGAAATTTCTTTTGATTTCTAGTTTGCTAAGAAATTTTTATTTTGTTTTTATCTTAGAAATAGGAGATGAGCCTTTTCAAATGCTTTTCCTGCATTGAGATAGCCACATACTTTCTCATTTTTTTTTTTAAAGATTTTATTTGTTTATTTGACAGAGATCACAAGTAGGCAGAGAGGCAGGCAGAGAGAGAGAGAGGAGGAAGCAGGCTCCCTGCTGAGCAGAGAGCCCGATGCGGGGCTCGATCCCAGGACCCTGGGATCATGACCTGAGCCGAAGGCAGAGGCTTTAACCCACTGAGCCACCCAGGCGCCCCACTTTCTCATTTTTAATTCTATAAATGTGTTCAATGACTTTGATAGATTGCCTGATATTGAATTCTTCCTGCACCTAAGATAAACTCCCACTGATCATGCTGTGTAATTTAAATACCTTATTGTATTCTTTTATGTAATGTTTCCCTTAGGCTTCCTTACACCTACATTAACAAGTGTAACAAGCCTAGAATTTTCTTTTATTGTCCTGACCTAATTTTGGAATCAAATTAACCCAAGCTTCATAAAGTAACTTTCACTTTTTAATATATATTTTAAAGTAGCTCCAACAATTTGTAAAACCAGGTATCAGCTAATCTTAAAACTTTGGGAAAATTCATCTGTAAAGCCACTGGGGTCTGGGTTTTGGAAGGAAGGAAGCTTTTTAGTACCATTTATATGTCTTTAATATTTACTGGTCTTGGAGGTTTCTATCTTCTTCTTGCTGGATTTTGGCCTTATATGTGTATTCTAAAGGAATGCACAGATTTTATTGAGATTTTCAAATTTGTTTGTGCATAACTGTCTATAATGTTCTTTTATTGGCTTCTAAAAGAAATAACTCTGGTGTATAGGAGATTTCCTATTGAGGACTAGGGCGGTTTCTTGTTCTACAGGAAGTGGTTTGGGCATTATTGATGGGCACTCATAGCTTTTTTAGTAGCACCTACTACGTGCCAGGCTGGAAGTATGGGGCAGGCACGGACCCTGCCATCACGGAGCTGGCATCTGAGTGGCAGAGATACGCAGTCATAGGATGGAAACAAAACAAAACGTGAAGGGACTTGAAGGAAGGTCACGGTGAGCCCTTCTGCATCTGGCCTGAGCCAAAAGACTCCAAGTTCAGCCCCAGAGATCACCCTTCCTGCTGCCCAGGTGTTGAGCTAGTAAGGCAGGGAGGGCAGCTACAGAGGTGAAGTTGAAGGGGATGGGGCTATGTCAGCTGGTCTGCCTCAGCAGAAAGTGGGAGGCATCAGGATACCCCGTCTCCTCTCTCCCAACCTTAGATCCTTCCCCTTTGCCATGACCCAGCAGCCTACAGGGTCTGTGATTTCACTCCTTTCTCAATGACGCACCAGGGACTGGAAAAGTTGGTTTTTAAATCCAGAAAGACTCCAGAGGAGGAGAGAGGTCTTATGGGGCTTCAAGAAATCTACTGTCCTGGGGCACCTGAGTGGCTCAGCTGGTTAAGCCACTGCCTTTGGCTCAGGTCATGGTCCCAGAGTCCTGGGATTGAGTCCCATATGGGGCTTCCTCTGCTCTGCGGGGAGCCTGCTTCTCCTTCTCCCTCAGCCTTTCCCCCTGCTTGTGCTCTCTCTCTCTCTCTCTCTCTCTGTCAAATAAATAAATAAAATCTTAAAAAAAAAAAAAAGAAAGAAATCTACTGTCCTCACTCCTTCTTTAGCCCAGGAGAATGACATGGACATGACATGTTAAAAGTGTAATGGGGGGCACCTGGGTGGCTCAGTGGATTAAGCCTCTGCCTTCGGCTTGGATCATGGTCCCAGGGTTCTGGGATTGAGCCCCGCATTGGGCTTTCTGCTCAGCAGGAAGCCTGCTTCCCTCTTTCTCTGCCTCTCTGCCTCTCTGCCTACTTGTGATCTCTGTCTGTCAAATAAATAAATAAAAATCTTAAAAAAAAAAAAAGCACAATGGAAGGGACACCTGGGTGGCTCAGTTGGTTAAGCAACTGCCTTCAGCTCAGGTCATGATCCCAGGGTCCTGGGATGGAGCCCCATATGGGCTTCTTGCTCAGCGAGAAGCCTGCTCCTCCCTCTGCCTGCTGTTCCCCCTGCTTGCGCACGCGCTCTCTCTCTCTCTATCTGACAAATAAATAAATAAATAAATAATCTTTAATAAAACACACACACACAAAAAAAAAACCCAGAATAAAACCTGCCACAGCCAAGAGAGCCTAGGGAGATGACAACTAAATGTAACATGGCATCCTGGATATGCTCCTGGAACAAAGGAACTAAGGTGACCTTAACAAAGTAGGGATTTTAGTTAATAATAATGCATCAGTGTTGGTTCATGAATTGTAACAGACGTACCATAGGAACGAAAACGTTCATGATAGGGGAAACTGGGTGCAGTGTGTGTGGGGACTTCCTGTATTACCTTCACACTGCTCTGTAAACCTAAAGCCATTCTAAAAAATAGTTTGTAGAAAATAATAATTAATTAAAATAATTAAAAAATAGAATCAAATAGAACAAACAGAACAGAAGGGAGGGCTTCCTCAGTGTTGGTGCTGTGCTTGCCCATGACCTAATGTCTGACTCACAGCATCTGGAAGATGGGAGACCAATATTATACCCATTACTCAGAAGAGAAAAGTGAGGCCGAGAGACAATGAGTGATTGCTGAGTCACACTGCCAGCACAGCGGAGTTGGGATTCAATCACAGGTTTGCCCAATTCCAAGGCTGGCATCATCATCTCACTGTGTGTGTACTTTCCGGCCTGATTTCAACCTTCTGGTTCAAGTTCAGAATCCTGGTTCAAGTTCAGAATCCATTCTATAGGGGTGTGTTGAATTGAAATGAATTCTCCCCCTAGGTTTCTGTTTCTCTAATTTTACACTCCTGTGGCAATTCCTGGAAGAAACTCCTTCTCTACTTTTAATCGCACTTCCTGAAGTGTTTGCTGGGCCAAGTTCCCTCAGGGAAAGACACTGCGCTCTCTTCAAGGATCTGCAGATAGACCTGCAGGCAAGTCCTGAAGAGTATATTTGGGACTATCTGACTCCAGGCCTGGCCGGGACCGTCATCCTGAGAACCTCCCAGGTGTGAACTCTAACCTCACCTCAACCATATGCCCACCCAGTGCCAGGTGCTACACTCTCCCATTTAGTGCTCACAGCAATCCTTGGGGAGGTGTTCCCATCCCATTTACAGATTAAGAAACTGAGGCTCAATGGAGTTTTTGTGCCATACCAATTTGGAGGGGAACTCAGGTTCTACCCAAAGCAGGATGATTCCAGAGCCTACGTTTCCCACTTGGTAGCACTGTCTCCCAAAGTTGCACCTGCTTTCCTGAACCCCTTCTTCCCTCTCTCCCCTTTGCCCACCCCCACCCCGGGTCCTGCCAGCCTCACCTCGGAGCCAGCGCAGGAAAAAGTACTCATCAGCATTGGGCAGGGTGGGCAGCAGGTCCTGGAGGTTGTCCCGGAACTGAGGAGGGAGATATAATGGTCAAAGGGGCTCCCGTGACCCCTGGGCTCCCAACCCCACCACAACCCTTCCTGAACTCAGTCTGTTAATCAGTCCTACCCAGGGACTCTGCAGGGTGGGGACCACACAGTTAGTGGCAGCTGCTGACTGCCACGTGGGAATGGAGCACTCCTCAGCCCACCATGGCAGGAAGAGTTGGGTCCTTCTCAAATTCTGGGGGTTCTCTTTCTCCCTAAGATCCTCATTCTACAGGACTGAGGTGGGGTCCTGCTTTTTCTATTTTGACAAAGATCCCTAGTGAATCGGATGTAGGCAAACGAGAAGAATTTAGGAACCTTGCCCTTGATACTGTACCTTGAGGGTCTAGATCTGGAAGCAAGTTACTTAACCATTCTGAGCCTCAGTTTCTTGATCTGTGAAGTGGGATAAAGATGAACTTGTGCCAATCGTAGGAGTGTGTACAGGCAAAGCACTTAGCGGCAGTCCTGGCTTGTAGCCGGTACCAGAAAAATGTGGGCATTCTGCAAAACGTGGATTGCCCAGAGCTCTGGGTAGTGGAGTCTTTGTGGAAACAGCCCCAGGCAAAGGTCAGCAGGGAGGAGCTAGCTGCAAGAGAAGCGGGGGATGCCTCATCAAGTGCTATTGAGGCTGGGGAAAGAGAGGGACTAACCTGCTGACGGGAGCCTCTGCCTACGGGCAGAGTTTAAAGTCTGGGTAGGGGGGCGCCTGGGTGGCTCAGTGAGTTATACCGCTGCCTTCGGCTTGGGTCATGATCTCAGGGTCCTGGGATCGAGTCCTGTGTCAGGCTCTGCTCGGCAGGGAGCCTGCTTCCCTTCCTCTCTCTCTGCCTGCCTCTCTGCTTACTTGTGATCTCTGTCAAATAAATACATAAAATCTTTTTTTTTAAATGTTTTAAAGTCTGGGTATGGGACTGGGGCTCAGGTCTGGGACAGAGAAGAGGCTTCACTTTCACGGGAACTAAGGGAGCTGAAGGCAAGCCCTGGAGGGGTGGCTTTGCAGGCGAACCTGTGAATGGAACTTTAGGATTAGAAGCCAATGCTAGCAAAACCATAGGAAGCTATCTTGACCGCCGTCCACCAAACCTCCTTTAGCTTTATGGATCATGTTTAAAATAAGTATGTTTGGGGGCGCCTGGGTGGCTGGGTCGGTTGAACACCTGCCTTTGGCTCAGGTCATGATCCCAGGGTCGTGGAATCGAGCCCTACATGGGGCTCTCTGCTCCGCGGTGAGCCTGCTTCCCCCCTCTCTCTCTGCCTGCCTCTCTGCCTGCCTCTCTGCCTATTTGTGATCTCTTTCTCTGTCAAATAAATAAATAAAATCTTTTTAAACAAATTTTAAAAATTAAAAAAAACAAGAAAGTGTTCATGTATTGGTCACATGATGAAAAACAAATAAGATGAAACATCTCCAGTGTTAACAAGTAACGTGAGCAAGAGCACCAGCTCTCATCACCACCCCGAGTCCCCAGTCCCCACAAGGCACACAGATCAGGTGCAGCCTCTGGGCTCCTGAGGAAGTTTTTTAGGGAGAGTGAGGACATAACAATAACTCTGCACCCCTCAGTCCCTCCAGGTTACCAGAGTCCCTCCTTTGAATGCCAGGATGTACCCTGAGGCAGGAGGAGAAAAAGTCACATCACATCACTGCTTCTTGGAGGAGGGAACGGAGACTGGGGTGTTGGAGGGGGGACAGAGTAAGGAAGCTTCAAGGCCATGAGGAGTCCACATCTTCCAGTCTCAAAGCCACCCCATCCTTGGAACGCACATCAAGTAAAACAGAAAGCCACAGGGTGCCTGGGTGGCTCAGGCATTAAGCATCTGCCTTTGGCTCAGGGTCCTGGGATCCAGCCCCATATCAGGCTCCTTGCTCAGCGGGGAGTTGGGTTCTCCCTCTCCCACTCCTCCTGCTTGTGTTCCCTCTCTCGCTGTGTCTCAAATAAATTAAAAAACTTAAAAAACAAACAAAAAAAACCAAAGCCACAAGCAGGTACTGGGAAGGGCCTGGAGTAACTTGAAGGAAAAACTATCTTTTTTTTTTTTTAAATATTTATTATCTCACAGTTTTTGTTTTTGTTTTTTTTAAAGATTTTATTTATTTATTTGACAGACAAAGATCATAAATTGGCAGACAGGCAGGCAGAGAGAGAGAAGGAAGCAGGCTCCCCACCAAGCAGAGAGCCCGACATGGGGCTCAATCCCAGGACTCTGAGACCATGACCCAAGCCGAAGGCAGAGACTTTAACCCACTGAGCCACCCAGGTGCCCCAAAGGAAAAACTATCTTAACAATGATGCCTTATGGAAAAGGCAGCCTCTGGCAGCGTGACCACAGGTGGCGAAACCAGGTTTCGGAAAAACCTAGAAGGAAATGCTCCTAGGAGTGGTTGTCTAGACCTCTGGGACCATGGGTGATTTCTTTTTCCTACTTTCTTTTTTCTCCCTAATTTTTAAAACAACTAGCATTCATTTCTTCTAAATAATGGAAACAAAATCATAATAATCTCTTTTTACATTGTTTAAGGATTTTTGACCCACAAGCATTTCCGTCATAGTTCACCCCCAACAGGGGTGTCGGCCAGGTGTCCAGTCCCTCCCATGAGCCTAGCATCCAGGGCTCCCCTGAGGCCTTTGCCAGTGGGTAGAGAGAGGGCTAAACAGGGGACTTCCTCTCCTCCTTCGCCTGGGGACTCCTCCTTCAGCTTAAGGACCCATTGCTCCTGGAAAGTCCTCCTTTACCTGGGAATTCATCCAGGACCCCCCACTCTTCACCTGGACCCTTCTCTCCTTCACTAAGAATTGATCCAGGGTCCCCCTCCTTCATCAGGGGTCCTCACTCCTCCTGGAGGACCCTTCCCAGGGTAGGAGCCGCAAAAGAAACCATTCTCCACAAGCCTGAAGCCTGCCCTTCATGGGCCCAAAGTGTGAGCCAGGGCCGTCACCTCCCTCCCCTAACCTGAAGTCACAGTTTGCAGGCCCAGCCATCTCCAAATCAAATTAATGCTGTGACCCCTGAGACCAGAATATGCTTTCCTTTCCCCAGGGCGTGACACTCTCAGCTGCGGCCGGAAGGAGTGTCTCCAAACCCCCTCCATTCCCCTTTAACAGAAACACTGACAACAGGGAGAAGGCTTGGGCCCCAGGAGTCTGAAAACCACAAAGAGAAGCCAAACAAACAAATGTCACAATCAGAGCAGGAGACCTGCTGGTCTGTCTGCCCAAGTCTGCCTAGAGGGATGGCAGCACCACCCTACTCCCACAACCAGGGGACAAGGGCCAAGACTCTGTGGTCAGGAGTGGAAAGCTGGATTCAGCCCCAGTGTAGCCTGGAGAAGTGCTCAAGTCCTGTGTCCCGTATATGTCTGCCTCAGCCACTGTGCCCAGGGGCAGGGTGAGCTGGACCCAAAGATGCCCTGAAGGGTCCCTTTTCCATCTAAACAATGGGGGCTCCACCCGGGGTGGGCAGCGTCCAGCAGCTCCTTCCTCCCCAAGCCTCCCACCCGTGAAGCCCCCTCACCCTGGCCAGCGCCTCCTGCTGCTGAGGGCTCAGGTCCCCGACTCGGCCGCTCATGGTGCCCGGCGAGCTCAGGGGTCGAGGGGCGCAGGTGTGCCAGGAGTCTGCCGGCCCGCCGCCTGGCCTCGCTGCAGCTGCCTGGTTTCGTTGGGCGAGCAGATGTTGGCCCCGCCCCAACGGGAGAGCGCCAGCCCTGCCCCGCCCCGCTGCTTTCTCGCTTCGGCTCCGGGTGTTTTACTGGCGGTGGCTAGGACGCACCCTACAGCGCGCAGGGAGGTGACCCGCCCCCGAGGGGTCCCGGAACGCTCACTCGAGGGGAAGGCAGCAGACGCTGCTATCTCCAAGCATCCTCATCAGGGAATCCTACAGGTTCCTGCGTGGCAGGTGACGGGAGGGGGTCATAAAGGAGATGTGGGCAAGTTGTGGGGAACACACCTAGATCCTCTTTCCCAGCAAAATGGAGGAACTTTTCATAAACCCGTCTCAACCCTCTAGGTGATCCTCAGGAGTTTCGGCCCATGGGACCCCAACCTCCCTCCCCTGGCCTTGACTGTAGGCTGTGCCGTGCACACCGCGCCCCCCCCCCCCGCCCTTCTGTGTTCACTGACTGATGGGAGCCTTTACCGGCAAAAAGGTTCTAGTCCCAAGACGGTCAGGAGGATTAGGTAAGAAGATCTGCCACGGATTAGTCTGGATTAGTCCACATCCAGTCAGTATGTAATGTTAGGAATACTGTTTTATAATTACTATTATTATTGATACTTTCTCCAGAGCAGGGAGCTGCAGAGGTGGAAATTCTGGGATGGCCCCCTGGTGAGCCCCTGGGTAGGTTCTGTAGCCAGAAGGCAGGTGGCTATAGTTGCTGGAAGCCCTGGGTGGAGTCAAGAGGCCACGGGTGGTGGGTGACTGACACAGGTGGCCAACATGGCATCCAGGAACCAGGTAGAGGTCACTGAGAAAGGTGAGAAAAACACAGGTTGGCGGGGCAGGAATTGTCAAGAGGAGCAGGTGGAAGGTGAAGGTGCAGGGGGAGATAGGTCAGACCATCAGAACACTTCCCCCTCTGCCCCTCCCTCTGGGTTGAACCAAATTCCAGACCTGTGTGGACCAATCTGGTGGCCACGAGCCACTTGTGGCTGTTAAGTATTAGGACTGCAGGTTGTCACTAGCGCAAACAGAGATGGGCTCTTACATGCCAAATTTCGAAGACGTGATACCCCCCAAATGAAATACTTCATTAATTAATTAAATATAATTCATATATAAATATATTACATATAACATTATATATTATACATATTATATATTATTATATATATAATTAAATATAATTCTTATATTGATTACATGTGGGAATTTTTTTATATATTGGGATAAATAAGATATATTGGGATAAATAAATAAATTCATAAAAACTATTCAAATTAATTTCATCTGTTTCTTTTTTTTAATATATACTTTAGAATTATTTGATTTTATTTATTTATTTTTTAAGATTTTGGAGTGCCTGGATGGCTTAGTCTGTTAAGCGACTGCCTTCGGCTCAGGTCATGATCCCAGGATCATGGGATCAAGTGCCACATCAGGATCCCTGCTCAGTAGGGAGCCTGCTTCTCCCTCTCCCTCTGACCCTCCCCACCACTCCTGCTCTCTGGCTCACTCTCAAGTAAATAAATAAAATCTTAAAACAAACAAACAAAAAAGATTTGGACAGCACTGTTCTAGAGGGATTTAAAATCTTAATTTAAGAAAAAGTGTATGGGGCTCCTGGGTGGCTCAGTGGGTTAAGCCTGTGCCTTCATCTCAGGTCATGGTCTCAGGGTCCTGCTTCCCCCTCTCTCTGCCTACTTGTGATCTCTCTTTCTCTCTCTCTGTGTCAAATAAATAAGTAAAATCTTTCAAAAAAGAAAGGGTAAAAAGCTAAAAGAAAGTGAAACAGACACCATGTCTCTGGAAGGGCATGCCTTTGCTTGAAAGCAGTGACAGAAATCACAAAGGGGACAATAAATTGATTTGACTACATAAAAATACAAAAATCTGTTAAGCAAGACACACAATTAAGTCAGCAGTTGCTAATGAGAATTTGTAAAAAATAATGTGCAAAATCCATATCTTTATAAAGAATGCATGTAAACTAATAAGGAAAATACTAAGGCGCTAAGAAATGGACAAAGGACTCAAAACACTAATTATCAGAAGGGAAAATGCACAGGGGAAATGATCTAGTGGATAAATGCTAACCCTCCAGGTCATCATAGAAATGGGGATACAATCAATAAGATACTCCAACCCCCCCGCCCCCACCTCAGCCAAATCAGCAACAAAATAGAAACAGAGCAAACCAAATAAGGCTCACACACAAATGCACATACACCCACAACTGTTTGGTTTTTTTTTTTTTTCACACGCAACTTTTAAAATAATACTATGATAAAGGTAGAAGTTGGTGAAATGGAGACATTTATACATTGCGGCTGGACTGGAAAGTGGTTCACCTTTTCTCGGAAACTACCTGACAAAGTGCATTAGGATCCTTCAATATTTTATCACTTTGTCCAGTAAAATTGCTAACTAACAGGGGTGCCTGGGTGGCTCAGGCCGTTAAGCGACTGGCTCTTGGTTTCAGCTCAGGTCATGATCTCAGAGTCACAAGATGGAGCCCCGAGTTGGGCTTCCGCATAGCTCAGAAACTCCTTGGGACTCTCCCTCTGCCTCTTCCTCCTTCTCTGAGCACCGCCCCGCCCCGCCCCAACACTCTCTCTCTAAAATAAAGAAATATCTCTCTCTCTATTTTTTTTTTAAGATTTTATTTATTTATTTGACAGAGATCACAAGTAGGCAGAGAGGCAGGCAGAGAAACAGGAGGAAGCAGGCTCGGAGCAGAGAGCCTGATGTGGGGCTCCATCCGAGGACCTCGGGATCATGACCTGAGCCGAAGGCAGAGGCTTTAACCCACTGAGCCACCCAGGTGCTCCTAAATCTCTCTTTTTTAATCCTAACTACCAGAAAGGATTTTCAGCTTAAAATTGAGGTGTGCACTGTTAATAGGAAAATTGGAAACTAAGGTTTTCCGACAAAATAAACACAACACCAGGCAAAGTGGGTGCAAGGCAAGATTTATTAAAAACGCTCTCCAGTGAAGTTTCAGGGCTCAGGAGAAGGGGAGCCAGGAAAGTTGCTCGGGGAGGAGGTGGGCACCCTCGGGCGAGGTTAGTGGCGGAAGTCGCGCCCAAGGCAGGGAGGAGGGGGCTTTTAAGGGGTCTTGGGGAAAGCTCAGGGGTCTTCTGGCAAGTTTCCCTTATTTGGATATCCCGCCTGCTCATCGGGATCCCATTGGTCCACAGGAGCCCGGGGCGGGGGTCTCAGATTCCTGCGTGGGCCTTTGTTCTCCGTCCGAGCTCAGGTCTTGTGGCGGGAACTTTCGCCATCTTTAGTAGCCCTTCCTGCCAGCCCAACAGAAACAATTTTTTAGGAAGCCACAGTGCTTAATGTGGTTGATGAAGAGTTTATAACCACATGTAAAAAAATACCACGAAACAATTTGGAAAAGTCAAGACCATATTATATATGCCATATGCTTCCAGATTATAAAATGAAATCCAGACAATAGAAGAAGAGTTAGTTTACATGCAGCTCTGAGAAGTGGGAAAAGTTGTATTTTTAAAATGCCACAAGTAAGGAGTCACCTCCTAAGAGAAGGCTTTGTTTATCAAGGGCTTGCCAGTATTTTCCATGGGCCAGGCCCTGTCCTAAGGGCTTTGTAAGTATTAGTTTCTACGTCCAAGAGATAAACAATGGAAGCCACATAGGTAACTCTAAATTCTCTAGCACCCACGTTTTTAAAAATCTAATTTTAATTATGCTTTATTTAACCAGGGTGTTCAAAATATTATCATCTTGAAACAAAATCGATATGATTAATAAATGAGATAAATTAATTATCTCATTAAAAATTAATAGTGAGATATATTGCATTCTTTTTTTGTACTAAATCTTTGTGTGTGTGTGTGTGTTTTAAAGATTTTATTTATTTGTCAGAGAGAGAGAGCACAGGCAGGGAGAGTGCCAGGCAGAGGGAGAAGCAGACTCCCCTCAGAGCAGGGATCCCAATGCAGAACTCGATCCCAGGACCCTGGGATCATGACCTGAGCCAAAGGCAGATATTCAACCAACTAAGCCACCTAAACACCCCTGTACTAAGTCTTTGAAACCCAGTGTGTATTTAGCATTTCAGTTCAGTATGCAGTCTTTCATTTCAATTCCAACTAGCCACATTTCAAATGCTCAATAAGCCACATGTCATATTTTGGGTTGGATTGTGTCCCCTCCCAAATTCATATGTTGAATCCCTAATCCCCAGTATCTCAGAAGGTGACCTTGCTTGGAAATACGGTCATTGCAGATGTAATTAATTCGGGTGAAGTCTTACAAGAGAATGGTGGGCCCCTATTCCAAAGTGACTGGTGTCCTTATGAAGAGGGGACATTCAGATACAGACATGCCCACAGGGAGAGTACCCTGTGAGGACAGAGATGGAGGTGATGCTCTCACAAGCAAAGAAATGCCAAAGATTGTCGGGAACCTGTCAGAAGCCAGAGGAGAGACAGGGAACAGATTTTCCTCCCATGGGAAGCACCAAGCCAGCTGACACTTGGATCTTGGACTTTTCGTCTCCAGAACTGGGAGAGAATACATTTTATTGTGTAAGCTACTTGGTTTGGGGTACTTTGTTATGGCAATCCCAGAAAACTACTGTAAGTGGTTAGCAGTTGCCTTCTTTGACAATGCAGGGTTCATTCACTTAGTCCTCCTGGTGCATTCTGACATTGGCATGATTATTATCCCAATTAGGAACCAGGAAACTGGAGTTCAAGGAGCCTCTGAGGTCTGAGAGCCAGCATGCAACAAAGCCAGGATCGGAACCCAGATAGGCTGGTATGGGTCCAGGCACTCACCACCGTGCTGTGTCCTTCTACCTGACAAGTTCCCTGCATCCAGGTTACCCTCAGGTCCTGTCATGCTGACACAGCACTGATGTCTTTCCTCTGAAACTGTAGGGTGAGGCCGCCTCCTCGAACGTCAGCCACTGGCTGGGCATGGAGGACTTTCAGTCTAAGCATCTGGATGCTGAGGCTTTGCGGGGACAGAAGATGCCCCTCTTCCATGATGGGTCTATCTACCCCCCAACCTTCCCAAGCTAGCTCATTCTCTCGGTCCCCCGAGCCATGGGCTGAGAAGCTAAACTACAGGGATGGTGTCGTGATGGTGTATAACCTTAATCTCACATCTTCTGCCCACTCACTGCGCTCACTGTCTCTCCCTCCCACCTTCTGGGTGCTCTGGAAACTCCAGGCATCTGTCGGTGGCCATAGGTGGCCTGCTTGTGGTCCTAATTCAAGCCTGTAGTATAGCCTGCCAACTGAAGGAAGTTCTGTGGGGGGTGAACAAACGGCATCTCCACTGTTGGAGTGGGATCAGTCTTTGCGGAAGCCCCTGCCAGCTCTGCCCCACCTCATGGCTAATTCAGTCCTATCCTGCAGACGTCTCAGCCCAACAAATGCTACTGGATGTCCCTCCAAATATGTAGAATGGGGCATAGGTTACCCCTGGTGCAGGGGTTGGGAGGGAGTGTCTCCCTGACACAGATGCCCGGGGTGGGTGTGGCCTCATGCCTGAGCCTGCCTGGGAGGTGAAGATTAGGATTTAGGGCAGCTGGGGGAAGGTTTGTTGGCTCCCACCACCATCTCAGGGTGACCTCAGGGTGGCATGTCCACATCCCCTCTGCTCTTTAACTCTAGGGTGGGAGGTGGTGCAAGGGCCTGAGAAAGAGAGAGAGAGGTGAACAGTGGGAGCCTGACCAACTACTCTGAAGACCTAGGACTAGGAAAAAAACATAGGTTAGGGGTCTGGGGCCACAAGTGAATTTCTATCTTTCTTTCTCTACAAAAGCCAGGAGGTCTGCCTTTACCAAGCCACAGAACATCAGGCAGGGAGTGTACAGAGCGATCTCTCTCCCCTTGATGTTCTATTGTCAGGAGCCAGTACAGGAGGCCTACTATAAGAGCTGTAAGGGACTGAATATGATTGGCTGTTCATTTAGGTCCACTCACGCGGGAGGTGCATGAGCACTGCGGTGATTGGCTAGGCGGACTAAGCTGCCAGTGTATATATGCTTGAATGTACTTGTAGAGGGGCGGGCCCGCCGGGAGCCAGGCCGCGCCGCGCCCGCCGGCCTGAGGGGGCCTCAGCCCGGACCATGGCGGCGGCGCAGTTCCGGTTGGGCAGCGGCAGCGGTGGCGGGCGCCGAGGGGCGGCGCGCGGCCCTGGAGGTGGCGGCGGCGCCCGAGCGGGGCGGCGGGAGCTGCGTGCTGTGCTGCGCCAGAGGGGGAAGAACATAAAAAGAAGCCATTAAAGAAGTTTGCCTCCACGCGTGTCTCCGTGTCGTTCTTGCTGGCGAGAGCGACATTCTATCCTACCACAGGGCCTTTGCACATGCTATTCTCGTCATCTTGACCATCTTACCTCACCTCCTTCTGCATTGTCTTGTTAGTGCTGCAATTCCTCTGATTCCGCAGTTAAATGCTCAAAAAGAACCCTGTTTCTGTATTCCAGAGTATTGTTCTCATTAGACATTGATTGGCTCAACTATTTGACTCATCCCCTTAACTGTCAACCCCATGAAGGCACAGGCAATATTTGCTGTGTTCACCATTGTACCAGTGTGCTCATTTGCATGTGCAGCAACTAAGAGGCTGGTAAGACCCAGAACTAGGGTTTGAACCCTCATTTGTCTATATCGAAGGCCTGGATCTTTAACTACTACCTGCCCTGTCACCCTGAAGATAGAGTGTTTTAGTAAAGGTATAAGCAAGAACACTGCACTAAGGGGTGTCCTGTCCTGGGATGTCCCCCAGAGGAGATGGTCTTTGAGCTGGGCCTCTAGGTGGGAATGGGAGAAGAATATTCTAGATAGAGCTGACCACTTCAAGAAACTCATAGAGGTAAGAGAGGAGAGAGTGGCTGTAAAGGCAGGGGCCTCAAAAAGATTGAGGTCAGGTCAGGAAGGCACTTCAGGCCAGGCTGGGCACTTCAGGCAATTCGTGGGGGACCTTTGAAAGTTTTAGAAGGAGAAACCGATGTGATTCCCCTAGTGTCAGGAAGAGAACCATGGCCCAGGGGTGAGGAATGACCTAGACAGAAGATACTCAGAACAGGAAACTTGTCAGGAGATTGTTGCATAAATTCGTGGTGGACGTAGGGGAGGAAGTAGAGGAGCAAATGGTGATCGGGGACATGTCAGAGCCTCACCTCTGTCCCAGACCATAACCCTGTGGGCAGACTTGCCTGGGGAATATGGAAGGCTGAGTAGCGCTCAGGGCCTGGTGTGTGGGACTTATTAAATTAATTATTAAATTAGAAATTCATTCCAACGGAGAGTTTTGAGCACTTCAGATTACTCTGAACAGCAAAGGCAGAAATCCAATGATCCCCAGAATTACTACAATTATACTAAGGCTTGTTCCTAGACATCCCACTTGAACTTCATGTGTTTATTGGTTATTTCTTTACTTGCTTTCATATCTCCCTCTAGTCTCCTCACAGGCTTCCAACTCTATACTTTGACATCTCTGCTGAGTTTCAATATTCATCTTTTGTTACTTTGTTGGAGTTGTAACTTGGGTGTAAAATTTTTACCAGATACTCCTTGTTATTATGGTTCTGAATTATGGGCCAATTTGCCAGAGCAGGGGACATGGAACCTGGGGTTTTCTTGCAAAGGGAATTAAAGCCACACCGAACTGACTATAAACTTTACTTGTTACTTCAACCAGATTTAAAGTTTACAACTTTTACAGAAGTTTTGCTTGTTTGCTTACAACTTAAAATGCCCGTCCTGTCTTAAAAAAGGGGGGGGGGGCGGTGGCTCAGTGGATTAAGCCACTGCCTTCGGCTCAGGTCATGATCTCAGGGTCCTGGGATCGAGCCCCACATAGGGCTCTCTGCTTGTTGGGGAGCCTGCTCCCCGCCCCACGCCTGACTCTCTGCCTGCTTGTGATCTCTCTCTCTGTCAAATAAATAAATTAAATCTTGAAAAAAAAAAAAATGCCCGTCCTGGCGTGCCTGGGTGGCTCAGTCCTTAAGAGTCTGCCTTTGCCTCAGGTCACGACACCAGGGTCCTGGGATCGAGCCCCACATGGGGCTTCCTGCACGGCGGGAAGCCTGCTTCTCCCTCTCCCATGACCCCTGCTTGTGTTCCCTCTCTTGATATCAAATAAATAAATAAAATCTTTAAAAAATAAAAAAATAATAAAATGCCTGTCCTTCCTCCAAAATGTTTTTTTAATGCTTTTTTATATTTTGACCTGATTTGCTTCTTTAATATTCTCCCTTATCAGTTGAGCTCCTTGGAGGCTTCCTCTCCTAGGAGATGAAGGATCAGTTGGGTGGCCCCCTCTTAGGAAGATTTGATGATGTCATCATCATATGAAGCACTGCTCCACAGGGTTTTCCACATGTCCTATGTCCACACTGTCTAATTTCATAATGTCAAAGATGAACAAAGCTGGGGCACCTGGGTGGCTCAGTGGGTTAAGCTTCTGCCTTTAGCTCAGATCATGATCTTAGGGCCCTGGGATCCAGCCCCACATCAGGCTCTCTGCTCAGCAGGGAGCCTGGTTCCCCACCCCCCTTTGCCTGCTGCTCTGACTACTTGTGATCTCTCTCTCTGTCAAATAAATAAATAAAATCTTAAAAAAAAAAAAAAGATAAACAAAGCTGAGCACTAGTTAAGGCAGACAACAGTGCAAGTTGGAGCAAGTATCGCCCCTCCCACTCACCCCTGTCCCCCAAGTTAAGCTTATATCCTTTTATCCTCCTACATGAACTGGGAACAGGATCAAAAGTCATGTCCTGGGGTGCCTGGGTGGCTCAGTGGGTTAAAGCCTCTGCCTTCGGCTCAGATCATGGTCCCAAGGTCCTGGGATCGAGCCCTGCATTGGGCTTTCTGTTCAGTGAGAAGCCTGCTTCCTCCTTTCTCTCTCTCTGCCTGCCTGCCTTTCCACTTACTTGAGATCTCTGTCTGTCAAATAAATAAATAAAATCGTCAAAAAAAAAAAAAAGTCATGTCCTTGAATGTCTGCATTTCAAAGAGATGGCTTTCAGGTCCTTGAGGGACAGTTTTGAGTGGTATATGATTTACATCTCAAAGGAATAGAGAAAGGATATATAATTGCAAGCTTTCTCAGTGGGCATATTAGGGGGTTTGGGATTATCCTAGGGACACAGGCACAAGCTGCTAGAAACCAGGCTGAATTTGGTCAAGGGGAAAGTCTTTGTCAGCAGCCACTAACCACATACTGAGCCCTTGAAATGAACTGAACTGAATTTTTTATTTTAGTTACTTAAGTTTAAATAGTGGTCAATTACCACTGCTTTGGACAGCACAGTTTTGGAAGATACTGGTGTTTTTTTTTAAAGATTAATTAATTTATTTTTTTTTAATTCAGTTAATTAACATATAGTGTGTTATGTGTCTCAGAGGTAGAAGTCAATGATTCATCGGTTACACATAACACCCAGTGCTCACTACATAATCTGCCCTCCTGAATGCCCATCACCCTGT
Source organism: Mustela nigripes (assembly GCF_022355385.1). Classification (NCBI taxonomy): domain Eukaryota; kingdom Metazoa; phylum Chordata; class Mammalia; order Carnivora; family Mustelidae; genus Mustela; species Mustela nigripes. Next base: position 22,854,039 of record NC_081564.1, read on the forward strand.
TACCCCAACCTCCCACCCACCTCTCCTCCAGCAACCCTCAGTTTGTTTCCTGTGGTTAAGAGTATCTTATGGTTGATCACATCTTGTTTTATTTTTCCCTCCTATCCCCTATGATCCTCTGTTTTGTTTCTTAAGTTCCACACATGAATGAAATCATATGATAATTGTTTTTCTCTGGTTGGCTTATTTCATTTAGCATAATATCCTCTAGTTCCACCCACATTGTTGCAAATGGCAAGATTTGATGGCTAAGTAATATTCCATTGTGCATATATACCACATCTTCTTTATCCACTCATCTCTGTCAGTGGACACTTGGGCTCTTTCCATAGTTTGGCTATTCTGGAAATTGCTGCAATAAACATTGGGGGCCACGTGTCCCTTTGGATCACTACATCTGTATCTTTGGGGTACATACCTTGTAGTGCAATTGCTGGGTCCTGGGATAACCTTATTTTCAACTTTTTGAGGAACCTCCATACTATTTTCCAGAGTGGCTGCACCAGCTTACATTCCCACCAGCAGTGTAAGAGGGCTCCCCTTTCTCTGCTTTCTGCCAACATCCATTGTGTACGATTTATGTATTTATTTTACAGAGAGAGCATGAGCAAGAGGGGCAGAGGAAGAGAGAGAAAGAATCTCAAGCAGACTCTGTCCTGTGGAGGCTGATAATAATAATAATTACTACTATCTTCCGAACACTTATTCTGTGACTAGCACTGAGTAAGAGAATCTGTTTTTCATTGCCTTTTTTTTTTTGACCCAACAACCCAGTGATGTAGGTACTACTATCAA